>NC_056727.1:1168201268-1168251268 GCF_019279795.1 Protopterus annectens
AGCTGTATATCTGTGTATATCGGCACACACACACACACACACACACACACACATATATATAAATATATATATATATATATATATATATATATATATATATATATATATATATATGTCTGCAGCTATATATATATATATATATATATATATATATATATATATATATATATATATGTCTGTAACCTCCGGTTACAGTTTTTTACACTCAGCTTCTACTTTGCTTAATCTGTGTAGGCAATGCATACTCCCATGCACACGCACTTAAACACGCTTACTGGTGCTTATATATGCTTACTACTGCTTATTTATGCTTAAATCTGCTTACTAGTGCCTTATTCATTATGACACTACCACTTTGATTGAATGACATTAGTTAAACATTTCATGCAGTACTCCAGTTCACCTTTACATGTTATTATGTGGGTTATACTGCAAAAAGATGTATAAATATGTTCATATATACACATTCCACATGGAAAATTATATGTGTTATAGTGGAATGTGAACCATGGATGCCTGTTCATTAGGAGGATGCTCTAACCACTACACTATTGATGTTAACATTGATTCCGCATGTTGTTTTCTATTTGGATGATTTTGATGTGTAAGCTACGCTAAACAGAGGGCAGTGACATGCAAACAGACTGCGCTTCGCTTACACTTTCAATAATGAAGCAATACAAATGTATCATAGGGACACGGGGAATCTAATTGTGATAGTTCTAGGGACGGGCCTCAACATTCCACTATGTGCTTGTGTGTTTACTACTTTGATTTTATTTCAGTGTTCGTGGACACTCTTGTATGCTTAGCATACATTTCAGTATCCACGGACACTGAATTCATTGCTTACTATTAGAGGCGGGCTCTAATAGTAAGCGATGTAGGTTGTGCAACTGTGGGGGCATGTTTAAGCCTCCATAGAACACTTAAACATGCCCCCTGCACTCACACACATTTCCTGTGCACATCATGGGTGCGGCAGCATTCCCTCATAAATATTCATATGGTGCTGCTGCACCATCTGTAAGGAGGATGCTCGGCGCAAGGTTAAAACCGTCCTTGCACCATGCTTCATGAATCCCGGGGTATGCCTATATTTCTATATTATATCTATATGTACATGTATCAATATGTTTTATCTGTTTAGATATTAATATATACACGCACACATGATACATCTACATGTTGGAATACATTCCCTGTACTGTTGAATGACTGGGCTGGATGATATGTTTGTGAAAACATCAGGCTTATGTATATCTGACATGGCTTAGTGGAAAATCACTTTGGCTATGGTGTGCAGGGTCCTGGATTTGAGCTTTGCAGAAGCAGTTTATTTTGTTGCTAGGCAGAACAAGGGCTGTTGGATACAGAGTGATTAAGGCACTTTTAAGCAGTTGTAAGCGGGTTTGCATGGGTTTGCACGGAGGTAAGCACTGCTAGCTTCTGGTTACATTTTCTTATACTCAGTTAGCTTCTATATGGCTTAACTTGTGTAGGCATTGCTTACCTCCACTCAAACAGGCTTAAACCCGCTTACTGCTGCTTAAAAGTGCTTACTCCCACTTACCGCCAAGCTAATTACTTTAAAAGAAAAGAAAAAAGGGTTGATAGGAAAGTGGTAAAAAAGAGGCACAAAGAGGGAAAGACAGTAGTAAAAATAGCTAGGGCTGTGTGCAGGACAGGTGTAGGGAAGGTCCATAGCTGCCCATTTCTTCTATAGCAACAGCTGTGCATATACACTGAATTTGGAGGTAGATTTGGACACTCAACCCCCTGAGAGAGGGGTGAGGACAACAATAATATGTTGCGATGCCAATTAGACCTGATTACATGTGTCCAGAGGACACGTGTGCAAAATGGACAGTTATGCGTGGGGCATGATTTTTTTGTGGCAACAGATTGCCCTTTTCTTTTTAAGGTGAGAGTGGGATGTTGGGGAGGGGTAGTAGGTATATTGGGGAGGTAGGTTGGGTAGGTTAACAGACAAGACAAACAAGATGCATAAAGGGGTGGTATATGACACATGTGGGGGTAAACAGCTTGATGGGGAGGGGTGTTGGGAAATCAGAAACCCATGAGCCCCCTAGTGGAAACAGTGGGACTGAGGTCCCCACCCATGGGCAGTCACCACTGCGCCTTCACAGCCCTGATGGTGGCTGTGATGGGGGCTGAGTCACAGAGCCAGACTGACACTCTAGTTGTGACATGCAGCCTTCATGCTGGAGTAGAAGATCACCAAGCTGCTGGTTGAGTTCTCTACACACCACAACCAGGGTCTGGCGATGGGTGACAGGTAACCTGTTTACACCCACTCTCAGGGGGTGAGCCCCATTACCTTAGGTGGTTCCACCCAAAGGTGGTGCTGGACCAACGGACGAGGAGGTCCTGGGTTGGACCCCAGACATGCTGGTGCCCAGTGCCACAGCCAGCTATGGGACAGGTGGGTCCGCTGGGACTGGCCTTCCCAAAAGTGCTATAGTGTTTAGTTTTATCATCATATGTAGGTTAGTAATAGTCAACACATTCCAGGGTTAGGTATAACAGCATGCATAGATATTCCTATTAACCCAGACACCAGCTATGGGACAGTTGCACAGCAAACAGAACACATGCATATTTGGGACCACAGTGGTAATAACAACAACATGCAGGTACATTGATAGCACCATGCCACCAATAGTGGAATAATTCAATATAGCACATGCATGGAAACAAATATAACAATTTATTAACCAATATGGCATAATCAGAACATTGGAGACATTACATACTGGTTGGGGTGGGTATGTAGTTTATTGCTGGAGATATGGTGGGGGTAAGAGAAAGATGTCAATTAATAAGTAATATATTTCTGTAGCCCACATTACTTTCCTAGTCAGTGCTGTTATCTGTACCTTACAAGTATTACTACACTACCCTATAGCCTTAGTTTGGACAGTGATATGGCTGTTGTCATTGTTATACATGAACTGGTTTTACCTGCAATATACACCTCTTGCCAGGTATACCTGTGGAGGAAATATTTGTTAACACTTAACTGTTTCTACACATACTCCCATATTCCAGGTTGATGCTGTACACATAGCTATCCAACTCTTTCTGCACAGACTCTGGCCATGCCTTGACCACATGCAGGTGTACCAGGACATATCTAGACTATTGCCCTCTTCAACCTTTATTGACTTGACACACACATATACATGCTTTCCTACACAGTTTTATTATGTAGCACAGTGTGGGTGATGGTGATCAGTGATACTTTACTATTCAGGGAAACTGCAACACTCACGATTCCCTACAATACCAGAGCAAACAATACCAGTACAGGGTATAAAGGATTTTATTTCTCAGCACAGTGTTCATATCCGACTTACCTGCGGGGGCAATGATTGATAGCACTACCTTATTGTTGTCACACAAAGTTCCAGATTACAGATTAGTATTATGCATGTACATCTCATTCTGCTACTATACACACTTTGGTTACAGCTTGACAACATGGGGGTGTAGATAGGACATACTTGGCTTATTACTCTCCTTACAGTTTCAGGAGTGACAGGTTTGTTCTCATAGATGTTTGACAATGGCTTATATTCCCTGTTTGCTGGCTAAACATCTGGGATCATCCCACAGACTTCCCAGGGGGGACAGGCAGCAGATATGGGCCCAGTTGTGGGGTATGATTCTGTATACAGCCTACTTTGACTCCCAGGATTCAGACCATGGCTGTGTCTGCTACAACCTAAAGACTGTCCATCAGAGTTGTGTGTGCTCTATAGATTTTGCTGTATATCTCCTATCTGCTTTCTGTCTTATCATTCTCCTGTGCTTTGGCATTCTGACCTTGTATTACAATACTCTTATACAGATTTCCTAGACAGTTATATTTTGTAGGACAGTGTAGGCAACAGTGATGACTAATACATCATTATTCAGAGCAACTGCATCAGTCACAGTGCCACACAATACCAATGTAAACAGTACCAGTACAGCGTAACATTCTTGTATTTCTGGGCACATTGTTGGTATCTGACAGACCTGTGAGAGAAATGTTTGTTAGCACTACCTGAATGTTGCCACACACAGTATCAGATTACACATTACTATTATGCACATACATCTCACTCTGTTACTGTACACACTCTGGCCACAGCTTGACAACATGGGGGTGTAAATGGGACATACGTGGCTTCTTACTCTCATAAGGTTTTGGGGAGTTACTAGTGTACCAGCTTTGTTCTCATAGATGTGTGTCAATCAGTTGTATTTCCTGTTTGCTGCCTATACATTTGGGATCATCCCACTGATTTCATAGGGGGACACGTTGACAGGCACCAGATATGGGGCACTTTACTGGACATTCTGGACATATCTGTACAGTTGTGGGGTATGATTCTGTATGCAGACTACTCCCACTGCCAGGATTTAAACCATGGCTGTGTGTGCTAAAAATACAACAGTTCACATCTCAGTTGCATGTGTTATTCGGGTTTTGTTGTCTACCTTTTCCCTGTTTTCTGTCTCTGTGTCTCTCAATTGTGCTAAATGGCCTCTGTGGATTAAACCAGTCATATACAATCATTTCCACACATTCTATTTATGGTGCACAGTGTGGGTAACAGTCTTAATACAACAGTACTATTATGTGATTGCAAATCTACATTACCATATGATACCAGAGTATACACATGCAGTCCAGCAGTTAGACTTTTATTGTCAGGGCTATTACACTTTATTTACATACAAACTATATGAGACTCTTCCTGCCATATTCTTTGGTGTATGCAGCACTTGCCTTGAACAATACAGGTTTTATACAGGCAATTAATTTACTAATACTTTTACTTTTATTTCCTATGACAGTAAATGCATGAGTATTACTAACTTGCCTCCCATCGCAACCTCACCAGGTGACTGACGTGGGCCTCCTGGTTCATGGACCACTCCATTGCAGCTGTGGGGGACATAATAGGAATATTTAGCCATACCTATCTATGATATACATGAGCTGGCAAATATTACACACACAGTGGGGTGATACACACAGCTTGGGACATCCCCTGTCACTCTAGCCTTTTGGATCCACTGGTCCAAGGGGTCCCCCTTACAATGCTTCAGGTCGGCATAGTGATGCCTGACCTGGTCACCAGTTCTGGGTATGCCAATGGCACTGGTAAGGTCACGGGTGAGACAATCCCAGGCCTCCGTCTTATATTGGGAGCCCTGGTACTGGCCCTGCAGCAGTCTCTGATCATGTTTGACAAGGCATCCTGCTATGACTCTGGATGCCTGGATGTACCAGCACTGCGCCTGAAAGTGCACACCTTTTCCCCTTCCTGACATGGTGCCTGCAATGGGGAGCTACAACCAGTTATGAGATGTATTCCCACCTGTTGGGTATAAGTAGGGCTGATTTCCCTCACTTTTCTGTGATTGGCCAGTTTTGAAAAGGCTAAGCTATGGGCAAATGTGCTTACCTAAAGTTGGCATTGTTTAAAGGGGTATATCTCTGTGCACATTGAGTTCGCTGGTCTACATATTGCTTACACCTCCTAAGCTGGCCTGTGCAATGCTTAGCATTGCTTACATTAGACTTTGCATTATATTTTCTTTTTGGCATTGAGTTCTTATTCTTATTGTGTTTTATTGGAGAATTCAACACTCTATTACAATTACACCCCACTTCTGGGCTTACTGCTGTACTCCAGTTCACATATTTATGTTATGTAGTTGGTTATGGCACATATGACTGTACACTGATTCCTTTCACAGGTTCAGTTTGATTTTACTATAGTGAGGACTTGTTTTGTGATACCTCAGTCTTTTGTACTGTTGTGATGGCTCGGTCATTTACTACTGTGACTATAGTGTGTAGGGTCCTGGGTACAAGACCTGCAATGCTGTTGCTGGGCAGAACAAGGGCTGTTGGATACAGGGTGATTAAGGCACTTTTGAGCAGTTGTAAGTGGGTTTGCATGGGTTTGTGCAAGGGTAAGCACTGCTAACCTCCAGTTAAATATGCTTACAGAGAGTTAGCTTCAATATTGCTTAACCTGTGTGTGTATTGCTTACCGTCACGCAAACGGACTTAAACTCGCTTACTAGTGTTTAAATATGCTTACTACTACTTATTGGTGCTTAGGTTTGCTTACTAGTGCTTACTTCCATTTACAATTGCACTGATTCAGACAGTAATATCTAATGGTTCTTGGGAAGGTGGGGGATTTGGAAGCTGTATGGCACTTTCATTGATTACACATTTTACCTTCCATTTGTATCCATGATTCCTGTGTACATATACTGTATGTGGCACATGTGCTTATCTGTGGACTTTGCAACATTATGACACTGACACCTCACATGTGCATTTAATGCAGTACTCCAGTTCACATTTAAATGTTATTTAGTAGGTTATACAGCAAAAAATCATAAACTGATTTCACATGGAATGTGCTACAGTGGGATTTGAACCAAGAATGCCTGCTTGTAAGGCAAATGCTCTCCCCCTTACCCTATTGTATACTGCTTCATTTGCATTTATCTTCCTTGTTATCCTCTTCAGTTATTTAAGCTGCATTAACCGTAGCTAACCGATGGGCACACCCGCACACCTACGGTTAGCTTTAATCAGATTTTTAATTAAAAAAAAGGGGGTTGTTCATTTTATTTGTATTTACTTGCTGTTGAACATGAGGGGATATGTTGCTGGGGACATGCGGACATCTATGAGCAGTCTTGCTCATTTCTTAGGTCTTTCTGCTGTTCTGCATTGCAGGGATGTGTATATTGCTCTCAGATACACCCCCTGCACTCTTACATGCTCCGTGAAAGATTAGGAGCTCAGGCAGCTCGCCTCATTAATATGCATGACACGCTGTTGTCCTGCTCCTAAACGGACGCTTCCATGCAGGACTAAGCTAGTCCTGCATGGAAGATTAGTAAATCTGGGGGAGTGATCTGTGAAAGACAGGCTTCACAATAGGGGGCAGGCACATTAATATAACAGCAGGATAATGATGTGGCAAAGAAAGGTGTAGCCAATATTTATAGCCACTGGAGTCAGACAAAATTTTCTGAAACATTTTTTCATCCAGTTCAATTCAAACCTTTAGATCGTTTCAAGAAAAATAATATTCACATCTGAGTATTATGTAAGCACACCATGTAGATAGTCATACTTCTGATAGTTAACGTTTGATAGGAAAGTTTAGCAAATACGAATGGATATATTTATTCTCATTACCCTGTTGATCTCTGTAATTTGTACATCCATCACTTCAACTAGTTAAAAAGTACATTAAACTGAATAAGCATAGCTAATCACAACAGCATGGGGCACAATAGAGTAATGTGACTTGAAAGCAATAAATCACAAGATATTGCCATAGGCTACATACTTCCATTTATCCTTAGTTGCATTTGCTGCCCAGCACCAGACATTGTGCACATTTAGAAGTGAAAGAATAATGATACAGAAGGGAGAAGATACATTGACAGGATGAGATGGAGACATTGATAAAGTGGCTTATAAGAGAAGAAAAACAGTGTTGGCTCATAGCAATATGTGGCTGCCAGGTATACATAAAATAGTACCAAAAACAGCCAGTAACATTTAGGTAATGGCTGTATTAGAACCCTTGCAAACAGTAAAACATCTGTCTATATATGCAAACATTATCTCATCATACCACAAAGTAATTCATACTTCACAGCATTTAAATAACACAATTGAAGCACAGCAACAACCTACTGAAGCAAATGGGGTAAACAGAGAGATAGATAGATAGATAGATAGATAGATAGATAGATAGATAGAGAGAGAGAGAGAGAGAGAGAGATGCAAACAGGTATAGCCATAATATGTTGTTTGGGACATGTAAGAACATCTGCATTGTTGTTTACTCTTACTTATTAAATCATTATTAATCTGTCATTCTCTGTACAATAAAGTACTTGCTATAGGAAGAAATAAGGGGTAGGAGAGTGAAACAAACATGAAAACATAAACAGGATAAGGTTGGCTTAATAAGTCTTCCTGTTGGGGCTGCAGTGATTTTTCAAATGATGTCTTGCTGCACTATTCAAATGATATATTAATAAAATGTATATGGAGAAATACAGTTGTTTGCAGTTAAATACATTAGAGGAATATGCAATCTCATTAATCAATAAATTGACCTTAACTGCATTCAAGAAAATGACACTATGCAAAAATATCAGTCTACAAACTGATAATTATCTCAACAATCAACATACATAAATTGAAGGCATTTCCACGAGTCATTTCTGGCCATGTATGTTGTGTGCATATTTTTTTTTTTCACCAGATTTAATGTTTGAAAAAGGGGCAGAGAGGACAGTGGTGAAAATGGGGTTGGCAAGCAGAGGGGTAAGACACAGGGGAAACAATATAGGGTCATGGGAGAGCACCATAGCCATCCACCTTTTCACAACATAAATGTACAATTGTATATGCAATATACAGGCACCACACCAGTTATGGGTGACAACAATAGAATAATTTGCATGGCCAAATGGAGCAAATCAAGTATGTCAAGATGACATGTCAGTAAAGTGGAGAACTATGTACTGGAGCATATTTTTTGAGGAACAAGTGCCCATTTTGTTTTTTTCATTTGTGTGAGAGAGAAATGTTAAAAAAGGTGCTTATGAATGAGTTGGTCAGGTAGGTTAGTATGCATTCACTGACAAGTAGGACATACAAGACAGACAGGGATGATGTTGGAAACAAAATTTGAGGAACATGATGATTGGGGATAGGTAGGTGACAATGGAGGTGCACCATATCCAGCATGAGAACAGTGAGAAACTAGTCCTTACCCTCAGAACTGTCAGCACTGTCTAATGCAGCAGCTGTCTAGGTCAGTGCTAGATGTGGCATCATCTTTGCAATACAATGCAGGACCTTTGAAAGCTGCTAATATTTGCATTGAGGCTCCTCTCCATGATATCCTCCACCAGCCCTGTCAGCTCCTGCTGATTGATAAAATCGCTACTCCCACTGGTATTGCTCCCAGAGGGTACCACTGCATCAGCAGCCAGGGCAAAGCTATCTGATTCAGGTGGAGCAGCTAGGCAAGGTGTTTTGAAAGCATGACTAACAGATTGTGAACCCAAAGTTGTGGGTGTCTGCGCTGTCATCTTTGGAGGTGTCAAGCTACAGTGTTTAGCCTACCTCTCTGTGTTGTTCGTCATTGTGTTTTCAGCAGCAAGGTATGCAAACAGAAGAATGTCAATAAATTAAAAAAAATGAAAGAAAGGTAGGGTGGGGGACTCAAAAAATAATTAGATTGATGGCATGTCACATTAATTTATTTCTTTAATAAAATTTGCAGAGCTACACATAAACCGTTATGATAATTTAGTATTGTACTCCTGTGCCACACCCATATATAATGTTAAGGCATGAGTGTGTCATACACTAAAGAAATCTCACTACTAAGATATACAAAAGAGCAGCCTTTATTTCCCTACAATGGATAGGGTGTATGCTTTTATTATAAAAGTTGCAATTACCATATTTGAATTGTTCCTGACATATTCTTGCTGCTAATCTTTTAGAAATACCATCATGTAATACAAACTTTGCTGATTCTGTGTATTGAATCCACACACAGTTAAGCTGGTGTTCTCATTCCCTAATGCAAGCAGCAAAAGTTATTGAGGAAGGCATGAATGCTTGATATCAAGGTTGAGGTATGCTTGCTCAAGATGCAAGTGACCAAGGGAATTAAAATAATTTGTCCGGCTTGAATTTGGTCCTGAGACATCCTTCCCCTGTGCTTCTCTGAGGTGAGTTAATCTCTCCTAATGTGTCTCACAGTTTGCAGCTATTTCCTCTGCAGCTGTACATTACGAAAAGAAAATAGACATATTAAAGCATAATGAGTAACTACGCTGGCTGGCCTAGATCATATAATGCCATATCATAAACATGTTATAAGTCAGTATACTTACACAACTAAGGGGTGCTCACACTCCTAATTTCAGGCTCCCATCAGCTTAGGAGTTTCTACTTGCACTTCTTAATTTCACTATAGTGGTGACAACATTGTTCCCCAGTGCGAGGAATGCCAGTTGCAATTGTGACAGCCCTGGCTAAGCTACAAGCCTTAGCCATATATATTGAGACCTGGTATAATCCCCTTGCAGCAGCCTATAGCGGTAGCACTTCATGAGGAGTGTCACAAATATGCTGGCCTCCTCAACACCCCACCTTTGTCACTTAATTTAGCACCATTCTCTGTTTTGTCAGCCATGTCTGCAAAAGTGAAGCTAAGAAAATGTTTCTGAAATGGTGTCCAATTCAGAACATGTATGTAACTGGTTGTGTGCAAAGATGCACTGTCTCGCCAACTGCATTTGCACAATTGAAAGCAGATGCATTTCTTGGCAGACACATTGGCAATACTTACATCACATAGGCATGATACATGGCATTGAGCTTTGCCATGGATGATGCTCAACCCACTGACACAGGTTCCAATGTTTAACAATGAAATGCTTAAAGGCATGGCTTTTAATCCTTGTAGTTTGGAAGGAGAAAGAGGATTAATTGTGACATATTGTGATGTTGGGGCTTACACAATGTTAAAATGTTGTTATTCCAGACAGGAATCAAACCCATGGGATAAATCTTGCAAAAATTGAAAGGTAGATTACTAAGTGACATTGCCCTGGAGAACTACCCTTTAACCATGGAAATCAGAGATATACTCATTTCAGAATGAATGGAGATACATTTCAGAGAGGCTGGTATGAGTGTGATTTTAATTAGTCATGGGAATACATGCCTATATAAAAGTCAGTATTTTTATTTGTATTTCAGATGGAAACTTTAAATGAGCTGAGTAATACAGGTTAGGGTATATTACATGCATACTTCGCAAGACATAACTGTCCGAACCACATAGGATATGAGAAGAGTCATAATAATTATATAACAAAAGTATTGTGCCCATCATACATATGTAAGTGAATTTTAAATTAAATATCATTGTCATGTTTAAAGAATTAGACACACATTAACTTGAGGTTATATCTGAAGCATTAATGATATATGCTAAATAGAAAAGTTTAATTATGCAACCATTATTGATATATTGATTGCAAGAAACGTGTTTGACATTATAATTTTTCTATAGTTTAACAGTAGTAATCATCATGTCTTGAGAAATGGGATTCTTGCACCCTTTGTAAATGTATCTTCTAGCTGTATTCAAAACCTTAATCAGCTGTATTCATTATCTAAACTCACAGCACTTCCACCTTGTGCCACAGAGATAGATATGTGACAGGAGGATTTGTACCACTCAAGACTGTCCAGAATGCTGAGGAAACTGTGCCATTGTGAGGTGTGTTTGCATTTCATAAGATATCCTAAACTAAACTTTTCACTTTTTTCCTTTGGTAGAGAATTATGTTTGCATGCTGCCGATCAGACAGCAAATGCAAATTAATATGAAAAAAAATACATATTGAATAATTGCAATGTGGTCTCTAAACAGGATTCAAACAATGCATCATGTGCTTTATTTCTCTTAATTCACTTCAGCTGCACTTTCTGTCACAAAGTTACATGACAGATGCACTTTCATCACTGACTACTAGCTAGAGTGCTGCTGGCTGTGCAATGCTGCCAGGTGTGTTTGTGCTACATAAAGCATCCCAAACTACATTTTTCATTATTTTCCTTAGGTAGTGAGCCATGTTTGCACACTACCAAGAGGAGAGCAAATGCAAATTAAAATAAAAAAATATTTCATATTGTGAGTAATTGCAATGTCATCTCTAAACAGGATTTGAACAATGCATTATGTGCCTTCTTTCACTCAATTCACTTCATTTACACCTTGTGCCATAGAGTTGGACAACTGTCTGGTGTATTCTCTGCAATAATTAATATTCATGGTTCTGAGGGCTGTGCACTGATTCCAGGTATATTTGTCCTACATAAAGTAACCTAAACTAAATTTTTCACATTTTTTTCCTTTTTGCTGACTGCTTAGAAGAGGGCAAATGGAAAAGGCATTAAAAGAAAATATGTGATAGAGCAAAAAGCTGACAGCAAATTAAATGCAATCAGTGGGTGTATGTAGCAATGACCAGAGAAAGAAATACATCAAGTATCACATTCATCCTTTTCACATCTCATTGCAACATTAGAAATGTACTTTGTGGAGCACATTATCAGCCTTGTAGTTAAAAATAATGTGAACAAGGACAGACAAAAGCTCATATAATGCCAGCAATAGTGACAAGGGTTGCTTTTTAATGAACAACACAATGTTATCACAAAATGTGGTTAAATATGCATTCAGACCACCTCTGTAAAATTAGCAGTTCTGGATTCAAACCATGTAACTGTTGTCCTTTTTCTCTAAGCTCGATGTACTCACACCTTGTGCCACACACAAAGTTACCTGAAATGTGTATTTTATGTATTTTTTTCACTGAGTACTATCCAGAGTGCTGATGATGGCTGCACAATGCCATCAGGTTGGTGTGGCTACAGAGCTTAAACTAACATTTTCACTTTTTTATTTAAGCCACAAATGTACATTCCTACTGCCAAGTGGTGCACAAATGCAGAAGGCAATATTTATCAGAAACGTTCACAGCACTTTTTGAAATAACAATTTGAAAAAAACATGAAATGAATCACAATGTATATTTAGCAATGAGCAGAGCTACTACTGCATTACATTGATATGTTCAGCCGTCTCACATCTTATTGTCACATCAGTACTATCATTTATATCTCACAATATCAGGGCTTTACCTAATCCCATGGGAATGGAGAAAGGCACAGGGAACAGTAGAAATGCTTTCAGTTTTCACACAACACACACAATTAGTGTTTTTTAAGCACACCTCTATTGAATTATCACTTGTAACATAGGCAATTTTATAGTTATACAAAAATAATCAAACTGTTATTCATATAATTTTGAACAACTTATTTGGCTGTCACTTTTAGTTAATAAGGACTACATCAGCACATTCATAAGCCAAAATGAGTGTCAAGATCTATTATGACCTGCTTCAGTAAAATGATCTGGGAACTGTTTTTGAACACTGCATCACCTACACGGTTTCTTTAAACTTAATGCATTTATGCACCATGCCCAGAGATGTGTGTGACAGTTTAATTTATTTACTCAGTACAGTCCAGACTGCTGAAGAAAGTGCAGCAATACCAGTCTTAATTGCACTATTGATGGCAGTCCAAATAAAATTTGTGAGTTCTCACCTTGCTTCTGACTGCTACCAGTCAATGGAGCACAATGCTAAATAACATGCAAACGATAAAGGGAAAACAGTTTGGAAACAAGTACTTTAAATGTACATTTCTGATATTTAATCAACTTTGTTATCTTTTAACAGGAACCCGTATGAAGTTGAGCACTTAAAACAGAGTATTAAGAAGAGTACTTCCCATATTTGTCACAGACAAAGAGATATATTGATAAGGAAATAAGTGTTTGGATGTGTTGAAAATTGTGTCAAGTCACATTGAAAGTGCAACAGATACAAATGACAAATGTTGTCCTTTCAAGTTTGACAGTAAATGTCTGGATGATTATGATATTGCCAACAGTTAGGATACCCATGTACTCACACAATATTAAACAAAGGCTGCAAATGCTGCAGTTGTATTCCTCTTTTTCTTTATGTTGCCTTATTCCCTTATCTATGCTTCTTACAGCAATTCTGACTCAGTTTTATTGCAAATGTTATCTGTATCATTGCTTAATATACTGTCTTGAATATGACCAACCTTTCTTTCTAAGGGGCAGTAAATGTGGTCATTAAAGCCAGCATTTGAATGTTCAGACTGTTGCTGTTCTAACTCAGTCAATATACTTTCAGACTGTTTGGTAAATCTGTTCTTCCTGATACACTATGAGTAACTTTACATCAAAGAGGGGAGACTGAAACCCTGATTATTCATGCAGTCAGAATAATGATAGACACCTGTAAGTCATTAGCAGGTAACACTTCTCAATGTTCATCCTTGCAGTGCTAGTGTGTGTACATGTAATTGTGTAGCACCTTACACCATGTCTACCTTCTCTACACGTCTTGCTGATTGTGGTATTCAGGAGTGCTAATGATTTAACACCTCATTGGCATAATCTCAGTGCTCACACTGATGACTCTGTGCTATATAATGGTATTCATGCAGCTAATGCACTTGGATTGTAGTGGGGAGAGCTTAATATTGCTAAATAAACACAACTTTTGGAGAATTATCTACTTTCTATTCTACTTTATTGTCAAAGTATGTTGCTATTTCCTACATAATGCTTTTATTGTAACATTAAAGAGTGAATTGCAATGCCTGCTCAAAAATATTTTTATTGTAACATTTTTCTTTATCCCTTTATTTTTGGCATAGCCCAAGCACACCAGTTATGTCTGCATTACAAATAAGTATAAAAAACACAACAGAGATGTGAGGAAATAGTTGTCCCCCAGTGTTAAGGTAGTGAATTGACTTCACTTCCTTGTTATCTGTGGAAAATGAAAAATAAAAACACTTAATAAACAGTCCAAAACTTCAGATATTAGTTCCTCTTCTATAAAGGTACTGAAGAAGCAAACTCAAACATGCATAGTCACCAGAATAACTCAGCTTTAATGCTACAGAATACTACCTGACCTACATTTTGTAGGCTGTAATTGTTATTTCACAGTTATAGCAGATGAATGCATCAAACCTCTCAACCTGGAAACATCAAAAATCTGGACAAGGCCCATGAAAAATAGGTACAAATCTGTACACTGATTAACATAAAATTTGCATACGTAATTATGTAACCCCGCCTGCTCCAATGGGGTTGTGGAATACCAACCTTCATATGCAAACTGAAGAATAGGCAACCAAAATATGGCACCAGAGTCCCCCTGCAGCCATTCTAATGTCCCATTACCTGGCTATTTTGCCCAATTTACCACAAACACTAATGTGCATACTGTTTTACTTCCTTGTTCATAGGTTGATACTAGGCTATCTGCCCTAGAGCATTTATAAGCCTAGCCAGAGTGTGATTGGCTTTCACCCCCCCCCCTTTTAGATTAGTTGACTGTGCCTCTGTATAGTAGGTCACAGAAGGTAGCCCTTTTAAGGTTAGTTTACTGTACCTCTGTCAAGCAGGGACACAGAAGAAATCCCAGGGGTAAACTTAAGATCTCTCATCCACTCATCAAGATTTCTCTTGAAGAGGGTCAGTGAGGGGCTCTGCCTAACATGGATTGGGATTTTGTTCCAGAGTGAGGGGAACCTCTGGGATATGAATCTGTCCCTCCAGCATGTCCTATTTATTTCTGTGCTGAGGTTCAAGTTACTGGAGTATGTAGCTCTAAGGGATTTGGATTTCCTGAGGTGAAGCATGTCCATTAATTCTGGGTTGGACATGGCTTTATACGTCAGACACAGATTGCCTCTGAGTAGGCAGTATGCAACTGAGTAGAGCTGGAGTTTCTTTAGCTGAACTGCATAGGGCATCTGTTTGAGTCCCTTGATCCTCTTGGTGAGGTACTTTTGGAGTCTTTCCAGTTGCTGCAGGTGTTGGGTAAGGTACATCCCAAATGGGGCATTGTATTCAATTATGGGCCTGATAAGTGATGAGTAGAGGGGCACAATGACCTCTCTTGATCTAGATGTGAACCCTTTCCTGATAAGGTGGGCTATATAGAAGGTCTTTCTAACCACTTTGGCAACGGGATTGTCAAAGGAGAGATTGCTACCAATTTGGGTCCCCAAGTCCCTAATTACTTCTTCCGTACTTAATGGATTACCACCTATGTTGTAATTTGTGAGCACTTTGTTTTTCCCAAAGGTAATGACTATGCACTTTTTGGCATTTAGCTTTAGGCCATGGCTCTGGCACCAGTTATCTGTCTCTGTGAGACCCTTTTGGAGGATGCTTGTGTCAGCCAGAGAGTCGATTATGGCACCCAGTTTGCAGTCATCTGCGAACTTGGTCAGCCATAGTCCACCCATGTTAGCCTGTACCTTGGAGAAATATATACCAAACAAGAGAGGTCCCAGGACTGAGCCTAGTGGGATGCCACTTGTAACTGGTTTAGAGTCTGACATGGCACCTGCTATTCTGACCATGTGGGTTCTATCCCTGAGCCAGTTTGCAACCCATGTTGTGACACAGGGGTTGATATTTAAGCTGGTGAGCTTATGTATGATGCCCGAGTGGAGTATTGTGTCGAAGGCTTTTGCGAGGTCCAGGTAGGCTGTGTGGACTACCTTCCCTTCATCTATGGCTTTGGTAACTGTTTCAAAGAAGTCGACCAGGTTCAAGAGGCAAGATCTGCCCTTAACAAAGCCGAATTGGGTAGGATCCAGTGTCTGGAGGTTCTCAATGTCTTTGTTTATGATTTCCATGATGATACGCTCCATAGCTTTGCAGACCAGGCTAATCAGGCTTATAGGGCGATAGTTTCCGGTGTCCGTTGTGGCACCACCTTTGTGGAGTGGGACCACTGTTGCTGTACGCCATTCCTTGGGTACATATCCTGTAGTAAGGCTGAGACTGAACAGTGACTTTATATGAGGGTTTAGTTCTTCTTGGAGCTTGTGTAAGACACAGCCCGGGACACCGTCTGGTCCCATTAATGCTGCGTTTTTTGCTTTGGAGAGGGCAGCTCTCACCTGTGCATCTGTGATCTCAGGAAAGCTACACTCTGTTAGGATAGACATTTGCTCTTTTGGGGGGGAGGGGGGGAGAAGTTTGCACTGAACCTTTCTGCCAGGATGTTGGCAATGTCTGTGGGTTCAGTGTATTTTTTGCCATTTTGCACTAACTCAGAGCATATCTGGGAGTTGCCTCCCAGGTTCCTGACATAACTAAAGAAGGCCTTGTGATTTTCTTTAGTGTCTCGTGCAATTTTTCTTTTGAAGTTGGCCTTAGATGATTTTATGAGGGATCGTAGTTTCTTGCTAGTACTGATCAGAGACGCCTTCCCTTTTTGGGATTTTGCTCTATCATGTAGTAGCTTTCTCCTTCTGTTGTATAGCTTATTTATGGCCGGGGTCCACCAGACAGGTCTCCTGCCTTTGGAGGAGTGAGTCTTGGTTTTATTTGGGATAGCATGCTCCATGCATTCCTGTAGGTGTCTATAGAATACTTTTAAGGATTCTGCGTTTTGGGCTGTATTTTCCACTGGCCCCGGGACTTTGAAGGATTCCACTTCAGTTTTGAGAAGTGTGAAGTTTGCTTTTGAGAAGTTCTTCATCGTGGTTTCCTTGGCTGGGGGTGGGGACTGAATATGGATGTCCAGTGAGATTAGTTTATGGTCTAATTTTACCAATGGGGGTATACCTCTGGAGTGGAACATAGAGACCCCATGTTGGTGATGACCAGATCCAATATGTTTTCCCCTCTTGTGGGAGTGGTGACCAGTTGTTCCATAGCATTTGAGTTTATAAATTGTAGGAACCGTTGGGTGAGGGTGTTTGGGCTTGAGTAGTTTTCCCAATCAATGTTAGGGTAGTTGAAGTCACCCAATATAATGGTGTTTGGAGAGACCCTCATATTCTCCAGTGTTCTCAGGAAAGCTGAGTGGAGTTCCTGTGTTTGGGAGGGTGGTCTGTAGCAGGCTACAAACTGAAAGGCAGTTTTGTCCACTATTAGTTGCACATGGATGGTCTCCGATGCTTCGTGCAGTGCCACTAACCTGGAGGTGTGGGTATCTATGATAAATATGGATACTTCCCCTCCTTTTGTGGTTCAGTCCGAGTTTTGGGGCCAAAAAGCATGGTATGAAGTATAATCTGTTAGTGCTGGGGTGCTCTCAGGAGCCTTGAACCAGGTTTCTGTTACTGCACAGATATCGATATTCTCCATACTGAGGAGAGTCTCGAGTGCATGCATCTTGAGATTTAGACTTCTGGCATTGAGCAGCATTACCCTTAGTTTTTTTTTTCTTTGTGTTGTCTATGGAGGTGGGTTTGCCTTTTGAGCCTTGCCTAAAAAATGCACTATGGGGGAGGCAAGAGCCTTTGCCAGTATTCGAAAACCCAAGGGTGACAGGTGCAAGCCGTCCCTAGCGAAGCAACATGGCTTGTTGAGCATGTCATCCCACGCTGACAGACACTGGATCCCCTTTGAATGACACCAATACTTTAGCCAATTTTTAAAATTGATCATTTTGTCTTTATACTGTGGCATCATTCTTGGTGAGGGCAAGATGCTACTCAAGGTCAGGGTCATACCGGCCTGGGCTACATGATCAGAGATCTCCTCTATGTCTCTTTTCATGTAGTCCAGGGAGGTATGTCTCAGGTCATTCATACCAGCATGGACAATGACGGAGTAATATTTGTACTTGCTTTGGAGTGACCTGAGTTCTTGTGTTATGTGGCAGATCCTGGAACCCAACAGGCAGCTTACAGTGACCTTCTCCTTGTTCAGTCTGGTGAGTGGGACGTCAGTGTGTCTGACAATAGAGTCACCTATTACAAGTGTATTAGGTGTGTTGTTTAGCCTTAAGGGCTGTGACTGTTGTAGCACACTGACTTTGTGAGCTATGTGCTACGTGGGTATTGTTTCATGGTAGGGGTTGCTTGGATGTCTGCTTTGGAGGTCTCTGCTGCTTAGGCAGATTTTTATTTAGAGCCTATGAGTATGTTTTTGTGTGCTTATGTGTTTGGTTTGCTGATACGATAGGTCTATGTGAGACTGGATTTGTGGTGTGTGTGGTTACCTTCTCCTCCTGACTGGCTGTGCCAGTACTGGGTTGAGAGAGCTCAGCCTCCAGTTTGGCTATATAGTTGCATCTCTCACATATATTTGAGCTTGTTGGGAGGAGGAGAGGGTGGTCTGTATACATAAGGCAGTTGTAACATTGCCTCAAGATTCCCAGATTCACCAGCTGGACTGGAGAGTAAACCCGAAAATGACCTTTGGACATGCCTGAATAATATAGGAAACTACTTAATGACTGATCAGAAAGAACCAATAGGGAGCAAGTACTTAAAAGGAGTATAAGAGTGTGTAGTGTTTAAGTTTATTAGTGTTTACCTATGAGAGTACTTATATGAGCAAGTGCAGGGCTTTAGAATGAAAATAGAGTGCTTATTTTGATATTTACAGCAGTTCTAAGGGAAAAAGTGAAGAGCAGACTTTGTGGAGCCGGGAATAGTTTAAACCTGTTTAAGCAGTGCTGCCCGATGCTGCTCTGTGCGCAAGACTGTGCAAAAAGAGAGTTGCAGGGTTTTAAGAGAGAGAGATCAAGGAGTTTGGAATTGACCCAAAATGGCCAATAAAACTACAGTTTCTAGGCAGTAACCACTCCTACAGAGACAGGCAGGCTGCTCAGTGTTAACCACTGCCACTGATGAACACAGAGACTTCCCTTTAGCCAAAGTAAGCACTGGCCTCCAAGAAACTTACAAACAGTTCAGAACAGCAACTCTGTAACTGAACTTTCTTTTAAATTATATAAAGTGGGAAAATAGGAAGATTTTTTAGTTTTTTTGTTTTTGTTTAAGAATAGCAGAGACACACAAGTAGCAAACTCGTCAGAACAGTGCAATATATGACCCCAACACGTGTGTGCTAGGTCAGAGGCAGATAAAATGCAGTTTTAAGAAAAAAACAATTTTAAATTAAGTGCCACACAAAAAATGCAATAAACAGGCTCTAGGTATGTTCTAAATACTGTTTCTAACACAGATATCAACTTTTGCAATCAAGAAAACGCCGAAAAGTAGGCAGCAATGCAGTTTTTCTAAGAAATAAATCCGAAGAAAATACTTCAAATCTCAAAAGTGGCTCCTTTCTTCTCTCAGCGTTTTCTCCTCTTGGTAGGTGCTTCAGCAACAACTATCAAGCCTGGAAAGACACAAAAACCACACGGCTACAGGGTTTTAAGAGAGAGAGATCAAGGAGTTTGGAACTGACCCAAAATGGCCAATAAAACTACAGTTTCTAGGCAGTAACAACACCTACAGGGACAGGCAGGCTCTTCAGTGTTAACCACTGCCACTGGTGAACACAGAGACTTCCCTTTAGCCCAAGTAAGCACTGGCCTCCAAGAAACTTACAAACAGTTCAGAACAGCAACTCTGTAACTGAACTTTCTTTTAATTTATAGAAAGTGGGAAAATAGCAAGATTTTTTTTTTTTTTTTTTTTTTTAAGGATAACAGAGACACACAAGTAGCAAACTAGTCAGAACAGTGCAATAAATTACCCCAACACGTGTGTGCTATGTCAGAGGTAGGTAAAATGCAATTTTAAGAAAAAACGATTTTAAATTAAGTGCAACACAAAAAATGCAATAAACAGGCTCTAGGTATATTCTAAATACTGTTTCTAACACAGATATCAACTTTTGCAATCAAGAAAACGCCAAAAAGTAGGCGGGAATGCAGTTTTTCTAAGAAATAAATCAGAAGAAAATAGGTAAAATCTCAAAAGTGGCTCCTTTCTTCTCTCAACTTTTGCAGTCAAGAAAATGCCAAAAAGTAGGTGGCAATGCAGTTTTTCTAAGAAATAAATCAGAAGAAAATACTTAAAATCTCAAAAGTGGCTCCTTTCGTCTCTCAGCGTTTTCTCCTCTTGGTAGGTGCTTCAGCAACAACTATCAAGCCTGGAAAGATGCCAAACCCACACGGCTACAGGGTTTTAAGAGAGAGAGAGAGAGATCAAGGAGTTTGGAATTGACCCAAAATGGCCAATAAAACTCCTCATTAACACCTGCTGAGTCTGGACAGCCAATGCATGTTCTTGGCTTGAGCATTAATGGATCCATGCTTATACTAGGATTCCAATGACACTCATTTCCCTTGACAACAGATGCATGAAGATCCTCTCTCTTTCTCCTTCTCAGCACACTTGGACCATGAGGCACCCTCCAGAACTTGATAGTGATATGTCTACTTATAGCAGTGCTGCTAGTCCAAAAGGTCAGCTTGTCACTGCTTTGTCCTCTTACTAAAGACTACTGCAGTGCACATATTGCTACATAAACAATTAGTTCTGGTAATGTTTTGTGAAAATGCAGTTACAACACTGAGCCTATTTTACAAGTGTCTACATCTATGGTTATAAGAGTTTTTCTATGAAAGATCATTTCACACAGTCTGAGTTCTATGCCAAAAAACCCATGTACTCTTCCACATCTGAACAGTCTTATCTGAGGACAGCAGGGAGCTTATGGTGGACATTCAGACGTTAGTCAAATTATGAGCTGAATTTTAAAACAATTCTGGAGCATGGCAGATTTTTACAACATTTTAATGGGGTGCTTCAACAATGAAGTATGTTTCTACTCAGGAATTATAACACTACCTGACTTAATTTACTTCTCCAAAAGTAATGAGGCAGTCTCTACAAAAGCACATCTTAAGGACGTCATTCTACCCTGTATGAATACAATCAGAAACCTTTCACTGAGAGACAATACAGATGGCATGCCTCAGGTCAGAAATAGTTTTGTTGCCTCAACAAAAGAGCAGAGTGGAAACCAAACAAGAATGCTTACTGAAATCCTATTAAAGGTTTCAAAAAGCAAAAAACTAACCCCCGGATTCACTAATCCTCCGTGTAAGACTTAATAAGTCTTACTCGGAGGCTGCAGTTGAACGGTTTGATATCAGCATGCCATGAATATTCATGAGGGCATGCTGACTCAACCGTAACTCTTACATGGACTAAGTAGGAAAGCAGGGGGTGTGTCCGACTGCCGAGCAGTCTAAATGTGCACGCCCCTGCAATGCTTTAAAAAGCATAATGTCAACACACAAGAGCGAGTTCGCTCAAATGTACTTGCACCCAACACCAAACTCCCTGACACTGTAAACCCCCATCACACTTATATAAAGTAAATAATTATATTATTTTTTTTTAAATCCACGATATAGCTGCCTGTATTTGTGTGTGTCTACTCGGGTGTGCCCATTGCTTAGCTAGAGTTAGCAATTCTGACCTGGAAGAGCATAAGAAAGAATGTTTATGCAAATCACACCAAATTGCATTAGCGTAATGGTAGAGTGTATGCACAAAGAGAAGGCATTCATGGTTCAAGTCCCACCACTCCCCTTCTTGTTTATGTTTTAAATCAGTATTTGAAATAATACCAGACATATATGATTAAAATTTTATTAAAAGCAGTGACATGGCCAATGTATCAGTGAACAAACTAAATTACCTCAGTGTCACTGCTTGACAGAGGCACAGCAAAATAATGGGCATAGTTTTCTTCAAACTAAAGGGGTGGCGAAAGCCACAAAACTCTGGGCTAGGCTTATAAATGCCCTTGGGCAGATAGCCTAGTATGAACCTATGAACCTATGAAATATTTTTAAAGGACCCAGATATATAATAGCCTGCTGTTAAGCAACGCTTTACACAGCTAAACACAGGTGCCCATAGTTTAATAGCGCTTTACCCAGCTAAATAGAGGTGCCCATAGTCTAATTGCACTTTACCCAACTAAACAGAGTTGTCCATAGTTTAATAGTGCTTTACCCAGCTAAACAGAGTTGCCCATAGTTTAATAGCACTTTACCCAGCACAACAGAGTTGCCCAAAGTTTAAAAGTGCTTTACCCAGCGCAATTTGTTTGCGCAGACGTGCGCGCCGCGCCAACCAGGGCACTGTGGAGCAACGTAGAGCTAAGTTGCTTAAACACAGCCACACCCCCTAGCCTGTCTAGACAGTATTAAAATAAAAGAATGACAAGGATCGAACCCAGGACCCTGTGCATCAAATAAAGTAGAGAACCACTAAGCCATGACAACATAGGAGAAGACGCCACTATTAACATTCATAAACTTATGAATGGTAGTTTAACCATTACTAAGCAGGTCTGCAGTCAGCCGAGAATTTTACAAAATGGCCAGTCACAAAAAAGTGCGATAAATGCGGCATATTTAAGCCCCATAGGCAGGAATACTTGCCATAACTGATTGTAGCTCACATTTGCAGTCAGAATGGCAGGTGCAGGAGAGGGTTCACGCTTCTGAGCGCAACGTTGGGGCATCGAGGAGTCCAAATACATGGTTTGGCTCCCTGTCCACCATCACGAGTCAAGACTCCTGCAGGGCCAGTTCCAATGGACGGAGTACAAGGAAAAGGCTTGGAACCAGTTAGCTCGTGACCTCACCAGTGCCACAGGCGTTCCTCGGACTGGTGAGCAGGTCCGTCACCACCATGCAGACCTGAAGAGACAAAAGCAGGACCGCCTGAACCAGTGGATACAGGAGGCCCGTGGGATGCAGAATGCCCCACAACTGAGTATGTAGCCATGGAATGCAGTATGTAAGAATTGATAATGGAGTATGTATAACGGATAGGTATGTCTCAATATCCCTTCATTTACTTTACAGCTGCTGGTGACCGTGCTACGAATCAGCAAGCCTATGCTGATAGGCTGTGCCACCAGGCAGGTTAGTGATTATTCTGCATGTATTGTTATATAAAATATGGGAGAGAGCATGAAAGAAAGTGTTGTAGTCCAATAAAACAGCCATAGAATTGCTTGAATAAGTCCTCTGCGTGTACTGTCAGATAAAAACGTCAGAGAGGCAGAAAAAGAGTGTAGTAATCCATTAAGAAAGGTAACATATGTCTGGAATAATATCTATGCAGGCACTGTCATATAACATAAGTGAGTGAGCCTGAAAAAAGATTGTTCTAACCTATTCATAAAGGTATACTATGTCTTGAACATGTCTGCCATAAACACCATTAAAACAAATAAAGGAGTGAGCCTGTGGAAAAGTGTGCAATATCATTAATAAAGGTCTAAAACCCAGAGTGTGTCTGTGTCACAGAGTCTGAAATGTTGTTGTACCCTTGCATTATACAAACAGTACTGTTTGAAAATGTGCTGGCAACCCAGAGTTATGCAGTCCCATATAAAAGTGAGTGATGGAAGTGCTAGTAGCTGTGAAACATATATACAGTCCACAATAGTCAGTTACTGGCTGGCATGAATAAGTAAACCTGGCACACATGTAGCATGTAATTATTCACCAGAAATGTGAGTGTGTGTCAAGAAATGCAGGGTTCTGTACAAATCGAAGTGAAAATGTCATGTGAAAACATCCCAGATATGTAGATAAATAAATATAAATGCAAACAAGAAATATGTAGCAGTAACATCTGCATCCTGGACAGTTAGTATGTCAGATATAGGTCAGGCATATATTGAACTAGCCAAACCCATGACACAACCTAATGTATGGTGGCAAGTGTAATAATACAGGTAGGGGATATACACTTGCAGTCACTGGGAATGTAGTGTAGACTAAAAGGTCATTATAAGATGTTAACCAAGGTTTTTTTCTACACCCTACCGTATGTGCATAAACCATGCAATTCCACATCTCAATGGGTATGTGTAACCTTAAATATTTGTTGGGACATATGTCCTATTGTTTTATAAACATTTGCATTGATGGTGATGCATGTGCCCTGTTCAAACACCACGTTCATGGTGGCCTGTTGCTACCAAACATCCCTGCATGCTGTTGGAATATTCACTGTCGTTCAATATATGCATGTGTTATGCTTGCTGTTCAACTGTTGGAACCTTGGTGTGTTGGGTTAATGGGAATATTATTGCATGCTGTTACAACTAATCTTGAATGTTGTTGTTTATGTTGTAATTAAACACACCTAATCAGAGAACGTATGGGAAGGCCAGTCCCAGCGGGCCAACCTGTCCCTCCTCAGTTGGCGAGTGCACCTGGCACCAGTGGCTTTGGTGCCCAGCCTGGGCTCCCCTCCTCAGTTGGTCCTGTGCCACCTTCGGGTGGAAGCACTGCAGGGGATGGGGCTCATTCCCCCTGTGCAAGCATGGGCAGAGTAGGGCCACCTGTCACCCTTGCTAGGCTCCGGGCTGTGGTATGTAGGGAGATCCAGCGTTCAGTCGCTGATCCCCTACGCCAGCTTGAGGCGAGAGTGGCGCATCTCTTGGGTGAGCCTGCTCATCCTGCACAGCCCTCAGCACAGCCACCCTCAGGGCTGTGAAGGTGCAGTGGTGACTACCCATGGGTATGGATCTCAGTTCCACTGTTACCATCTGTGGGCTCATGGGCTTGCGATTTCCAAACATCTTTCCCCGTCAATTGTGTTCACCCACCCCATGTGTCAAACTCTGCCCCTGTATGCGTCTTGTTTGTCTTGTCTGTTTACCTCCCCAACCTACCTCCCCAAATATACCTACTTCCTCTACCTCACATTCCACTCTCACCTGAAAAAAAAATAAAAAAGGGCAATCTGTTCCCACAAAAAAATTACGCCCCATACATAGCTGCCCAATTCGCACACATGTCCGCTGGACATGTAAACTGATAATTCTAATTGGCAGTACAACATCATTTGTTGTCCTCACCCCTCTCTCAGGGGTGGAAGGTTTCAAATTTCACACCAAATTTCAAACATATGCACAGCTGTTGCTGGTAAAGAAATGGGCAGCTATGGACCTTCCCTACACCCATCCTGCACATCCCGAGCTGGTTTCCCTACTGTCTTTCTCTCTTTGTGCCCCATTTTTCACCACTTTCCTATCTCCCCATTTTCTTTTCTTTAAAAGAAATCAACGCGGGGGTTAGCAGGAGTAAGCACTTTTAAGCAGTAGTTAGCGGGGGTGTGCGAGTGTGAGCTTGTGTGCGCTTAGCTAAGCATTGCTAAGCATCGCGCAAACCCATGCAAACCTGCTTACAGCTGCTTAAAAGTGCCTTAGTCACTCTGTATGACAAGGCCCTTGTACTGCTCAGCAGCAAAATAAAATACCCTTGTCAGTCTCGAACCCAGGACTTTGGACTCACAAGTCTGCATGAAGTACCACTACACCACAGCAGATATACAATAACTTAGTGCTGAAAGCAATATATCATGCATTACCATAAGTGAATGTAAAGGGAAAATAGGAATGGCATAACACAAATCCTCCCAGTAAGCAGCAAGTGATAAACCAAAAAACACAAATGCGGAAAGCCAAACACCTCACTCTGCTATAATTAAAGGCTTAAAACAATGCAGTTAGCATGTTGAAAATGCTCTTCAGATGGAAAAAGTCAATAGAAATCCACTTCAAGCAAACAGCTGTTGTTAGCAAAAGTAGTATTTAATCAACAAAACGGAAAAAACAACTCCAACCACAAGCACTTTCGCCCGTTTGTAACGGGCTTTTTCAAGCGTAATCATATACACAAAATACAATGCTTATATATCATTTTGGTAATAAGTTAATTAAAGTGCTGCATTGAATTGCTCAAACAATTAAACAATTACACCTTTAGTTAAGTGAAATAGATTTACGTGACAATTTTAGCAACAAAATCCGCTTAAATAAATCCCACTCAAATGAATGAATGGAACCCCTGTTGTAGCGCCCGTGCTTTGGGCATAAATTTGACAGTTGTTAGGTGTTTGTGGGTGATAATTTTGCTGTAATAATAATCATAATAATAATGTGTTAGTTCATTAATACCAATGCTTAGCAGATGTATGAAATACATAAAATACCAAACCGCAGTATTTAAAAACCTTGAAATGAGTGAAATCATCACTACAAGCAAATAAAATCACAATAAAACTAAAGTATACCTAACAAACCTGTCTTAAAAATAATGCTGCTACTACCACTACACTTCTATAATCGACAGTGTGAAATAAGTGCGTTGCATAAATAGTACGCGAAAGTAATACTTGTGAAAATTACATTTAAAAACAATCCTATACTGATGGTGGTGTAACTACTGCCGAGAGGCTGTTGCCATCAGCTTTAAACAATAGAATACTTTTAATTTATAATATACTAAAACCATGTGTGTGTAAAATAATATAAAATCTATGTATATAAAAAATATATATGCTGGTGTAATACATAACTGGCAAAGTTCCGTGTTTTCTTTTAAACCATTGGTTAGATGAAATGGACATTTTTGTGTGCATGACATATTAAAATTGCAATTACGTTGTGAAAGCATAATAAACCTATTAATAAAACTGAAACCCCCACAATTATAACAATATGTTACAAATGTCTAATTTGTGGATAATGAGACATAATGAAAGTTATTTAAAAATACTAAAAAATTAAAATGCAGTATTTTTATAAATAGATAGTTGAAAAATAATTAATTTGAATCCTAATATAAAAACTTAGCATACCATTAAATTAAATCAATGGACAAACTGTTCGTTGGTAAAATTTGGATACCTAAAAACATTACAATAATTGTGAAATATTAAAACAGTGTTAAAAATAAATCATTATTTATAATTTGTTACTCTTTGCTTTAAGTATGCAGGTTAAATTGATTCCATCATTCAAACCCGGACCCCTGGTTGCATCCAACTTTAACTGCCACATTAATTCTTTAATGCTTAAAGCAGTCTGCCAATCCCCTCCTCTCATATCCACAACCACCCTGTCCAAAACAAAAAAGGAAATAGATATGTTGGTACAATTCAAAGAGTGCCTAAAAAAAGCATTTGTCTCCTTTTTAGTTTTAATATCATTCATGTGTTCGTATATCCTACGTTTCAGTTCCCTTTCTGTTTTGCCCACATAAAATGATGAGCAATTCTGACAAATTCCTATGTATACTACCCTAGAGGAGTTACAAGAAAAGTGTGCACTGGATACAATAGTGGTGTTTCGGGAGGGAATGGCTATGTGGTCAGTGTTGGTGATGAATGGACACTGGTGGCATCTGCCACATGAATAAGTGCCTTTCTTCTTAACTGTGCCATGCAATTGGGGATTATGGTTAGAACCTACTTTTACTTCAAAAATACCCTTTAAATTGATTCCTCTTTTCCTGACAAAAGAAATTTTGTTTGGAAAAATACTTGAAAATTCATCCTGCAAAGAGACAATGGGCCATAAATTTCTCATTGTATTTTCAATAAACCCTGCATCCTGCGAATAAGTATATATGAAATCCTTACTTGATCTGTGTTCTAAAACGTGTTGCACCTTTAGAGTGGCTTGCTTTACACCTAATAATGGAGGGAACTGTTGATCTCTTTTCTCTAAAATTTCATTTAAAATAACTTGGAAAAATTCAGCAGGGCAACCTCTATTTAAAAATGAGCACCTCAAAAACTCCACTTCCTCTGAAAATAACTGATAAGTACTACACATTCTAGAGGCTCACACCAGTTGCCCCTTAATAATGCCCTTTTTTATATGCAAGGGATGCCCACTATCAAAATGCAAGAAAGAATTACAATGCGTGTCTTTTCTGTAAATTTGTGAAACAAAACCAACGTTGTTGGATTTCTTAGTGAGTTTGATGTCTAAATAATGTAAAGACTTGTCATTAATTTCATAAGTAAAACGCAAAAAATCAGTGGTTTTGGAAAGATAGTCCATAAAGGTAAGGAATTCTTGCTCAGAGCCTGACCATAAAATACAAATGTCATCCAAAAATCTCTTATAAAAACTGATATGTTTACTCCATTGAGTTGTGTGAATAAATTCTACCTCCCATTTACTAAGAACTATATTAGCATAGGCCGTAGCACATGGGGCGCCCATAGCTACCCCACTCTTTTGTTTAAAGAACTCTCCATTAAAAAATATAAAATTATTACTCAAAATTATTCCCATAAATTCTAAAATGGTGTTAACCATACAGTTACTAAGCCCAGAATCCTTACTTATTGCTTCACCAAACCATTGCAAACCTTGATCGTGAGGAATACTGGGAAACAGTTCTACAATGTCTATTGTGACCATATATAAACTGGAGTTTTCCTTATGTTGATCTAGGCTAGTTAAAAATTCCCAGGAGTCTTTGCAAATGTGCTTTAAGCCCGCTGTATAGTTCTTAAGCTGAAAATCTACAAATTTACTGAGTGGTTCAGTTATCCCCCCTGCCCCTGAAACTATGGGGCGAAATTTTAAAGGAGTTAGGCCTTTATGGACCTTGGGGATACCGAACAAAATGGGGGTTTTAGGTTTGGGTACAAGCAAATAGTTGTGTGTTTTTTCATTAATAAACCCTTGCATCAGTAAGTCCTGTATGTAAAACTTAATTTTTCCAAGTGCAATATTTAATTCGTTTAATGAAATAGGTTTATAAGTTCTTGTATCCTGCAAGATGTTATATATGTAGTTGTCATACTCTAACTGTCTCATGAGCACAATGCCTCCCCCTTTATCAGGTTTCATCACCCTGATACCTTTGTTTTTTAATTCATCTACTATTTTCTGTAATCTAAGAGGAAAGTTAGGTGATTGTTTGATTCTCTTTTTTGCAAAATGTTCCCTTAAACTTTTTTCAATTAATTCTTCAAACATTTTTAATTTAGGATGAGTAGGGGGATTGAAAGTGCTGGTTCTAGAAAGCAAATGTTCACCCTGAGACTGGTTTTTGAAGAAAATTGTTAAGTTCAAATTTCTTATAAACAGTTTTAGTTCAATTAATAATTTGGGTAGATAACTTGCCTTGTAAGGAACATATTGCAAACCCTTAGTGAAAAGCTCAAAAAAATGTCTCAGTTATCTGTATATCTGTATAGTTGTAAACAGTAAAATCATTCAAACTGCTGATGTTACATATTCCCTCATCACTTGTCACTAAGGAACTTTTAATTTCGTTGTGCTCTAGATAATTCTCATTAGTTATCGTCTCTTCCCCCAGGAATTCTGCTGAAATTGGTTTGATTTTACCCGTGGTCTTCCCTGGGGTACCTGAAAACCCTGCTGACCATTATTATTCCCTTTCTGCGCTAGCCTTTCACTCTTTCTAGGCATGTCAGAATATCCATGCCCTTCGTTCACACCCTGGTCCACTCTGTTCCCTGACTCTTCAGAATTTGTGTTTTTCTTAAATCCTGGAGCTGGGTAGGCCCTGCCTTCACTATATTCAAATAGGTCCCTTTCCAGCTTTTTAGCTTTTCTGTCTAATACTTTGAAACAGTGCTCATCCACTTCTCTAAATGTGTCATTGTATTTTTTCTTAAAACCTAGAAAGTTTTCATCTTTAATAATATTTTCATGCAAAACATTCAATTCATTTAATATGTCATTCCCTTTGTTAACATAGTCATCTACCATAAGTTTTAACATTTCAATGCCAGTTTTGTTAAATAATTCAGTCAATTTCGAATGCAAAGCTGTACCCATTTGTGCATTATTCGGGTACCTGTAACAGCGTAACCCTTTCGGTACTCGGTTGACTTTAATGCATTCATTTAAATAATTAATTTCAAGTTGTGTGTTTTTATGCACGTATAACTTGTTTTTAAAAAGTTCAAACTTGCTATCCAGTTGTTCAAGTTGAACATTAAAAGTACCTGCTTTGAAACGGGGCTGTTGCTCGGCCCATGCCTTGAAATTGAAATTATTGTCCAAATAAGCAGACCCATTTCGTCCAGAAGCGTTAGTAATGGAAGAAACCGGTGGATGGTCCACAATAACCGGATCATTAGAAGGTGTATGAATTCTCATTTCCCTACGTTGTTCGCCGTTCCTTTCCCTTTCTTTTTCTTGTTGCTGGTTACAAGGTAAACCAGAAATAGCGGAACCATTAGCATTCAACAACGTGTTATTCAACTGTGTTAAGAGAGCCAAAACCTGGTTAAGCTCCCTTCTTGTGACCGGCGTGTCATCCGGCTCTTCCAAAAGCAACAAAGGTGTGTCAATAAAGTCAGGAGAGGATAGGTCTTCCGCCATCGTTGAAACAAACCGACCAGTAAGCAGCAAGTGATAAACCAAAAAACACAAATGCGGAAAGCCAAACACCTCACTCTGCTATAATTAAAGGCTTAAAACAATGCAGTTAGCGTGTTGAAAATGCTCTTCAGATGGAAAAAGTCAATAGAAATCCACTTCAAGCGAACAGCTGTTGTTAGCAAAAGTAGTATTTAATCAACAAAACGGAAAAAACAACTCCAACCACAAGCGCTTTCGCCCGTTTGTAACGGGCTTTTTCAAGTGTAATCATATACACACAATACAATGCTTATATATCATTTTGGTAATAAGTTAATTAAAGTGCTGCATTGAATTGCTCAAACAATTAAACAATTACACCTTTAGTTAAGTGAAATAGATTTACGTGACAATTTTAGCAACAAAATCCGCTTAAATAAATCCCACTCAAATGAATGAATGGAACCCCTGTTGTAGCGCCCGTGCTTTGAGCATAAATTTGACAGTTGTTAGGTGTTTGTGGGTGATAATTTTGCTGTAATAATAATCATAATAATAATGTGTTAGTTCATTAATACCAATGCTTAGCAGATGTATGAAATACATAAAATACCAAACAGCGGTATTTAAAAACCTTGAAATGAGTGAAATCATCACTACAAGCAAATAAAATCACAATAAAACTAAAGTATACCTAACAAACCTGTCTTAAAAATAATGCTGCTACTACCACTACACTTCTATAATCAACAGTGTGAAATAAGTGCGTTGCATAAATAGTACGCGAAAGTAATACTTGTGAAAATTACATTTAAAAACAATCCTATACTGATGGTGGTGTAACTACTGCCGAGAGGCTGTTGCCATCAGCTTTAAACAATAGAATACTTTTAATTTATAATATACTAAAACCATGTGTGTGTAAAATAATATAAAATCTATGTATATAAAAAATATATATGCTGGTGTAATACATAACTGGCAAAGTTCCGTGTTTTCTTTTAAACCATTGGTTAGATGAAATGGACGTTTTTGTGTGCATGACATATTAAAATTGCAATTACGTTGTGAAAGCATAATAAACCTATTAATAAAACTGAAACCCCCACAATTATAACAATATGTTACAAATGTCTAATTTGTGGATAATGAGACATAATGAAAGTTATTTAAAAATACTAAAAAATTAAAATGCAGTATTTTTATAAATAGATAGTTGAAAAATAATTAATTTGAATCCTAATATAAAAACTTAGCATACCATTAAATTAAATCAATGGACAAACTGTTCGTTGGTAAAATTTGGATACCTAAAAACATTACAATAATTGTGAAATATTAAAACAATATTAACACAAATCCTGTTCTGTGGGCCTTAAGCAGCAGGTGTTGTGGAATTGCATGACATGACTGTGAAAAGAGAATCAGCCATACTAGTAGGGAATAATGTTACAGTAGCACCTTACAAACCCCACACAGTATCAGAGCAGGATAAACACTGGCATATTTGCATAGGTCACAGGCCAGACCTTCCAACAGTGACTGCTCTACAGTGATGACCCTGATTTGTAAACAAATGTTAGCTGTGCCCCTCTGACTCCCTGTGGAATGTACTAACAGTAGGCAGAAAGGTGGGGAATCTCACTTAATGACAAATGTCAATAAGTGAGAGTAGACACCACTTGCACGTCAGAAAAGGTGTAGTAATACATATGCTCTGAATCCCCCAAAGTCTGAACTTCAAAATGTCTGAAATATATCACAGGTGTATCCCAGTTATATGTACCTTTCCCTGAGGCTGTTCAAATATATACGCGAGAGTATCTGAGGCCTGGAAGAGTCACAAACACACAGGCATATCAGCTTGTGTGCTGTTACACACTCCGCAAATAGCTGTAGAATGAATCCCACAAGCATGCCCTTATGTAGAAGTACAACACAGAAATATCAAAGGATGTAGCCATGTACTGCTAGCAACCACCTGTGACAATGCCATTGTTCAGGTGCTGAAAAGACTGCTGTGGTGCACAGTCAAAGAATACTAGGCTGACCTCTGTCTACCATCTGGATATGTCCACAGGTGGGAGCTACTCAGACAGCCTACTAGCCTTTATAGACTTACAGGTACACAGCAACTCTGCATGTTCAGTAAGATAAACATCACATAATAATAAATAATGCACTCTGCACTTCTGCACCCCTACACAAAGGTACTATATACCCATGTAGTCAGGCACAACCAAGGGTGTAGGTAGGCATACACAGTAGTGAAATATGTCCAGTTGTCCTGAGCAGACTGTGCTAATGTCAACACAAACAAACCGCAAACTGTTCAGAAGTGAGTAACGTACTAATGACAGTGTAGCAGTTCACAAACAGTGCATGTGCCTGATATTCATAATTGGTAGTACAACACACTTAGTTGTCCTCACCCTTCTCTCAGGGGTGGAAGGTTTCAAATATCCCTCCTAATGTATTGCATATGCACAGCTGTTGCTGGTAAAGAAATGGGCAGCTATGGACCCTCTCCACACCCATCCTGTACATCCCAAGCTGGTTTCCCTACTGTCTTCCCCTCTTTGTGCACCCTTTATCACCACATTCCTATCTCCCCATTTACTTTTCTGTCAAAGAAATGAGAGCAGGGATTAGCGGGAGTGAGCACTTGTAAAGAGTAGTAAGCAGGTTTGCACCAGTGTGCGCATGTGTGCGCTTAGCTTAGCATTGTTAAGATATGATAAGCTAAGCCAAGCTTGGCTTAGTATTGCTAAAATAAAATAAGCTAAGCTAAGCTTAGCTTAGCATCACTAAGCGTCATGCAAACCCGCTTACAACTGCTTAAAAGTGCCTTAGTCACTCTGTATGACAAGGTCCTTGTACTGCTCAGCAGCAAAATAAAAAACCTTGTCAGTCTCAAACCTGGGACCTTGAATTCACCAGGCTGCATAAAGTATCACTACACCACAGCAGATATACAATAACTTGGTGCTGAAAGAAATATAACATGCATTACAATGAGTGAATGTAAAGGGAAAATAGGAAAGCCATAGGAATACATTACAATAACTACTGCTGTATGCCATTTAATTCTCTAATTCGAAAAGAAAGTACATACTCCCATGTATCCAGTGTTAGCATTAGGAGGTGTGACTAAACCTACACACTGAGAAGAGTGTACTGGAAGAAGCAACAATCAGGTTTCAGTACAACATGCATTTCACTGGCTACAACCCAGCTTCAGATATGAGACATATACCAACCTTCTGACTGAGACAACAGTGTCCACAGCAAACAAGCATGGTCCCCACCTTGCAAAACTGAAAGGGCTATGCCTACCTAACCTATCATTTTATAGCAGTGTCCTGAAATCACAGTGAGAACTGCAATTACCACACAGCAGGCTGCATGCAATTACTAAATGGTAGGCACCAATTGGTGCAGAGGCCATCACATGCACATGGGCAGGTACCTAGAAAAGCAGCCTGTATCTGCTGTCCACACATGCAATAATACCAATGCAACAACTGGGAGAGAGAGAGAGAGAGAGAGAGAGAGAGAGACAGACAGACACAAACAGGTAGAAGAAGACAGACACTGAAAACAAACAGCAACACACAGAGGAAACAAAACCAAAAAAAAAAAATAAATAAATAAAAAATAAAACAACACCTACAACAGACGGAGGTGAGGAATACAAAGGTAAGGTATGTAACAGATATGTATTTGGTGACATCTGAAAGATGTGTCTGAAGGGTACTCTACATACTGTGAATCATCCATATGTGGCAGCAGTCTGTATCTATATGTACATGCACATTTGCATAGGGCAAGGGACATACTGCAACTGTTAGTGAAGGCTGGACATAAGTATGTTGTTGAAGGCTGATATGTGCACATATATATGTAGGTTGTAGTGTGTGGCATTGCAGAAAGCAGGCAGTGCCAGTATATGTCATGTGGTGTTAAACACTGTGGGACTGAGCTACAGGCAGTGAGGCCTGCAACAGCTATATGGCCTGAGGACAGCAGAATGCATTCTGCACAACATTGTGCAATAGTATTACATAACCGTATGTCTCACAACTGTTGCATAATTGACATCTCCACCATGAAAGGTGGGCAGTATATGTGCCTATATGTGCAGCTATATGTACAGCAATGGATGTTTACATGTATGTGTATATATACATTTATATATACATATATATGTGTGTATAGATATATATAGATATATATGGATATATTTAGCTATATATATATATATATATATATATATATAGATAAATATAGATATATATCGATATATATGGATATATATATAGATATATATATATATATAGATATATATGGATATATGTAGATATATATATAGATATATATAGATATGTATGGATATGTATGGATATGTATGGATATGTATAGATATGTATAGATATGGATAGGTATGGATAGACATGGATAGATACGGATAGATATGGATAAATATGTATATATGTATGTATGTGTGTGTGTGTGTATATATATATATATATATATATATATATATATATATATATATATATGGATCCCTTTGACTTGATCGACATGCCAAAACACCGATGCTCATAAGACAGCCGAAACACCGACATGGGCAATGTGTGAGCGCGATTCGGTAAGTTTGCGATAGTGAGGGATTTAGCGTTAGGGAGCGGACAGGTAAGTGTGAGATAGTGAGGGATTTAGGGTTAGGGTGCGGGAAAGTTGAGTGTGCGGTAGTGTCGGACTTAGGGTGCAGGTAAGGTAAGTGTGCGATAGTGACGGAGTTTAGGTTTATGGGCGGGTTAAGTGAGTTAGGGTTAGGGTGCGGGTAGGGTAAGTGTGCGATAGTGATGGACTTTAGTTTTTGTGGCAGGTTAAGTAAGTTAGGGTTAGGGTGCGAGTATGGTAAGTGTGCGATAGTGATGGACTGTAGGTTTAGTGGCAGGTTAAATGTGTTAGGGTTAGGGTGTGGGTAGGGTAAGTGTGTGGTAGTGTCGGACCTTAGGGTTAGGGTTTGGGTTACGGTTAGTGCATGTATAGTTGTGTGTAATGTGTACTTTGCGTTTTGTGTGTCGGTGTTTTGGGTGTCGTTGTTATGGTATTCGGTTTTGTGAGTTGTCAGTTTTGTGCATTTTCGGTCTTTTGGTGTCGGTGTTTTGGGTGTCAGCTTTGTGGCGTGTTGGTGTTGTGATAGGGATCCATATATATATGTATATATAAGAGAGAGAGTGAGAGAGACACAGGGTCATATGTACTGCAACAGGTGCCTGTTGTCCAAGGCATGGACTGAACACCAGTGTTGATACCGCAGTGCCATACCCCATTCCAAAACACCTTACGCAGTAACTGCCACATAGGTGGTAGCCTGCCTAACACTGATGGTGTCAGAAGGGTACATGGGACACAGGTGGACAGTAGGGTGCAGAGGGCACATTACACCGCTATCAATGACAGCATCCGTGACCTTGCCGGTGCCATCCGGACTTACACCGAGGTCATTGATAGTCGTTGGGTGGAGACATTAGATGCCCTCCACAACATGTCTTCCATGAACCAGGACCATGCGGGATGGTTGCGATGTCGACGCGGATGCATGCCAGCAACAGCAACAGCTGGCAGTGGTCACGGATGGCCCACAGTTCACAGCCGCTCCCATAGTGGCAGTACCAGCCCCAGCAATGCTGGGGCTGGTCTGTTTATTGACCATCCCAGTAGACCACGTGCACATGGCTCTGGCCAGTCCCAGCAGGGACATGGGTCCAGTCATCATACCTCTGCCTCTGATGACAGTACCCAGTCAGGGTTGGTACCTGATATTGTCTGTAGCACCCCTGCCAGGCACAGGTACTGTGCCCGTGGCTGGAAACAGTGATCTGTACAGCCTAGCAGGTACAGTCTGTGGCTGTCCCACAAACTACCATATATGGCAGCCACATGGTGGAGCTGTGTGCATGCAGACACACACACATTAACCAAACAACTAGGGCTCACACATACACACACACACACATTACATCAACATTGGCCCATGCTGTACTGTTGTCCCTCACATACACAAACACACACATACACACACACACACACACACACACACACACACACACACACACACACACACACACACACACACACACACATGTTGATTAGGTGGGTCAATGTCAGGCTCTGGCAAACAACAAAATGCCCTGTGCATATGATGATACATGTGTCACCTCCTGTCATCTGCATCATTGATGGAGGGACAGCCTAACATAGCACTGATGCACAGGGTGACACTATAGCAGTGTAGCAATAATAGCAAGTTGTCAACAAGGAAGTGTAACAACATCCTTGTAGGTATGTCTGAGCAGACATTATGCATCAAAGCTCTGATTGTCAAGATAGCATTGTTTACACCACTGTTAGGTCTGAGTATGTATTGTCCACCCATGTGCCACTTGGCTGAAGTGTAATGTGTTGCCAGCATGTGTTAGTGAGTGGACAGTACATGTGTGATGTGTGCAGTACAGATTAGCAAGTGTACATCTGTGAACATGGTGGGTGCACACTGTCTGGATGTACCTGCATAGTGGACACATGGGACATGTGACATACCCTGTCGTACACATTAACATCTCATAGTATCTTTCAATGGCCAGTATGCATTCTACTACAGTTATGTACTAACATGGGTAGACGTGTGTATGACATGGGTTGACACTATGCTGTGGGTGATACCGTTAATATCTGTCAATGATTTGTGGTCTGGAAGTATACACAACCTCAACAGCATGACTATAAGCAATCATTGGATGATGTCCTGACAAATGATACACAGTAGTAGGGAACCCAGTAACAATTGGATCCTTCCAGTGCTACACTATAACACTAACCAGTGGTAATGATCGCCACCCATTCCTGTGACCACACCTGCTTGGCATATAGCCCCCTTAGGTACATGCAGACACACTAGGGATGTGTCCATCCAAATCTGGAAATGCATGGATTGGCCTACAATGCATTCCCTGGATGGGACGCATATCCTACACAAGGGTATCATACAGACAGATACCTGTTGTCTGATACATGCTGTATAGCAGTAAGCCGATTATGGCATAGTCATCCTCATGTACTATACATACTATCCTGTCAGTACCACACAGGTGGTAGCCCTCAACATGTATGTTGGGTACCAATGTGTACATACAGCCTCATGTTATGTCATGTGTCCCTTGGTATCCACATATCCATAGGTATTGTGGAGTCCCAAGGTGTATCACATAAGACATTAGAGGCCTGAATGCATATCCACAAGGTAGTCGTACACCTATAAAGACTGTCCATTCTTGGCAGTCTTTGTTGTGTATGACCATGTCTGAAATATACCCCAGGCATATACCCTCCCTCACACTACTCTTAAGTAACTGTCATGGGTGTGTGTGCCACAGATGACCTTGGCCACAGAACATGACAGTGGACGGCCTTGTCACATACATACATATGTGACCTATGATCTGAGAAGCAGTGGCACAACCTGTCAATGGAAACAGATGTATTCATGTAGTATGCAGGCTTCACACCTATGTACTAATTGAGGGGACATGTACACATATACATTTGCCACGCAGATACCTGATGTGTGCAATGCACTTACTGTTGTAATCATACTATGTCATACCATAGTAAAAGCAAAACTCACACCGCATTGACCAACAGTGACACACACACAATCAGCATTTGCAGGATTCAAATCCCTACCTAGCTATGTTATGATACTAGAGAGTGATGCATTAACATGGCACGCTATCTGCGTTACTGGGTGGTTTCCCTTCTCCGGCTGTATTTGTAGGATGGTGACATCATCAGTCTTTCCAAAGAAGAATGTGCCTCTTTTAGTGTGTTTTCCCAGTCTCCAAAAAGGACACTCCTTTCAAAGACAATTGCACAGATACACACACACACACACACACACTGTTTGCAGGATTCAAACCCCTACCTAACTATGTTATAATACTAGAGAGAGAGAGACAGAGACACATTAACACAGCACGCTATTTGCTTTACTGGCTAGTTTCTCTTCTCCTGCTGTATTTATAGGATGGTGACATCATCAGAGTGGACATGGTGATGCGTGTACACTTTGTTTTATGCCATTCCAGGAATGGTCCATGTGGGTCAGCAGGTGTCAACAACTTGAACAAGACCTCAGAATCCTTACTTTGTGTGATCTATCTGTGGACACATTGACATTCCGTCATATGTCAACACATATTTATGCACAGCTTGTTTGTTTTGTGGATACTACATGTGTCTGGGATGTTGATAAAGGGCTATTCAAAGTCTATGTGACACATGTGTAGATGTGTTCATTGATGTATGACCTGGGTGGCTGCCTTGCAAACAGTCTATCATGTTTGGGAACCATGATCCGCACATGAACATACCACAGTTGGTAGGACTGTGTGTATGTCAGCTTCCAATAGCTCTGTTTATGACTGCAACCATGATGGACTCCATGACCTTGCAGATCAGACTTCATAGGCGTACTGGACTTGACTTCCCATGGTGTGTTGTGCACCAACACTTGTGGGGAGTACCATATGTAGCTGTGACACATTCAACGGTTCCACATCCTGTGTAGGGGGTGAGGCTCAGCTGACTGTTCAGGTGCATGATATATTTGTTCTGTAGTTTGTGCACGACACATATTGGGAATCAATGTATTCCACTTGCTGCCATGCTTTTGGCAGTGGGGGTAGCTGTTCATCCATTCTACATGTGATATCTCCTGGTATGATGATATGGACTATTGTTAGTGGGAGATGGGTATGTACATATGGGCCTGTCTGTCATTATGACGGCATTGTCACTCAGGTACAGTTGGCCGTGACTCAGGACATATATGGGTGTACATTGCTATTTATGACATAGCTGAAGGAGGTGTCATGATTCAGTCTGGACTCCTTCTCAGCTCCTCTTTACAAAACACTAATGAGCATGAGCACTAATCCCTGTTATACTCTTTTACATGCTTAACACCCTACTGATCCTTTGTGATCAGGCTACAGAGTATGTCATGATAATATCCTGGCATGTCCAGGGGTTGGTTTTGTGTGTACTCTTCAGTCCAGCTGGTGGATATTGTGATACTGACACAATGTCACATCTGCCTCATGTACACAGATAACCCTCTCCTCCTCCCGACAAACTCAGATATATGTATGAGATGCACCTATATAGACATACAGGGTGCTGAACTCTCTCGACCCATGACTGGCACAGTCTACCCGGTGGTGAAGGTAACCACACACACCACATATCAGTCTCACATATCCTCTAGCAACAGCACTCAAACCACATTATCACACATAGACATAGGTTCAGGCTCACTTATGCACACCAGCACTACCAGGTTATGTTTCATACCATGCTGTCTGACAACAAGACTTGGAACAGACAACACAACTAGGGGAGTATCCATATACATCACAGATACACACACCTCTAGTTTAGTAGCACTGCACAAAGCATCACAGACCATACATATACAACTACCATTGTGCAATACTGCCTTTCAGTTTGTTGCCTGCTACAGAACACACTCCCAAACTCAGGAACCACACCCGGCTTTTATGAGAACTATGGAGAATATGAAGGTCTCCACAAACACCATTATATTGTGTGACTTCATATACACAAATATTGACTGGGGATACTACTCAAGCCCCAACACCCTCACCCAACAGTTACTACAATTTGTAGACTCATATGCTATGGCACAACCAGTCAGCACAGCCACAAGGGGGAATACATATTGGACCTGATCATCACCAACATGGGGACTCTATGTTCCACACCAGCAATATACCCCTCATTGGTAAGGTCAGAACATACATGTATCTCACTGGACATACATATACCCTCCACACACCCATCCTGGGTAATCTTGGTGAACTTCTCATGAGCCAATGTCTCACTTCACCGAAGCAAGGTGGTATCCTTCAGAGACCCTGAGACAGTGGCAAATATGGCTCACACTGCTGCATCCTTTAAATACACATTCTATGGACACCTAGTGGACTGCATGGATTGTGCTATCCCAAATAACAACAGGACTCACTACTCCAATGGCAGGGGACCTGTCTTGTAGACCCCAGCAATTAATAAGCTGTACAATGTCAGGAGGAAGCTACCACATGATAGAGCACAATCCCAGACTGGGAAGGCATCTGTAATCTGTACTAGCAGACAGCTACAATCACTCATGAACTTTTCTAAGGGCCGCTTCAACCAGACAATTGCAACAGACAAGTAGGACTATCACATGGCCTTCTTCAGTTAAGTCAGGAACCTGGGTGGACACTTACTGATATGCTGTGAGTTACTGCATACTGACTAAACCTACCCTGAACCCACTGGCATTGCCAACATCCTGGCAAACAGGTTCAGTGCAGATGTCTCTCACCCATCCCCCCTAAGGAGCAACTATCAATCCCAACAGAGTATAACCTCCCTGACATCACACAGTAACAGGTGAGTGCTGCCCTCTCCAAAGCATACATCACAGTATCAATGTGACCAGACGGTGTCCCAGCCTGCATCTTACATGAGCATCATATCAGATGCAACCCTCACATTACATCACTGTTCAATATCGGAGTTACCACAGGATATGTACCCAAGGAATGGCATACAGCGACAGTGGTCCTGCTCCACAGAGTTGGTGCCACAACGGACCACAGACAATATTGCCCTATAAGCCTAAGTAGCCTGTTCTGCAAAGCTACATAGTGTATTGTCATGGGACTCATACACATAGACATCGGGAACCTACAGACACTGTGTCCTACACATTTCAGCATTGTTGTGGGCAGATCTTGCCTCTTGAACCTGTTTGTATTCTTTAAATGGCTAACAGGCCCATTGACATAGGTATGGCTGTCCACACAGCCTACCTGAACCTTGCAAAACCCTTCAACACAATAACTCACTGGGCCATTATGCATAGGCTCACCAGCGTCAATATGGACACATATCTCACACGATGGATTGATACCTGGATCAGGGATAACACCCACATGGTCAGAATTGCAGGTACCATGTCTGACTATACACCAGTTACACATGGCATCCCACACGGCTCAGTCCTGGGACCTCTCTTGTTCAGTATATATTTGTCTGACGTACAGGCTACCACAGGGGGAATATGGCTGAACATGTTTGCACTAGACTGCAAACTGGGTGCCTTGATCAACTCTCCAGCTGCCACATGCATACTCAAACAGGGTCTCACAGAGATGGATGACTGGTGCCTGAGCCATGGCCTACAGCTAAATGCCATTAGTTTCATAGTCATCCCCTTTGGGAATAACAACATGCCCACACATTACCGCATAGGTAGTACTCCATTACATACGGTAGGAATTGTTAGGGGCTTGGGGACATGACTTGTTCATACTGTCACCTTTGACATTCACGTTGTCAAAGTGGTTGGACACACCTTCTATGTGGGCCACCTTATCACATATGGTTTCACATCTAGATCGAGTGAGGTCATTGTGCCCCTATACTCATCACATCCATGCTTGGTTACAATGCCACATTTGGGGTATACCTTACCCGACACCTGCAGCAACTGTACTGGCCACAGAAGTTCCTCACCAAGCAGTTCTAGGGACTCACACAGATGCTCTGCACAGTTCAGATGCAGTAACTCCAGCTCTACTCAGTCGCTTACCACCTACTCAGATATGATGTGTGCCTGTTGTTTATAGATATACCCAACCCAGAATTACTGGACATGCTCCACCTCAGGATATCCGACTCCCTTGGAGCTACACACTCCAGGGACGTATACCTCAGCACAGATGTTAATAGGACATTGTGGAGGGACAGATTCTTATCCCAGAGGCTCCACTCATTCCAGAATGTAATCCCAGTTTCACATAGGCAGAGCCACCCACTGACCACCTACAGGAGACATCTTGATGACTGTATGGGTGATCATATGTTTACCCCTGGGATATCTTCTGTGTCCCTGCTAGACAGAAGCACACTAGCCTAAACATACATGGGCTATCTTGTGTGACCTACTATTCACACACACAGTGTAGTAATCTGACAGGGTGACGAATGCCAAACACACTCTGGCTAGGCTTGTACATGCTCTAGGGCAGATAGTCTAGTATCGACCTCTGAACCTATGATAATGTTCAAGATGCACAATGTTTATTGCTGATACTGTTTGCAGGTCTTTATCATCTTTGCTTTACCAGTTTCTATGTACAACTTCGGTATCTGCAGAACATATTTGATTATGACAGGGTTCCACTATATTATGGATGTGTCTGTTGTCATATAACTGTGTGCACAGGGCAGATTGTTGTATAGTAACAGGTTCCTGGGTTAACACATGCAACTGCCAGATATGTGTGGCCCACTGCTGTACTTAGACATGGCCTAAGTGTGTGAGCATGCCCAGTTCTGCCATTCCATGTTTTGTTGTCTGACATTTGTCTCATTTATTCAAGTGTGTGAGCATGCCCAGTGTGACCTTTCAGTATGTTGCTATCTGAGGTCCACTACATTTGTTGATGTGTGCGAACATGACCAATATTAACATTTATACTGTGTGTGTTGGAAGTCAGGTTCTGTTCTCACTGTAGGACTCACCTTTGTGTCATAACTCGACAAGGATTATGCTGTGCCTGCAGGCTTTCCATGAAATACTTTGCATAGACTTATCAACATTCCTTCATAGAGGTTGACCACTGCAATACTGTCATGGTTTAGTGGTTCAGTACTTTGGGTATAGTGCACAGTATCCTGGGTTCGAGGCCCATCACTGCTTTATATTTTCATACTGAGCAGACCAGACTGCTTAAGCGCCAGTTAAGCAAATATGAGCATGTTGGCTTTTGTTCAGCTATGCCCTACTTAGACCAGGCTTGTCCGACATTGCTCAGTATTTACCAACATTGCTGGACGTTGCCCAGTATTACTGAACATTGACCACAGTTGTGCTAGTTGGTGTGTGCGATTTTGTTTGCATATACTACATGGTGTTTAATGCTGTTTAGCACTGCTTTATATTGCTTAATACATGGCAATCATGCCTTAGGTGGTGCTGCAGGGCTGCCTATGTCGGATGCACATACTACACTCCCTGTACATGTTTGAAAGCAGGTACTGCCAACTTAGGCATCCCTTTTACTATATGTGTGAGTCGGAGAGAGGTATCATTTCCAGAGTTCCTACTGAGCCAATGTATGTGCTATGCCTTGCCTCTTTGCCAAGGCCAAAGCATACTGGGCATGCCTCCTTCTGTCTACTGGGGCAGGCTCAGGTTGTTCCTCCTCCGAGTCACGCTCTGCCTGTGATGGCCTTGGCAATGGTGGGGGGCTGTTTGGCCCAGGCCTATGCTGGTCCTGCTGCAGCTGTTTTCACAGGATCATATTATGTAGCATAGCACATACCATGACAATTTGGGTACATGTAGTTGGTGAGTACTGCAAGGCTCCACCAGATGTGGCCAGGCACCGGAACTGTGACTTGAGCAGCCCAAACACATGCTCTATTACATTACGTGTTTGTGTGTGTGCCTCATTATGGCATTCCTGTTCAGGTGTGTGTGCATTTCTGAGGGGTGTCATCAGCCATGGCTCCAGTGCATAGCCAGCATCCCCCACTAGGTGACCATGTGGGATGTCCCCATTGGCAAATGTCTGGTACAGCTGCATCAGATGCCAGATATGGGAATCATGGTAGCTTCAGGGCAGCCTGCACACACATTCAGTATTATGCCCTGGGCATCACACACAACCTGGCAGTTGATGGAGGGGAAGCCCTTGCGGTTGAGGTAGACCCTACCCCACTCACCGTCTGGTGCTTTGATGCATATGTGTGTGCAGTCTATTGCACCCACTACCTCAGGGTATTCCGCTATTTGCTGGAAAAGATGCATATTGCTGGCCAGTACCTCACGGGAATTGGGGAAATATACATGATCACCGACATGTGCTGACATGGCATCCAGGAAATGGTGTAGTACCCTGGATGCTGATGCCTATGATATCCCCATCATATCACCAGTTGGTCTCTGGAAGGTACCTGTTGCTAATATTCTTAGGCCAACACATACCTTGGTTTCCACTGGGATGGGTTCCCCTCTGTTGGTTCTGTGTGTGAGGCGTGGCCTGCACAGCTCAACAATTTGCTGCAGGAGGTCTCTGTCCACTCTATAGCGCTCCACTATCTCCAGCTCATGTAGCCCCTGGTAGGTTACCCTGGGCTTGTACACTCTTCTCCGTCTCCTCACTGTGGGTTGTCCAGCAGCATTTCCATTGTCACCACCCTCAGCATGTTGCATATGTCGCCTTATAACAGCAATGGCAGCCCCTAACATTTCTTTGTCTCAGTAAAGCTTTTTCAGTTTTCACTTCTATTAGCTTGCTGCAGTGTCTGTTGTGAGAAACATAATGGACTGTTGTTTGCAGAGTTTTAAGTGCTAGGGTGGGCTGGGATAGTGTATTGCCTGTGTAATTGCCTGATTCTGATTGTTTTCACCTGCTAGCTCTGCAAGTACTCCCTGGTAGCTTCCTACTATTTGTTGTGCTTCCTTTTTCCTTTCTGTTTCCTCGGGGGGGGGGGGGGCACCGCGCACACAAGTGCAAACACGCACACAGCAGCTAACACGCATGCACACATGCTTACACGGACTAAATCTTGCTTATTCGGGTTGAAACGTGCGCACACCAGCGCAAATGCGTTACAACTCTTTAAACAGTCTTATACATGCTTATTCCAGCTTAAACATGCGCACTCACGCTTACACGCACGCACTCTGTTTTATTCGGGTTTACACGCGCGCACATGCACGCATACACGCTCATTAAGAAACTTTGGTGTTATCCACGGCATACACCTTCCATTTCTTGCCTTTCCCTAGCCTACCTGTTGATACACCCCTTTCCATGATGTGTGAATGACAGCTGACACATGCCACTCTGCTCCAATGAGCTTCACTTCTTTCATGCATACCCCCCTCATGATGTCACCTATCTTCTACTCTTGTTACTCCCCATATCCTACTCCTACACTCCACTGACTGTGCTCATTTGCTATGTAAACTTGCGATTCACTATCCTAATACTCATTTACATAGGATTGCCTACTAATGCTTGGTTACATGTCTTAGACTGAGCTTCCTCCCTTAGCAACCTCTACTCGGTGGCCATGTTGTCTTCAGCCTGCCATTCCCTTGCATTGTACATTAACAATTTCAATAAGATCTACATTTGTGGGTTTTAATTTTTAGTATTATGGGTTTTAGAGTGCACCCCGTTTGCGCGGCGCTGTGCTACGCTTAAACATCGGAAATCGGAGAAAAAAATAGAATATTATTATTTTCATATTGCATCAGGAAACATTTCACATGGCCGTATATTTGGCCATTGGCATGCTTCCTGCACTGGATGCAACCTTTATTTGGAGCTGTCATGGCTCCGTTTTGCTATTTGCAGAACGGTAATCAGTTGTCAATTGAGTACATTTCTGCAAATAACACTGCTCTTACTCAGACAGGTTTGGGTTTCCTGAATCGCAAATCTACCTCATTTGCATGCCTTTCGCCTGAAATTGAGGTAATTTGCATATCCCAGCCCTGTCCGTGTAAGAGACGTTTTAGGAGCTCTCTTACACTCCCCTACAGGCTGTTCCTGGATCGCTCGTCAGACATGATGGCTGCATGGAGTCTTACTCTACTCTAAGACTCTGTGCAAGCCTTCATGAATCCGGCCCAAAGACAGATAATAAAAAGCATGTTGCCTCTGAAAAAAAAAATCACTTCAGTCTCTTTCTCAAACTTACTTTCATGTGCTGAGATTGTTAAAAAGAAAATGCAGTACTGAAGTGACTTCAATGTGATAGCTGTAAAAGAAATTAAAAAAAAAAAAAAAAAAGAGGCACCAAACAGTTCACCAGCACATGTCATAACTATATATGTAGAATTTCATTCAGGAAAATAATCAGTGAAGCAAGCTGGTTATTAAAACACAGGAATACTGTTTGTCTGGAGTACCTGTTCACATCAACAGCAAATCTAGCATTATTCACACAGGACTTTTTTATGCTGAAAGCAGCAGATCAGCTCTAAAACTTTGCGGAGGCAGTTCTTTCTGTGTTGTCCAACAGTAGTTTGCCTGCATTCTAAATAACGCAAGCAATGCCGATTCCAGGGCTCTGTCCCCATGCCACTCTTAGCACATGGCAGAAGTGCTTCATTTAGTTTAAGAATACATGCTTATTCCTCAGCTTGCATAAAACACCCCAACACCAGTTAAATAGTTTTTAATATATTCTATCATATTGACTAAATAGAATAAAATGGTTTACTGTAGGGGTTTTAGTCTGTCTAGTGGCCGATAGAACTTGGGCATTTTATTTGGAATTAACAGCTTTTTTTCTTTTTGCCTGAACTCGTAATCAGGAATATCACAGTGTGCCAACTGATAGCTCATTAGCATAAATTTTGGCTGCAACCTCAGAATTAAACTAGATTTACATTACTTTCTGACTAGAATTAAATGAGGGGCCTAGTTCATATAGGAACACCCTTCTAGACCACAACAGATGGGCCTGAATGTGCTCCCTAGGCAAACTATCAGTGACATCTGTGTCCTCCAAATTCTGGTGGTCTCAACTAATTAACAAGCAAAGAAAAGAGGTCTCCATAGCCACCTTGCCAAAGCAAGAGCAAGTGTTTGCATTAGCAGAAGTGCAAGCATGGCGGCCCTCAACAGCTAGTTATTAAATGCAAAATTTACTGCTATTGGGATGTGTGATCAGTGTTTAGATTAGACTGCCTATGTAGATCAATTTAAATCATTTGTATAAAAATAGTACAGGAGATTATGACTGTAGATGCTGAAATGACAGCAGATTGTGATAAAATGTATATTTACTGTGCTTCTCAATTCTATTTACTTATTTTAATACTATACTACGCTTCATCTATAGTTGGAAAAAAACGGTCATATACTCTGAACTTTGACAAGCTAAGAAAGAATTAAAAATTTTGAATAAGTAAAGATTTTTATTTTACAAAATCCAGCTACATATCACTTAGTAGGATTATGAATATTAATATTAGTCTTCTGAACATGCCAGTTTACAATCACTATAAAGGAAAACTTATTTATGTAATGATACAGACAGCTGTTTTGCACTACATCTGACAGTTATAAAAACTGAAAGAAGTCTTTGCCTCTCATCCTACAATCCAGAAAATCAACTTTAATGATATGCAAATGCAGATGCTGGGGTTCAACTATGAACCATTCATTTTCCACCCATTTTTTGTAATGCTCAAGTGCTCCTGAACCATATATAACAGATAACACCAGCTGCATAATGAATACCTCTCTCTGAAGCCAGCTATCAAAAGTAAATCTACAAAGTCCCTCTCTCTGAAGCCAGAATCCGCAAAATCTTCTGCATTCACACACTCTGCAGTCTCAAATCCAAAAAGCCGCCACATAGTAAAAATACCTTGTAGGCAGCTTGCTGTTCTTGGAACCAGCACCATGCCTGCTTCTTGCAGCTATACATTCCCTTCCGGCTTTCTGGAGCTGCCGGAAATACATGCATGATGTGAGCTATTGCTCAGTTTCGACAGGCTAGCCAGCTGTTTCACGGAGCTGATGTCATCATGCACATGATGACATCAGCTCAAAACGTCAAACTAAATTTTTTAAATAAAAAAAAGCTGGGAAATCAGAAATTAAGGGGTGCCACTCGGGAATCATGGCACCCCATTATTTGGACCCCAAACTCGTTTTTTACCGAGTAATTTGGAACAGTTGGGAGGTATGGAGTGTATTTTAACTTTGTTTATAGGTTCATACATTCATAAGTGTTTACTAGGCTATTGACCACAAGAGCCTTTTTAAGCCTAGACATGCATCCCAAATCTCTAACAAGTTTTGGTAACCTTGAAACATGTAAGCAGAGGCTTGGGATATGAAATTATTTACAAGCAGGAGCCTGGGAATTGAACCATTTACAGGCTGCCTGTGTCTCATTAGAGACATAGGTGTTAAACCAAGGATGGATTTCCTATTCCCCATCTAAGTCTCCAAGTTACACTTGAATTGGGTTAGGGAGGAACTCAGGTTCACATAAATGGTAAGCCTGTTCCAGAGAAGGGGGTAGTCCCTGGGATATATACCTGTCTCTCCAGCAGATTTTATTTACATCACAGGCAAGGTTTACATCTTTAGAACAGGTAATTCTCGTGCTGTTTGTTTTGCAGATATAAAGAAAGTCCATCAGAGTGTGGTCTGACAATGCCTTTATGTCAGGCATAGATCTCCCCTCAACAGCCTATAGTAAACAGAATACAAGGATAGGGCATTGAGGCGGTCTTTATAGGACATGTCACTTATGCCTTGTATTCTTTTAGTGAGGAACCTCTGTGGACATTCCAATTGATGGATATGCCTAGTTAGGTACTTACCAAAAGGGGCATTGTACTCAATGATAGGTCTGATGAATGTTGAATACAGTGGAATAATTTCTCTGGACCTAGATGCCATAACTTTGTTTATAAGTTGCACAACATTGGATGATTTCCTCACTACTGTAGACATTTGATGGTCAAAGTCTAGGTTACTGTCTAAGTGTGTCCCCAAGTCCCTGACTGCTGGGTCATCTCTTAGGGATGTGTTGCCAATATGATAGCTATCAGAGGTGGATGACATTCTGAAAGATACTAGTGTGCATTTCTTGCCATTTAGTTTCAATCTGTGACTTTGAAACCAGTTTGTTTGTGTGAGCCCTTCCTGGAGAACATTTGTGTTGGTAGGGGATTCAATGATAGCACCTAATGTGCAATCATCTCAAATTTAGTAAGCCAGAGGCCACTGACATTGTCCTTCACTTCAGAAAAGTAAATACCAAAACGTCCGGTCCCAGGACCGATTCCTGAGGGACTTCACTTATGACTGGCCTCTTTGTAGAAGTGGGCTCCCCAATTCTAACTTCTTGGGTCCTGTCTGTGATCCAACTGGCTATCCACCAGGTGACATAAGGGTTTTTACCCAACCTCTTATGTTTGTCAACAATTGCCAAATGGACTATTGTGCCAAATGCCTTGGGAGGGCAAGGTAGGCAGTGTGAACCATTTCACCCTCATCAATTGCTTTGGTGACCTTCTCAAAGAAATCCTTCAGGTTGAGTAGGCATGACCGGCTCTTCACAAACCCAGATCAGGTTGGGTCCAGTGTATGGAGATGTTATTTTTGATAATTTCCATAATAATTCTTTCCATGG
>NC_056727.1:1168256268-1168372304 GCF_019279795.1 Protopterus annectens
CTTGATTGTGTTCATGCAGATACATGCGCACTTTGAATTAAAAAAAATCAGTTGCCCATACCACCTCGTACACATGCAAGCTATCTAAACAGTATTACTGAGTGTTGTACATCTGGTGTTACTGGCCCTGAACACTGTATACTATGGAAGATTTGTGTGTTTGTTACTTGGCACACACTCACTTCTTTGCTGTCAACCTTAACCTCCTATCACTCCTTCTGCCCCAAGCTTTTCAAATGATGACTGTGCCCTGTTTTTTGCACATCTTTGTGGCACCAAGTTTAATGTCTCTTCTCTGCTTGGCCAGTACTTAGTGATCTGCTTTGTGGCTGTTTAACTAGAGTCAAAATTAGCCTCTACTTTCCTCTCCCCTTCCTCTAATCAGTGACATACGCCCTCCAGCTCCTTAATTGCTCTTTACAGCTACTGCTTTTGTAATTCTTGCTATTTGCCTGTATAGGCAGTTCTATGTTGGTTTGCTTCTTCCCTTTTCCATGCCCTAAAGGTTTCAATAACTAATGAACAAACACCTACTGCTTTGAGCATTAAATGTATTTAGCTTTAAAAGTAGGTTAGAAAAACTTATTGTCTCAAATTTTAAAACTTTCTTTTTCCTAACTATCTCAGTCTACTGCCTCTCTCACACACCTTTGCAGTTCGCATTCTCATAACATTCTTGAATCTGTTCATTCATCTCAATAATTCAGTACAATTTTATTGCCCATTCCTGTATAACTTTCAGGCTTACAGATATATTTTTTCACCCACAACAGCTGCACCACCTTCTCAGCCTGCTCAGTTCACTGTCGTTATGCTCAGGCCTACTCCACTTTCCTACCCTAGACCCTATTCTCAACCATCCCCACTTTATCTAAACTTATACCATTCTATCCCTCACCCCTTACAACAAAACAACCAACAAAATTCATGGAGGCATCCAAATCACTTAACTCTTCAGCTTGCAAATATATATTACTGGTCCACCTAACTCACTTCCCCCAATCTACTCCAACAAAAACAGCATATACCTTCCCCCCAGCTAACTCCATCTTCCCCTAACTTAAGTACAATATGCTACTCCTCCAGTCTACTCTAACAATTATACTAAGTATACTCATCATTTCCACATCCTACCAAACTCCCCTTCCCACATTACTATTTTACCCAACTTTAACCTCCTAGTTAACAAACACCCACCCATCAACTATAAAATTGCATACAGTGTCTACCAACTAGGAACTCTGGCCCTCTTCCGCTACAGCTGCATCAAAGAGAACAACCAAGCCCATATATCAGCATCAGACCTAAGAGACAAATATAAAAAATGGTACAACTTCGCTCACCACACTTCCATTGTCCCACTCTGTGGAGACATATGCCCTAACCCTGGACCATCCCTTCAAACCAACCATACTCTATCTTGTTCCTACCATTACCAACACACAACCCACTAATTCTAATCACAACCTACTACTAATGCACAGAAACCTCAGAAGCATCTACAACAACATTCCAGATCTCCATGCATGCATTGCAGCACACAGCCCAGCCATTCTTATCATCACTGAAACCTGGCTAAAATAAAACACAAAAGATGAAGAAATACTTCTCCTAGGATACAATATAATAAGAAATTATGGAGCACACAAAAAGCTGGAGGGGTTATAATACTTTTTAAAAACATACCAAGTATCACCAGATACCCACTGAGCCACCCCAGCTATCCCAACACAGAAATATCTATTACCCTTCTAAACTTGAACAAGCATAAAAGTATTTGTATTGCTGCCTTATATATTCCCCCAGGTAACAAGATTCCCATTCTTGAAGACCTCCTTCAATGGTTTTCCATTAATGTTATTAAAGAAACTATTAAACTTGTGGATGTTGGTTTGTGATTTACTATAGAGTTGACTGGTAAGAGAAGATTTATTTGAATTTATATTGTATTTGTTATCACTGTTTGTAGGTAGGAAGGGACAGCTTGTTAACAAGACTTACTTTGATTCATATTTTGTTGTTTTTACCTTTAATTTCACTGTTGGTTATTAGAAAGGGATAGGTTTTAGACAGGCAAGCTCTAGCCATCAGAAGGGGCATAGAGAGCTACAAATTTACACAGACTGCAGAGAGAAAAATCCTGAGCATATTTAAACAATCCTATTTTGGTTTTATCTTTACCGTTAAAGAGAAGTGCAACTGCGAGTGATAGTGAGGGATGTAAAGGAATTACAACTTTTGTCTGGCTTGTAGAACTTGTATGATCAGAACAACTTTACTGTACTTCATTATTTAGTTGTATATTGCTGGTGTGATTTTTTGTCATAGAAGTTGATTTAAGTTCTTTTCAAATTCTGTGGTTACTGATTTTGATTATTCTTTTCTTTTGCAATATTTTATTCATTTGAAGCTGAATATGGATTCCTTAAATCAGTATGCAATTAATGATTTCCTAATGCACAAATGTCTTGTAAAGTGTAGTTAATGCTATACATATTTAAATGTAACAGCTGATAACACTGGTGATATGTGTTCCTCATGTCAAAAGTTGGATGATTTGCTTACCATTGATAGAAGTAAACAGATAAATCTAGACTTAATGATGATGATTGCACTTGTCCAATTGGCATGGCTTGGAGAACTGTTGTTTCATATATTAATGACTGGACTGATGAACTAAATAATGTTAGACATAGGATCATAGGTTCATAGGTTCATAGGTTCATAGGGTGGTACTAGGCTATCAGCCCTAGGGCTTATACAAGCCTAGCCATAACAATTCCCTGGCTATTTCTTTCCACACTATTTACTTCCCTTAACCCCTGTCTACCAGGGTGACTGACGTGATCTCTGGGGTGAATTTCATTTCTCCCATCCAATCATTAAGGCTCCTTTTGAAAAGGGCCAAAGAGGCCCTCTGCTCGACATGTATGGGCAATCTATTCCAGAGTCTGGAAAGTCTCTAGGTCAGGAACCTATCCCTCTAGCATGTTATGTTTATTGTGATGACAAGGCTTAGATCCCTGGAGAGTGTGGCTCTGAGGGATTGGGATTTCTTTAAGTGTAGCATGTCCAACAGCTCTGGGTTTGACATGGCCTTGTATGTTAAGCAGAGATCGCCTCTGAGTAGACGATATGCGACAGAGTATAGCTGGAGTTTTTTAAGGCGGTTAGCGTAGGACATCTGCTTTAGGCCTGGGATTCTTTTAGTGAGGTATTTCTGTGGCCTTTCCAGTTGTTGCAGATGTCTTGAAAGGTACATACCAAATGGGGCGTTGTATTCTATAATGGGTCTAATGAGGGATGAGTACAGTGGGACAATGACCTCCTTTTTTCTGGATGAAAAGCCCTTAGTGATGAGGTGTGCCACATAGAAGGATTTCCTGACTGTTGTGGCGATGTGGTTATCAAAGGTGAGACCACTGTCTACCTGTGTCCCTAAGTCTCTTATCACACTTTCGGTGTTTAGTGTATTGCCACCTATATAGTAATTCATGGGTATATGTTTTTTCCAAAGGGGATAACTATACATTTCTTGGCATTGAGCTTGAGCCCATGGCTCTGGCACCAAGCATCTGTTTCTGTAAGGCCCTTTTGTAAAGTATCCACATCATTTGGGGATTCAATAATGGCTCCCAGTTTGCAGTCAGCTGCGAACTTTGTTAGCCAGAGTCCCTTAGTGTTGGTCTGTACTTCAGAGAAGTAGATGCCAAACAAGACCGTTCCCAGGACTGAACCCTGAGGTACTCCACTTGTCATTTGTCTGGAGCTGCATTTGGAGTCTGCTACTTTTACAGTGCAGGTTCTATCAGTAAGCCAGTTAGCAACCCATTGGGTGACGTAGGGATTAATTCCCAGCTTAGTAAGTTTATTATGATTCTAGAGTGGGGGGTGGTGTCAAAGGCCTTGCAAGGTTTAGATAGGCTGTGTGAACCTCCTTACCCTTGTCCATGGCTCTGGAGACTGATTCAAAGAAATCTATCAGGTTCAGGAGAAAAGATCAGCCCTTCATGAACCCAAACTGGGTGGGGTCCAGTGTTTGAAGGTTGCCAATGTCTTTGTTTATAAGATCTCAGTAAGGCGCAGGAGAAAAGGAAGAAATCAAAACTGAATGTGGAAGGATTGAAGAACATTACTGTAAGAAAAAAGAAGAGAAAGACAGATGATGACTACATCTCAAGCTGTGGCTTTACAATACCAGATGGATGAGAATTTAATACCAAATGAAAACAGTGGGATTTATAAGGCTAATAGTGATGAAGATCTATCCTTCGTAACAATTGATAGATCAGATATTACTATATTAGAAGCTGAAGATTATTCAGAGCTGTCCAGCAAAGATATTCTTGTAACTGGAGATTCAGTTATTAGATGAACTAATACTTATACTTGCAGAGATGATAATGAACATTGAATAGTGTTATGCTTGCCAGAAGCAAAAGTAGAAGATGTGAGACAAGCCTTGGGATGCCTTAATATAAGGAAGTATGGATTTGTTTTTATTCATGTTGGTACAAATAATGTCACCCACAAGGATTCTCTGACTGTTTGTAGGGAGCTGACAGACCTGTTAGATAATATTGCTTGTACTGGTGTTTGAATGTATTTTTCACAAATCACCTAAAGAAAGGATAGTCAGGTCACTGTAAATGAAAATATATTTTGGGTAAATATCTACATGGAAAAAATATCCTGTTTTAAGAAATGGAAATGTGTAGAGCATCCAAGCCTAGTTTTGGGCACATATGTTCAGACAGGAAGGTGTGCACTTGTCAAGATCAGGGAAGAGAATTTTTGCAGCAGATATTTTGCAATATTTGACAAACACTGTAGGATTTTTGCCAGATCAAAAATTTAACAGTTCACAGATAGTGACATGTGATGTGTCTCTGATGGTTGTTAATGTTAGGAGCATTCATAATATTTTTTTTTAATTGGAAAATTTGCTACATTCCCACAAGATTGATGTTGTTATTGTTTATAAAACATGGCTAAAGAACAATGACTGGAAACCAGTTCTGTCAGGGTATAAATGCTTTTACAGTAACAGACATTCTAACAAAAAATCAGGTGGAGGTGTTATGATAGGGATTAAAGATAGCTATGAGACCTGTGATTATTACATGTTCAGTGATAACACCAATACTATAGACTGTGTAATTGTGACAATAAAGACAACCCTGGAACATATAACAATTGTTGGAGTGTACAGACCACCAAAGTCAAGTGCAGATGACCTAGAGGAATTCATACATTTCTTGCATGAAACACAGGAGGGAAGAATAATATTAGCTGGGGACTTACTTAAGTTTACCAGAAACAGACTGGAATAATATTGATTCAACAACATTAGTAAGGAAATTATTCACAGCGTATATTCAGGAACAATTGGTTCAGATTGTAAATAAACCTACCAGTGGACAGAACATACTAGACATTGTGTTCCCAAAGAAATAACTGTAACTTCAAGTCAAGTTTTGCCACCATTGATGTGCAGTGATCATGGGGTTATAAAGGTTAATTTGTTGCTAGATAATTCTGCCAAACTGAAATCTAAGCCAATGCACAGAAGGTTAATTACAAATTGTATGGAAGAAAAACAGTCGCTATGTAAAACTAACTGGAGTGAGGTGTTCAGTGGAAAAAATTGCAGCCGGAATGTGGAAAGTTTTGAAAGAGAAATTGAGTACAAAAAAAAAAAAAAAAAAACAAACAAAAAAATCCCCCAGATTCTCAAAAGCTTGCACGGTGTGCATGATTAGTGTAAGAGGTAATGTTGGCAATATGGCAGCCGAGCGATCCATATACATGCCCGTTTGATGTGCCAGAGCGCTCTTGCACTAGTCCTGCAAGTTCCCAGCCCCCATATGCAAATTACCCCATTTGCAGGTGAAAACCATGCAAATGAGATAAATCTGCTATCCAGGAAGCTGGAATCAGGTCGTGCAAGACTAGCATAATCTACAGAAATGTCCTCGGTTAGTAACCGAGTACGGGTCTGCAAAATCCAAAACGGACACATGACAGTTCCAAATAAAGGCTGTATATCATGGAGGAAGCATGCCAATGGCCAAGTATAAGGCCATTGGCATTGCAAACAATACAAAAAGTAAAAAATACATTTATTGTATTTCCACCGATCACAGCTGTTTAAGCATAGGGCAGCAGCGTGCAAATGGGATCAGTGGGAAAATAAGAAAATAAATCTAAAACAAGCATTCTAACTAAAAGCAGTATTCTGCCATGCAAGTCAGTGTCAAGCAAAAGACTACCTGGCCAGTGAATAGTGGTTGCTAAGGGGGGAGGCTCAGTGTGACACATGTAACTATGCATTAGCAGGCAATCCTATGCAAATGAGGGGAAGGATAGTGAATCCCAGCTTTCCCAAGCATGTGAGGCAGGTCCCAACAGTGTAAAAGAATGAATAGCTGAGTGCAAGACTAGGAGGTAGGTGACATCATGGGTGGGTGCGTCAGGCATACTGTATGCAGATTGGAGCCCTGTGGCTTGGGTATGCTCTCAGCTTAGCACAGCTAAGCTAGGGGGTGTGTCTAAACCTGCCTAGCACTCTTTATAAAGTGTAAACGTGTGTGCGCACCATGCACTGGGTTTTACAGGAAGAAAAACAAGTTAAACCAGGAAATATTAGCAGTGTGCACATTTGAGTACTCTGTTTGTGCAGCACGCCCCCGGGCTTAAACAGAAGGGCAATGGGAAGGGTAAACAGCAGTCGGAAGGTAATCAAGGAAAACTAGCTTAGATGGCAGGTGAAATGTATCAGAAGCAGCCAATTACACAGGCAGCAGCCCAGCCCATGCCAAACACTACTATAAATTAAGCAAACACCTTCCCCACTGGTTTTTCCCACACTATACACCACCAGTGTATACAAGTGGGGACATTTTAACAAACAAATCTACAAAATGAGAAGGGCTGCAGCAGGCAACATAGAACAACATGTGCAAGAGGCTGAGGGTAGTGAGGATGTGCATGCTGCCGAACAACCCACAGTGAGGAGACGGAGAAGAGTGTACAGACCCAGCGTAACCTACCAGGGGCTACATGAGTTGGAGATAGTGGAGCACTATAGGGTGGACAGAGACCTCCTACAGCAAATAGTTGAGCTGTGCCGGCCACACCTGACAAACCAAACTGACGGAGGGGAACCCATCCCAGTGGATACCAAGGTATGTGTAGGCCTAGGTATACTAGCCACAGGTACCTCCCAAAGCACAACTGGGGATATCATGGGGATCTCACAGGCATCAGCATCCAGAGTATTCCACCAATTCCTGGATGCCATGTCAGCACATGCCAATGAGCATGTATATTTCCTCAACACCTGTGAGGTGTTGACCAGCAATATGAGTCTCTTCCACCAAATAGCAGAATACCCTGGAGTAATGGGTGCTATAGACTGCACACACATATGCATCAAAGCACCACCCAGTGAGCAGGGTAGGGCCTACATCAACCGCAGGGGCATCCCTTCCATTAACTGCCAGGTCGTATGTGACGCCCAGGGCATTATAATGAATGTGTGTGCAGGCTGCCCTGGAAGCTATGACGATTCCCACATATGGCATCTGACGCAGTTGTACCAGAGATTTGCCAATGGGGACATCCCTTACGGTCACCTAGTGAGGGATGCTGGTTACACACTACAGCCGTGGCTGATGACACCCATTAGAAATGCACACACACCTGAAGAAGAACACCATAATGAGGCACACGCACAGGTCAGACATATAATAGACCGTATGTTTGGGATGCTCAGGTCATGGTTCCAGTGTCTGGACATATCCAGTGGAGCCTTGCAGTATTCACCAACTACATGTACCCAAATTGTTATGTTATGTGCTATGCTACACAATATGATCATGCGGAAACAGCTGCAGCAGGAACAGCATGGGGCAGGGCCACACAACCCCCCCCCCACCAATGCCAAGGCCTGCACAGGCACAGAGTGACCTAGAGGAGGAAGTACCTGAGCCTGCCCCAGTAGGCAGAAGGAAGTGTGCCCAGTATGCCCTGGCCTTGGCAAAGAGGCAACACATAGCACATGCACTGACACAGTAGGGTCCTAGGGAATGACACCTCTCTTTGACTCGCACATACAATAAAAAGGATGCCAATCATGACACACCTGTGTTCAACCATGTATAGGGAGTGTACTATGTGCATCCAACATAGGCAGCCCTCCAGCACCATCCGCAACTCTGACACACCCACTAGGTAAGTCAATCAACCTACCAATAACCAAATGGAGTAGAATGTGTTGTCACCTGTAGCTATGGTATGGATGTAAACATGCAAGGGAATTGGGTGGCTGAATGTGATGGCAGCAGACAGTAGACACCCATAGTGGCACCCTGGCATGTGTAACACATACTGGAGTCACCATAGTTGCCAGTACTACACAGGGTGACAAAACCCACTGCAGGAAAGGTGCTGAGCGACATGTGTGTCCACATGACCCACACATGCCAGTCAGGATGGTTCAGATACCCAACAACAGTTATAGCCAGCAGGATAGGTGTAGACAAACCCAAACAGTGCCTGTGCCATGGCCCCAGAATGATGGCTATGGTTAACCCCACCCCCAGGTCTACAGAGACAGACCACAGCAGGGCAGGCAGTGGGATGTTAGTTCTGAAGGGTTGGAAGTCAGACAATAATATGTAGGGTAACCAAAGCCACGATCTATAGTACACTGGTGTGCCTCTAGTCAGCATGATAGTTAGCAATACAGAATGAAATGGAGTACATGATGTACCAATACAGTCATAGCAAATGTGTACAAGTGTCACTTGTGCCCCCTCCATCCTACATAGCAATGTAATAACAGTCAGGTGTGCCCCCCCAACCCTGTGTAGAAATGTAGAAATAGTCATGTGTGCCCCCCCCACTATGCAGAAATGTAGTAACAGTCGAAGCCAACTGATCGATGGATACCCTGCAGAACACAGCATGCTACCTGTTGGTGTACAACACAAATGTCAGCACTGCAGCACAAACTACCTGGACACGATCCACACATCCACTACAAATGGCCATAATGGGCATGCTCACACACTTCCAGAAATGAAGGCAATGTCAGTCAACAACATACCAAATGGTCATGCTGGGTATGCTCACACACTTAAACACATGAAGGCCATGACTGCAAACACCAGTGGTCCAGACATATCTGGCAGTTGCAGATGTTAGTGCAGACACTCGTCAGTATGCACCACTCATGCCTTGAACACACAGTGGATAGGAATACAGACTATACGTCAGGGTGACACACTATAATATGCCAAAGGTAGATGTACGTAGATGTGTGGAAGATGGTGACTGTGACAAGGAGCCATTCAGGCCTGTCCCAGCTAGCACACAGTGAAAGGATCCCAAACACATGAGGTGCATGTGTCACTCACTGCAGATATTAGCCACCAGTATCTGTCAGCATTACAGACTATGTGGTGGATGTGCCAGCTATGCAAATAACTGTACAAGGAAGTAGAAATCTAGCAGCTGTATACATGAATCTGTGACATATGACCCTGTGTGTGCCCACATGTGGCATGTCAACCTGTACATAAATGGGTTATGGCCCATGCAGACACTGCCCTCCCCATAGCCCTACTAAGACAAGCCTGCTGAGGTACTCCAATGTGAAATACACCTGTGGGAGAGCTGTATCCCAGTAATCTCCGTGGCGTGTCCCATAACTGTGTATTGCTGTAGTGTGATAAACTAGTTAGGTAGGTGTTCTAACCCCAGACTTGGTAACTGTGTGTGTGTGTTAGTGTGCGTGTCTATCTTTGTGTAGACAGCAATGCTTTTTAGGGTACTCACCTTCCTTACAATTCATGTACTCGACTTTGGCAAGGCTGCTGATATCACCCACCTAGAAATACACCTCTGGGAAGGCTATAGCTCAGTAATCTCTGTAGCGCGTCCTGTAACTGTGTACTACTGTAGTGTGATAAAATAACTAAGTAGATGTTCTAACCCCAGACTTGGCAACTGTGTGTCTTAGTGTGCCTGACTGTGTAGACAGCAATACTTTTTTGGGTACTCACACTCCTTACAATTCATATACTTGACTTTGGCAAGGCTGCTGATGTCACCCACCTAGAAATACAACTCTGAGAAGGGTGTAGCCCTGTAATCTCTGTAGCGGGTCCTGTAACTGCGTACTGCTATGTTGTGATTTAGAACTGTTGTAGGGTTACATCTTCTCCCATGGCAGTTCTGGACATTTTGCGTGTGTCAATGTCTGAATACGGAGCAATGCATTATAGGCTAGTCACACGCAGTTCATATCAAATGACCTACTTTGGCAATCCTGCTGTCATTCATTGTGAAATACACCTTTGGGGAAAGCATTCTCTAGTAATCCCCGTGGCGTGTCCTATAACAGTTCCATGCTGTAGTGTAATATAGACCTCTGTCAGAGGTTCTATATCTACACATGTCGGTTGTGGATGTTTTGTGTGTGTCTCACTGTCTGTGTAGGGAGCAATGCATTTTAGGGTAGTCACCTGCAGTACATTTCAAATGGCCTACTTTGGCAATCCTGCTGATGTCATTCATTGTGAAATACACCTTTGGGGTAGGAGTACTTCAGTAATGTGCTTGGCATGTACTATAACTGCGTAGTGCTGTGGTGTAATAAATTTGTTAGGTAGGGGTTCTACTCCCAGACATGACAGGTGTGTGTGTTCGTAACTTGTATCCTATGTGTGACACCTGTGGCCAATGTTGAGTGGGTTTTGCATATTTCTTATGTGGTGGCCCAGCTATATATCACAATGTCCACCGTACAGGGATAACAGATGCGAAATGGCTGGGGTCCAAAGCCATACCCATACATGTGACATCAAGGCCAGGCAATCACAATTAGCAACCCCAGTATTACCCAGAGCACACTCTCAACCGATGTCTCATACATACACACATGCCTAGGCAATAGCCAATATGTGGGTAGTACACTGCATATTGGCCACTGATAGTAACTATGGAGTGATAGCAGTGGGCTACAGAGGGCATGTCACCCGGGCCATCTGTCCAATACGCACTTACATGCTGACAGTGCACCTCCCCCATGTTCCCCAATGGACACCTGCACTACCTGTGGTGCCATCACATGTGACCCACAATGGACATACCATGCCTACTAACATGCCCTGTATGGACAGATGCCATTGACACCAGTGAATGATGTTAGCATGCTGTCAATGTAGGTGCAGAGTAAACCTGGTGCACATTACCGGTCCCCGCCACAGGTGGGCAACACTGGCATATATGATGATAATCTGTGTTCACAACATGGGCCAGACACCCCAGGTACATTTCCACATGTCACTGTACATGCATGTGGGAGGTGTGCACATCCCAGACACCGTCCATGTCATGGACTAAGGAACACATACATGGCAAGCGATGCACAGCATTGGCCACACACAATAGTCACCCAGGTGACTGGATGGGGGATACAATACCCAACTGTGTGGACAAGTGCAGAAACTACAGCCCTGAGGCACAATGTAAACCATTGTCATGTGGCCTGATGCCAAGGTATACCCATCACCTATCCTTGTAAAGCCTGCTGCCACAGTCAACCACCATACACCCTTGCAGACATGCACCCATGCATGTCAGTACTGGCACCCTGTGTGTTTGTCTGTGTGATGTATGGTGCGTATGTTCACATCCACAATCACTACAACCCCCATGGGCATACTGAAGCATGCTGTCTGATGCCAGACACCTCCTCATACCCTTCACCCATACAACCTCCATATGACCCGTGTGGTGCATGTGATACCTGCACAGTGATGTGTTGTGGCAATCCCACTACTGATGAGTTGTACTCCTGGCCCTGCCAAGTGTGTCAATGTGTGCGTGTCCCTGTGAGAGTGTGGCTGTGTTGACGATGGCACCTGTTCATGTGGACAGGCACATGTACATCACCTACCATATAGCTACCATATCCCTGTTGCAGATGTCACTCACCATCACATATATGTTCTGAGGGATCCACATCAGGTAACCCATGTGGCTCATCCAATAACTGTATTGAACTGTGATAGCACTACATAGTTGTCAGGGGTTTGATACCCTGTGTTGGTAGGTGTGTAACACAAACAAGCTGCAGTTTTATTCTCCCACCCGTCCATGACATGTCTTTGCCTCTGTCTGCCTCTCCCACTCCCTCTCTGGTGGATATGAAGACCTACACCTGTTTAGGCAGCAGCATTTGTATTTTAAGTGATGCTCATCATCAGCTGATGGCCTCTGCATGAATTGCAGCCCTCCCCTAGCTAATTGCATATGGAACAGCTGTGGTAACATTCCCATAGCCAATTGCATGGAGACACACTCCGGTATCTAGGAACATCATGTTGGTGTTGGCCCTTGTCATTCACTTGAGCAGGAACTAGATCTGTTGGTTGGCAACCAGCATCTGAGATGGAGTGAGAGTTTATCTCTAACAACATACACTGTGGAAACAGGGCAACACACAGGAGGGGGATGTGCCTGATCTGCCTATAGACTGTAAGTGATGCTATACTGCATGTGGCGTACTGTTGGTTTAACAGAGTGTGTGTGTGTGGATATGTCTTTCCTACATGTCTCCATACCTGCCATGTCAGTTCCATGCTTATGTGGAATCCCCATCTGCAGGGTCATCTGCAGACAGGGCAGTGTGTTGTGCCTTTGGTTTCATGTGTTACCAACGGAGCATCTATCTGCAGACTGCAGAAGGTAGTGTGAGGATTGCAATCTGTAGATGGTGAAAGATATGACAGTTACTGGCATCATATCCTTATAGGATATACATTGCCACAAACCCTGCTACAACAGTAAATTTATGAGGTTATTACAGCAACATGTCATTATTGGCCCTGTGTATGTACTGCCAGCCACAACTCTGTCAACCTGTGTACATATGTCATGCATGATGTAGTGCAAGCCAGTGAGATATCAGACTGCTTCACATATTATGTAGAGTAGGTGTTATATTTGATGACATAACCTGGACATTCTGTGGATGTTTGTACAGTCCTATGTGTGTGTGGACATCAGCGGGTTGGGAGGGTGGCCTAATGGTTAAGGTGTTTGCCTTACAAGCACAAGGTGCAGGGTTTGAGTCTCACAAGAGATTATTAGCTAGGCTCACAAGGGCAATTAGCCTAGTACTAACCTATGAACTTATGTTACAGACAGCAGGTAGCAATACCTCTTACAGGAGATCCAGCACACTCAGGGCAGCTACATATTAGTAGGTGGCTCAAGAACTACAGACATAGTGCGAGTAGAGTTGTGTTATGCTTTGTATAGCACTGGTGTTACAGGGTGTGTGTGTACATACTAATTTACCTTGGAATGCATAGCTTTCAACTGTGGGCCTATCCTCTTGGTGGCCAGAGGTGTGCCTAGCATATGTTGTCTGTCCACCACACAGGTCCTCTGTCAGATATTCCACTGGCAGTGTGTGTGTGTGTTGAGTGCTGTCAGTACATGACCTACATATCAAGCTTTGCACATATGACATGCTGTGGGGGGTGTTCCGTAGTGGGCTGAGAGTATATCACACTGCCATTGCAGTCATCAGTCCACTTCTGTTGTATCCCCCCACACATATGGTGGGGCTGGGGCCATATAAGTGTGGGCATCACCTACACAATACATGTGTGCTCTTATGCATTCCAGAGGCCAGTGTATGTAACAGTGGTATATGGCCCTGTATTATTGAGTCTGGGGGGAGCACCATAAATGACCTAGGCTGTTAAATATTTGAGGGTATCAGGGGTGAACTGCCTTAAGGTATCTGGATGTAAAGTGCCGTATACTTTACCTATATTTACATTACTTACATATATTCAGTTCCTGCAAGCCTACTTCCTCCTGTCAGACAGAATGTTCTGTTTGTCAGTGTGCATGTGATGGTGTCAGTTATGCCTTGTTATGTCACAGTTACAACCCATTTGGTCACATGATGTTTTTATCACCCACTGCTGAGTGTAGATAGAGGTTGCTGAACTATACACCTGCATTACATACTGTTGATTGTTTGGTATCCTGTGGCCCAGTCTGTCCTCGCTATTGTACAATTTTAAGGGTTTGGCCTGGACAGCAACAGCTGTGAACCTTTCCAGACTACTGTATTAGTATAACTGTTTCACGGTTGCATTCCTCTATTTATATGGATGTCAGTGTCTGAACAGCTATATGACATGGCCTATAGAACTGTAATAGTACACAATGAAAGGTATTCCATTTCTGCAAACCTGTGTGTGGTGTTTTCCCTATGGCCTCTCTGTGGGTATATGTTGCAGGCAACAATTGTCATTTGAATAGGTGGCCCATACAATGTCCAGTTGTTCAGGTGTTAACTGTAGGCATAGTGGATGTTCCATATTGTGTGCACCTTCTACATATGTATCTTACTGTACATATATCTGCATGTGTATGTGTAGTCACATGTATATCCATAAATATATATATATATATATATATATATATATATATATATATATATATATGTGTGTGTACATATGTACATATGTATGTATATATCTGCATATATGTGTCTGTGTATCTATATCCTGGGGATGTTGATAGCTACCACATTTTACATTACCTGTTGGAGGCAGACTGTACTGCATGATATGTCAACAATACCAGCCTGACATCATAGAGGTGGGATGTAGTACTGTTAACTTCCTGTGCCCATGTTGTGTCAGGTCCTGGTTACTGGATCTGCAACACTTGGTAGTGTATTGCAGGACGGATGTGTTTGGCCGTGGGGGGGTGCCTAGTTGTACAAGACGTATAGTGTGTGGGGCCTCTCAACCCCAATAACAGTGCATGTGGACATATGTGTGCTTGTTAATCTGCCATTGCTCTCTACAGATGTATGGCCATATATTCTGATATAGATATAAATATCTGCTGACATATATATAAAACTATGTCCGTATATACCTACATAGATGTATATCTGCATAAACATATGTAACTTGCTGTGTATATGTAGACATATAGGTGTAGACACATATATGTGTCGATGTAGGCATTTGCATGTATATATGTTTATATATAGTAATATATGTGTATATAGTGTTAGAAAGATATATATATATATATATATATATATATATATATATATATATATATATATGTTGTATCAGTTTAGATATTAATATATTTACATACAGATACATCTAGATGATGGTATGCATTCTCTGTACAGTTGCATGACTGGACTGGATGATATGTTTCAGATATTGCCCTGACTTTATACAGGTGTATTGGCTTACTGTTAGACCATTGTAGCTGTGTTGCGGAGGGTCCTGGGGTCAAGAATGCATGTGCTGGATATTGCATTGCACAGCATATCTGTTATGGCTGTGGTGGGGGGAACATAGCAGTCATCACTAGGTACCCCTTATTTGAGCCCCCACCCCCATTAACTGTGCATAAGGAGAGTTATTTTGTGGTGGAGGTTCCGGTTGTAATTCTTATTTGGTGCTGCAATTTATATATCTATCAGTATATATATATATATATATATATATATATATATATATAAATATATGTGGACATATTTATCCATCTACCTGTATACCATTGATGTGATATGATATATGTGTGAGTCATAAATTTATATGTACCTGTGTATCTTTCTACGTTTACAGATTTATAACTGTCCATATGTCCTTGCATGATTGGGTCACAATATTGGCCAATTGACGTGGATGATGTCAGGCATGTGGTCAGTCAGGAATGCAGATACATTACAGTTTCAGACATCATGTTGTTCAGATTATGTGTATTACAACAGATCACTGTTTAACTAGCAGCATTTTACATGTATATGAACAACATTTTACATTTATCCCAATTTGTACTCCGCTTTTGTCACACTGTGTGCAGAATGTTTGCAATAAGAGGTTGAGTGTTATGATATTAGTACAATTCCTCTTATGCAGATTGACTGTGCTGCATGATATGTCTGGGAATACATGGGATTTATGTATATTTGACATGGTGTAATGTTAATTCACTATGACTGTGGTATGCAGGGTCCTGGGTTCAGGCCATGCAGTGGCTGTCAATTATGTTGCTGGGTTGAACAAGGGCAGTGGGATACAGGGTGATTAAGGTACTTGTAAGCAGTTGTAAGCATCTTTGCATGACAGTAAGCAGGTAACATCCAGTTACACCAGGTTAGCCTCGAAATTCCTTACTTTTTGTATGCAGTGCTTACCGTTGCACAAACACAAACCTCCGGTTACATATGCCTACAGATAGTTTACGTCAGATTTGCTGAGCCTGTAAACGTAAACTCGCTTACTAGTGCTGACATATGCTTACTACAGCTTATTGCTGCTTCACCTAACTGCTGCTTTATGCATTATGATACTGACACCTCACATGTGCATTTCCTGCAGTATTCCATTATATATATATATATATATATATATATATATATATATATATATAGATGTTATTTCATGGCTGCAGTACTTCAGTTCATATATATATATATATATATATATATATATATATATATATATATATGTGTGTGTGTGTGTGTGTGTGTTACTGTATGGGTTATGCAACATGCATAGAAATAGTATGTCTCAGTACCTTCCCTGTGTCCCCTCCTTTCTCGCTGACATCCACGGACTGGTCCCATTAGAATGGGTTCATCCAACCCCGGCACGCCTCGGTCCATAATGTCATACTCATCACCCCCCCATTCCTCCTACACATCAATCATCCTTCCTACAGGTTCCAGCTGAATCTAACCACACCACTACACATTAACCACTCTCCACTTCTCGGGACCCTTTGCGTATGTTGTCCCAACTCATAGATCTTCAGGCTTCCCACACATTTAGTCAGCGAACATACATTACTGTCTTTGCTTACCTTTGAGGCATGGTATGTTACCCCAAGGACTCTTTTTAGCAGAATTTGTGGGGTTGTCCTGCCAGGGATGGACATGCGTTTGTTTAAGAGTAGACTTAGTAGGTTGACATTGTTTCTCCCACTGGTAGTATCCTGCCAGTAGTCTGGGAGCCAGTGCTGTGCTACGCTTCGCTGTGCATATTATTTGATTTGCATGATATTTGCCTTTTGGCATTGATTCCCCCTTCCTCGCTTGTTATATATGTGTCATGTATCCTTGAGACATGTGTTTGTACACTGTATGGGGTCCTGGGAACTTCTACACTTAATTACAATAACACCTCACATCTGGACTTACTGCAGTACTCCAGTTCACATATGCATGTTCTGTAGTCATTTATGGCACATATGACTGTATACTGATGCCTTTCACAGGTTCAGTTTGGTTATACTATGGTGAGGACATGTTTACTACTACCTCATTCTTCTGTATTTCTGTTATGGCTTGGTGGATAGCTACTGGGTCTATGGTGTATAGGATCCTGGGTTCGTGATCTGCATGGCTGTTTATTTTGTTGCTGGACTGACAAAGGCCCATTGGATACAGAGTGATTAAAACACTTTAAAGCAGTTGTAAGGCTTTAAGCCCGCTTACTAGTGCGTACATATGCTTACTATTGCTTATTTGTGCTTACACCTACTTACTAGTGCCTTATTCCATCTGACACTGATACATCACATATGCATTTCGTGCGGTACTCCACTTCATATATACAAGCTATTTAGTAGGGTTTGCAACAAAAATATTGGTTACAACGTGCTTTGCCATGTAACATAGACTGTGCTACAGTGGGACTTGAACCAGGAATGCCTGCTCATTGGTCGGATGCTTTACCCACTGCACTATTGCTGTTCTGCATCATTTGCATATTTCTACCATAATGTAATACCCATGTTTCCTTCCTCTGGCCCCCGAGCTCCATGTACACAGCATCCATCCATTTTCCAGTTGCAAGCCCAGCCATACCACACCTCCACACATTTCCCTCTCTGCACTTGTTGATACTCCTCCATTATACTGTCTCAACTCAAGCTTCTACAGGCTCTTCATCCGTTTAGTCCATGTATATACGAGCCTCCCCTTGATCCTCCTCCGATACTGGTGGAAACATCTATGTGACTCACAATTTTTGGTTCGTCCTGCCAGGGACAGAACTGTTGTTGTTTCAAGAGTAGAGTTAGTTGGTCTACACTGTTTCTCCCACTGGTAGCATCCTGCCAGGGGTTTGAGAAGCAGTGGTTTGCTCACACACCAGGCCAGCCTCATCTCCCAGTTCCGTGGAACCGACGCTCCAGGTGTGACATTCTGTGCATGAAGCATGCCCACATGCCCCCGCGGCATGCACCGTTTTTCATTATTCTCTTCAGTATTATGCAAGACTACTGTTCTCACAGTATGATTGGACAGGCACTGTTCTTTGATACACATAGACTGCTCAGCATACTGTGATTGAGCAATGTACACATGTTTGCTGGTATGAGTCTACATGCTTACCTACATTTCCTAAACTGGTGAATGACTGTGCTGGATGATATGTTTGTGATAACAGCAGCTATATGTGTATCCGCCATGGCTTAGTGGTAACTCACTTAGACTATAGTGTGTAGGGTCAGGGGGTTGCAACCTGGGAGTGAAGATTATTTTGTTAATGGGCACAATGAGAGCTGTTGGCTACAGAGTGACTAAGGCAGTGTACAGCAATTGTAGGCGGGTATGCGTTGGTTTGCATGAGGCTCAGCATTGCTGACCTCCGGTTATGGTGTCTTACACTGAGTTGGCTTCTACATTGCTTAACTGGTGTGGGCATTGCTTACCGCTGCCCAAACAGGCTTAAACCCACTTGCTCCTGCATACCCCCATCCTACTTCATGTATTTAGTTCACATTTGTTGACCGGGACAATCCAACTGGATGCTTGTCCATTTTCAGCAGTGTCCCGGGGAATGGAGCTCCACAGTAATCCCTAACTACACATTACAAGTAATACTGAGGTGTACACATTCATAGAGAGTAACAGACTTAACATAGCTACATACCACATTCTTCATGCTTAGTTTAGGTTAACATGTCGGTATTATACATGCTTAGGTCAGGTTTACATGTCAGGTATGACTGTTGACAAAGGTCAGTTTAAGGTGAAGTGAGATTCCAGTTTAACAGTTCTGGATAGGTTACACTCAGGTATTCGGGTTAGGTTTAGTTATGCCATACCTGTGTGGTACAGTAGAAGAGAATAGTGAAGGGATAGGTTACACTCAGGTATTCGGGGTAGGTTTAGTTATTCCATACCTGTGTGGTGCAGTACAGGAGAATAGTGAAGGGATAGGTTACACTCAGGTATTCGGGTTAGGTTTAGTTATTCCATACCTGTGTGGTAGAGTAGAAGAGAATAGTGAAGGGATAGGTTACACTCAGGTATTCGGGTTAGGTTTAGTTATTCCATACCTGTGTGGTAGAGTAGAAGAGAATAGTGAAGGGGTAGGTTACACTCAGGTATTCGGGTTAGGTTTAGTTATTTCATATCTGTGTGGTAGAGTAGAAGAGAATAGTGAAGGGGTAGGTTACACTCAGGTATTCGGGTTAGGTTTAATCATTCCATACCTGTGTGGTAGAGTAGAAGAGAATAGTGAAGGGATAGGTTACACTCAGGTATTTGGGTAGGTTTCGTTATTCCATACCTGTGTGGTGCAGTAGAGGAGAATAGTGAAGGAGCAGGTAGGTAGGCAGAGGGGGGGACATTGTAACTGTATAGTAGGCTGTGGGAATGACTGGTGGGGGAGCAATAGGGAAGGTTTGAAGGATGTTGGGATTTGTATGCGAGGCAGGAGAAGAGGTATCGGTTTCACTAGTTGATATAGGGGAATAGAGTGTAAGTTGTGGGGGGAAATTTCACCAGGTGGTGAGCATATGCTGATGTAAGTGTGCTTGAGGTGTTCCTTCATGTGTTATTTACATGTGTCCTGTGGGACAGCTGAGGTAATACATGTGGGTAGGGGGTTCCAGATTCTGCCAATATAGTTGGGAAAGAGGGTGTCATGTACTTGTAACTGTAAACATTAATAGTAATGAAAAAGGGGTTGATAGGTAAGTGGTGTTAATGGGGCACAAAGAAGGATAGATAATAAGGGAAATATCCAGGGATGTGCAGGAAGGCTGAAGTAAAGGTCCATAGCTGGCCATTTCTTCTACAGCAACAGTTGTGCATATACACTGCATTTGGAGGTAGGTTTGGACACTCACACCCCTGGGTGGGGGTGAGGACAACAATAATAACTTGTGATGCCAATTAGATCAGCTTACATGCCTACAGTGGGGTGTTGCAACCATGTGTTCTTTGGTGTTATTTAGTGGGATTTTTAACAACACATCTGGTTATACCGTACTTTGCCATGTAAAATAGACTGTGCTGCAGTGGGACTCATACCGGGAGTGGCTGCTCGTTAGGTGGCAGCTCTGCCAAATGCACGCTATTGCTTACATCCCCAAGGCGGTCCTAACAGAACCAGTTCAGCCAACACCTGCACACCTCAGCCCATAATTTCATACCCATAGTCCCCCCCTGCACCTCCTCTACAACACTCATCCTTACTCTGGGTGCAGGTCGGGTCTAACCACACCACTACACACTGTCCACTCTCCACTTCTCAGGGACCCATCTCATACGTTGTCTTGACCCATGGGTCATCAGGCTTTCCCACCCTTGTAGTCCAAGTACATACACTCCCTGCCTTGAAAAGTCATTGCACGGATGGGACTCCAATCACAACCAAATTTTTGGGGTGTCCCGCAAGGGACGTTTCTGGTTCTGTTTCAAGATTAGACTTAGCGGGTCCACAGTGTTACCCTATCCTGCATGTGGTTTAGAGAGCAGTGGATTGTTTACATTGTTTGTGTGTTTGCTTGCATGTTTCCCCTGTCTGTCTGGGGGGGGGGGGTAATGGTATGTGTTACATGTATGTTGATTGGGCCCCTCACCTCCATTGGCACGACCTTTGATCATATGTCATTCTTATGTGCTGTATCATATCATAGATATATATCTGTGTATATATATATATATATACACACACACACACACACACACACACACACACACACACACACACACACACACATATATATATATATGTATATATATATATATATATATATATATATATATATGTGTGTGTATATTGTTGTATATATATCTAACGACATGTGGATGTATGGTTGTCTGCATATGTATATATCTATATGTGGGTATGTATATATATATATATATATATATATATATATATATATATATATATATATATATGTGTGTATATATGTATATATATGCACTACAGAGAGGGAGAGGTATATATCTATTTAGTTATGGTTATATATACACACACCAAAGCACAGTCCCTGCACATAAAGCAACTGCCAGGTTTCAAAACGCATTCCAAAAAACAACATAGACCAGCAGACAATGGTGCCCTTAAAAAAGAAATACTTTTATTCTAAGTAATGCCATAAGGCACATAAAAAAGGCAAAAAGCCTACAATACAAAATCCAAACCAATTTTGGCTTATAAATTAAGCCTTCATCAGTGAAAAAACAAAAAGCAAAAAAAAAAAAACAAAAGCTTTTTGTTTTTTCACTGATGAAGGCTTAATTTATAAGCCGAAACTGGTTTGGATTTTGTATTGTAGGCTTTTTTTTTATTATGTGCCTTATGGCATTACTTAGAATAAAAGTATTTCTTTTTTAAGAGCACCATTGTCAGCTGGTCTATATATATATATATATATATATATATATATATATATATATATATATATATATATATATATATTTATATATACACACACACACACACACACACACACACACACACACACACACACACACACACACACACACACATACATCTACATATTTAGCTATATATCCCATAATGTAGACTGGCATTGCTGGATACTATGTTTCGTGTGCATACCAGCCAACCTTGTATGCCACGTATGCTTTGTGATACCTACAAATAAAACTGTTAGTGTAAACAAAGTCACACGTGCATTCTATTGTTGGTACCAGGGAAACATTCATCCTATGTGGGATAACCCAAAAATTGGGTATTCAACTTTCGTCAAAAAACAGAGATACAAAGGTACCCATGGCTATGTGCATGGACTACAGTGTGTGGCAGACCTAGGATACTTGGGTCGGGACAAGATACAGGATGGGTCCCAAGGGGGGGAGTGGAGGGTGGGCAATGTGTGGTGGTGTGGTAGTTACGGGCTGGTAACCAGGGAAGGGATGGTGGCTGCATGTGTGCAGCGGTGGGGGGGGGGGTGGAATTGTATGTAATGAATGTATGGATCAAGGATGGCATGGGTTGGATGGGCGTGTACTGGTCGGCCCGCCTAGTGGGTGGGGGAGAGGGGAATGTGATATCAACATGTGAAACATAACAGGAGACTAATTTAAATCCTTATTTACATGAAACACTTACAATAAAATGAGCTTGGTAGGGTTTTGCAGGGCAGATGTGTTTGACTGGGGGTTATGCCAGTTCGTACGAGATGTATATTGTTTGGGGCCTCTCAGGCCCATTAATGGTGCATGTGGACATATATGTTTTTGTTAATCTACCATTGCTATCTATAGATATCTGGCCATATATACCTATATGGGTATATATATTTGATTACATAGTTATACCTATATCCGTATATAACTACGGAGATATATATCTGCGTACATATATGTAACATGCTGTGTATATGTGGACATATAGGTGTTGACATATATATGTGTAGCTGTTGGCATTTGCATGTATATATGTTCATATATTTGTATATATATATATATATATATATATATATATATATATATATATATATATATTTCTGGTATACATATATATATATATATATATATATATATATATATATATATATATATATGTATATATATATATGTAACTACATATATATAGATATGTTGTATCCATATATAGTAATATATTTACACACACACACACACACACACACACACACACACACACACACACACACACACACACACACACACACACACACACACACACACACACACTTTAAAGCAGTTGTAAGCAGGTTTGGGCGGGTTTGCACAGAGGTAAGCACTGCTAACGTCTGGTAACAGTTTCTTACACCCAGTTAGCTTCTCCTTTGTTTAATCTGTGTAGGCAGTGCTTACCCCCATGCAAACACACTTGCACATGCTTACTAGTGCTTACATAGGCTTACTACTGCTTATCTGTGCTTACACCTGCTTACTGCTGCTTTCTTCATTATGATACTGACTTTTCACATGTGCATTTCCTGCAGTACTCCAGTTCGTAAATATATGTTATTTAGTGGGTTTTGCAATACGAATATTGCTTAGACCATGCTTTGCCATGTAAAATAGACTGTACTACACTGGGACTGCCTGCTCATTAGGCAAACGCTCTGCGCACTACACTATTGCTGAGATGCTTAATTTGCATTTATCTTCATTGTTATCCTCTTCAGACTTTTAGGCTGCTTTAACCATAGCTGAGTAATGGGCATACCCACACACCTATGGTTAGCTGTACTCGGAGATTTAGAAAACAATACAGGGGCTTCTTCTTTTTATTTTTATGTCCTGTTGCTGTTGTACACATGGAGGACTGTTGGTGGGGATATGTGGACACCTATGAGTGGTCTCGCTCATTTATTTCCACTTTCTGCTGTTCAACATTGCAGGAGCATGTTTATTATGAGAGCTCTGCTCTCAGACATGCCCCCTGCACTCGTACATGCTCCTTGTAAGCCTGGGAGCTAGGGCAGTGCACCATCATTACGATGCATGGCACGCTGCCATCCTGCTCCTAAACGGCCGGTTCCATGCAGGACTGGACTAGTCCTGCATGGATGATTAGTAAATCTGAGGAAATGTTTAACATCAGGATCTAGACATACAACATCAGAGGGATATATTTCCATAAGAACAAAATATCTAATTAAAGTGAGAGACAAAATATAAGAAATGAAAGAGAGGTGAGCTACAACTTTGAAAGTTGAAGTAAACAAGCTGAACAAACATATTAAGCATAGTGTGAGACCAGATCAAGAAAAATTTGAAGAAAATGTATATAAAGATATTGAGCATAATAGGAAACCTTTTTATAGATACATAAGATGTGGAAGGAATAAAGATGCACAAATTGATACACTGTGTGCAGATTCTAAAATTTATTCTCAGACACAACAGATTATAGATATATTTACAAAATCATATGCAAAACAGTTTGGTTGCACAAAAGGGGTGATAAGTTGTCCTAGTGACATCCAGGTAGCTCCAGATACTGGAATCAAATTATATTATATTGAAAAAGAACTGCTCAAAATGGATCCAAACAAGGCACAGGGAGGAGACGGAATTAGTAACAATGACCTGAGAACACTTCAGCAAGAACTTACAGCACCATTATATCTATTATTCACTAGGTCATATAAATATGAGGAGATTCCCCAAGATTGGAGATATGCGCTTATGAAACCTGTCTTTAAGGGAAAGGGGAGTAGGACAAACCCAGAGTCATATAGACCCTTAAGTCTACTTTCATGTTTTTTAAAAATAATGGAGAAGGTAATAGTGGATAACATTTTTGTCAGAACTGGATAGGCTGGGACTTGAAACCATATATCAGCATGCATATGTTGAAAACAGATCTATTACCACCTGTAACATGATGTTCTATGACAATATAATAACAGCTATGAATGAAAAATTGTGCTGTGATGTAATTTATATATATTTAACTTCAGCATTTGACAGGGTCATGCACAAAACACTGATCAATAAATTAGTACAACTAGGTATTGATGTACTCTTGATAAGATGGATAGTTGCATGGCTTACAAATAGGACATGGGAATTATACAACAAACTGCTTAATTTAGCAGAAGTATATCGACATCAAGCAGGAATGAAAATCAAACCAGAAGTAGATAAAAAACAGGCAGCAACTGAATGTGCTAAAAAACAAAAGAAAGAATATAAGGTGAAGGACCAGATGACAAGGCAAGAAATATGGAAAAGCATAAATATAGTTGCAAGTATAAAAAAACTTCTGGAAGAGGCTCATGTTGATCAAGAACATCAAGAAATGAAAGGTTAATATTGGCAGCCCAAGATAATGGGCTACATACATGCTGGTTTACAAAGTCCATTGAACATGTGGGAGAAACAGACATATGTAGGTTTTCTAAAATGGAATTGGAAACAGTCACACACCTTGTTGCTAGTTGCAACCCACTAATGGCAGACTGTAAATTGAAAGGCACAATAATGTGGTGAGACTGTTACTCTGGAGATTGTGCAAACATTATGCTATCAAAGCGGCTGAAAAACACTGGAAACATGAGCCACAAAGAATCATAGAAAATGATGAAGCTTATATCACATGGGATAACGCAATACCAAGAGTGCAAAAGACAGCTGCTAGAAAACTGGATATAGTAGTCCAATAAAAGAAGACAAAAGTAGCATTGATCATTGAAATTGCCACACCTAGTGACTGCAGTATTTTGCATACAGAGAGACATAAAATCATAAAATACTTTGATTTGCAGGCAGAAACGAGAGCCATATGGAAGAAAGATACCCAGACAGTTCCAATAGTAGTAGGAGCAACAGGTCTTATAAAAAAAGAATTTACAATCATATTTAGATATGTTACCAATTCAAGTAACACCATACGGATTGCAGAAGGAGTCATTACTGGGCACATTGCAGGTGCTGCAAAGAGCACTTTTGGGTAACATCAAAGAGTGAAACAATACTAATTTCATGAACTTTACTCGTACTTTGACTTAGGAATGGGGTCCATTCCCGTCATGGTATTAGAAACCCAAAAGGTTTGGAGAAATTAAAAACGACAGCAACTGGACAGGTGAAATCTTTGGTTACAGTCAGGGTGTCCCATAGGGCTCTGTCTTAGGCCCTTACTTGTTTAGATTGTATCTTTCAGACCTAACTTTTTCATATGAGGTGTTCTATAGTCTATAAACAGATGATTTGAAATTGGGTAAACTGATTACATGTGTTACAGATAAGGCAGGTCAGCAAAATAACTTGACTAAATTGATCATTTGGGCACTGGAGAATAATATGCTGATAAATACATAAAAAATAAGCATATGAGATGTGGGGGACATAAACTGAAAAGTGAATATTTAATACAGCACACAGTGATTGAAACTGTAGACTCATTTAAGGATCTGGGTATATGAGTAGATTCAGCTATGGGTTTTTCTAATCATATCAACCAATTGGTTAGAAGAGGGGGAGGGCATGGCCGAAGACTGGAAGAGAGGAGAAAGACTAGGACTGTGGTAGTGAGGGTCGGAACTTTGAATGTTGGCAGTATGATTGGTATAGGGAGAGAGCTAGCCGATATGACAGACAGAAGGAAGGTTTGTATATTGTGTGTGCAAGAGACCAGATGGAAGGGGAGTAAGGCTAGGTGTATTGGAGGTGGGTTCAAATTGTTTTATAATGGTGTGGATGGGAGTAGAAATGGCATAGGAGTTATCCTGAAGGAACAGTATGCTAAGAGTGTTTTGGAGGTGAAAAGAGTGTCAGATAGAGTGATGTTTATGAAGCTGGAAATTGAAGGTGTAATGATGAATGTTGTTAGTGCATATACTCCACAAGTTGGGTGTGCGACGGATGAGAAAGAAAAAGTTTGGAGTGAGTTGGATGAAGTGGTGATGACTGTACCCAAGGGTGAGTGAGTGGTGATTGGAGCAGATTTTAATGGGCATGTTGGTGAAGGGAACAGAGGGGATGTAGAAGTGATGGGTAGGCATGGTGTTAAGCAAAGGAATGCAGAAGGTCAGATGGTAGTGGATTTTGCGAAAAGGATGGACATGGCTGTAGTGAATACATATTTTAACAAGAGGGAGGAACATAGGGTGACATACAAGAGTGGAGGAAGATGCACACAGGTGGATTATATCTTACGTAGAAGGGCCAGTCTGAAGGAGATTGGAGACTGTAAAGTGGTGACCAGGGAAAATGTAGTTAGGCAGCATAGGATGGTGGTTTGTAGGATGACATTGGTGATCAAGAAGAGGAGGAGGAGTGTGAGGGCAGCACCAAGGATCAAATGGTGGAAACTGAAAAAGGGTAATTGTGAGGTGGAGTTCAGGGAAGAGTTAAGACAGGCACTGGGTGGCAGTGAAGAGTTACCGAATAGCTGGGTAACTACAACAGAGCTAGTAAGGGAGACTGCTAGAAAAGTGCTTGGGATGACATCTGGACAGAGGAAGGACGACAAGGAGACATGGTGGTGGAATGAGGAAGTACAGGAGAGTATACAGAGAAAGAGGCTGGCAAAGAAGAAGTGGGATTGTCAGAGAGATGAAGAAAGTAGACAGGAGTATAAGGAGATGAGGTGCATGGCAAAGAGAGAGGTGGCGATGGCTAAGGATAAGGCATATGAAGAGTTGTATGAAAGGTTGGACACTAAGGAGGGAGAAAAGGACCTGTACCGATTGGCTAGACAGAGGGTCCAAGCTAGGAAAGATGTGCAGCAGGTAAAGGTGATAAAGGATAGTGAGGTAAATGTACTCACAAGTGAGGAGAGTGTGTTGAGTGGATGGAAAGAGTACTTTGAGGGGTTGATGAATGAAGAGAATGAGAGGGAGAGAAGGTTGGATGATGTTGGGATAGTGAATCATGAAGTGCAATGGATTAGCAAGGAGGAAGTAAGGACAGCTATGAAGAGAATGAAGAATGTAATGGCTGTTGGTCCAGATGACATACCTATTGAAGCATGGAGGTGTTTAGGTGAAATGGCAGTGGAGTTTCTAACCAGATTGTTTAATGAAATCTTGGAAAGTGAGAAGATGCCTGAGGAATGGAGAAAAAGTGTTTTGGTACCAATTTTTAAGAATAAGGGTGATGTGCAGAGCTGTAGTAACTACAGAGGGATTAAATTGATGAGTCACAGCATGAAGTTATGGGAAAGAGTAGTGGGAGCTAGGTTAAGAAGGGATGTGATTTGTGATCAGCAGTATGGTTTCATGCTGGGAAAGAGCAACACAGATGCAATGTTTGCTCTGAGAGTGTTGAAGAAGTACATAGAAGGTCAGAAGGAGTTGTATTGTTTTTTTGTAGACTTAGCAAAAGCATATGACAGGGTGCCTAGAGAGGAGTTGTGGTATTGTATGAGGAAGTTGGGTGTATCAGAGAAGTATGTAAGAGTGGTATAGGATATGGTGAGGTCTGCGGTGGGAGTGATGGATGTGTTTTAGGTGGAGGTGGGATTACATCAAGGATCAGCTCTGAGCCCTTTCTTATTTGCAATGGTGATGGACGGGTTGACAGACAAGATCAGACAGGAGTTCCTGTGGACTATGATGTTTGCAGATGACATTGTCATCTGTACTGAGAGTAAGGAACAGGCGGAGGAGACCCTGGAGAGATGGAGAGATGCTCTAGAGAGAAGAGGAATGAAGGTCAGCATGACTAAGACAGAATATATGTATGTGAATGAGAGGGAGGATAGAGAAATGGTGAGGATGCAAGGAGTAGAGGTGGTGAAGATGGATGAGTTTAAATACTTGGGATCAATAGTTCAGAGTAATGGTGAGTCCGGAAGAGAGGTGACGAAGAGAGTACAGGCATGATGGACTGGGTGGAGAAGAGTGTCAGGAGTGATTTGTGGCAGACGAGTACCAGTAAGAGTGAAAGGGAAGATCTACAAGAGGGTAGTGAGACCAGCTATGTTATATGGGTTGGAGACAGTGGCATTGACAAAAAGGCAGGAGTTAGAGCTGGATGTGGCAGAGTTAAAGATGTTAAGATTTGCACTGGGTGTGACGAGGGTGAACAGGATTAGGAATAAGTATATTAGAAGGTCAGCCCAGGTTGGAAGGTTTGGAGACAAAGCCAGAGATGCAAGATTATGTTGGTTTGGACATGTGCTGAGGAGTGATGCTGAGTATATTGGGAAAAAGATGCTAAGGATGAAGCTACCATGTAACAGGAAAAGAGGAAGGCCTAAGATAAGGTTTATGGATGTGGTGAGAGAGGACATGCAGGTGGTTGGTGTGACAGAGCAAGATGCAGAGGACAGGAAGAAATGGAAACAGATGATCTGCTGTGGCGACCCCTAACGGGAACAGCCGAAAGAAGAAGCTGATGATGATGATGGTTAATGATAGTTATAGAGCTATAGGTTGTAGAAAAAGATTTCTAAAGTCTAGGAAATCAAAAATAATGAACTCATTGTTTGTTAGTTACATTAAACCCAAACTTGAGTATGGAAGTACAATATGGAAACTCTATAATAAAACAAGCATGAGTAAATTGGAAAGAGTGCAGCGGAAATATACCAACATCATCTATGGATGTGAAAATCCAAGTTATTATGAAAGATTAAAATATCTCAACTTGTACAGTGTCTCTTACAGATATCTAAGAGGAGATCATATTCAGGTATATAGGGCATTTAGAGACAACTACCTCTGGAAATGTTTGGATTTATCAAAAATTACTAGAGAATCATCAGACAAACTATGAAGAACATTCTATAGGAATGAGAAGTGTATTAACTGGTTCTCTGACAGAGCAACTGATGCATGGAACAGGCTACCAAAAAACATTAAAACAAGTACTAGTTTAGATATTTTTAAGAACAGCCTGGGCACTTATTATGGGAACAAGTGTTTTGGTATATTGGCAAGTTATTAGAACATCAATACACGTGCTTTAAATATTTGTATGTATGTATGTATGTATGTATGTATGTACCTTCTCCCCTCCCTTCTCTATGGATCATCCATGTTGACCAATATTCAAGCCACCCTATTAAGTAAATTACAGGCATGCTTTAACAAAATAGCCAAATTTGCAGATAATGCATCACAACCGTAGGCACCACTGCTTAACTCTAAAGAAGCACAACTGGCTAGAGCTACCTAATTGCCTTACACTCACTCAACTTGCTCACAAAACAATACAGAAACCACATACACATGCCCTTTTCTGCAAAACCTTCTCAAACACTACTCCCCATCACATTGCCTTCACTCAGATAATAACATTCAAATCCCGTAATACAGCTGGAGACTCACTATACTAATCCTTTATCACCAGACAGTGGAACTCCATGCCTATCTCTCTTAAACAGGACAGAAGTACATCTAGCTTTAAGTACAACCTGCAAAAGCACCTAGACACCTTCTGGCTCTGTTCTTGTTCACTCACTGTCTCTCTGCCCTTCAGATTACCAACCCCTAACTTTCCAGCTCTCCTACCTTATCTTACAAATGTAAATAAATCCTATATATATATTTATAACTATACACTGCCTTTCATTGCTCCTTTGTAAATTCATTTGTGTATTGCTGTATATGTAAATGCCACCTATTTATTGTTGGATAACACTCCTACAGAAATCAAATTGTATTAACATCTACCTTAATTATTACCCAATGGATGATTCTAAAACCTCATTTCTACCATCAAGAAACTGATTTTTTCTCTCTGTAAATTCTTTGTAATTGTTGTAACTTTAAAAACTCTAATGAGACTTTTCTCCCCTGGGCCATCACTGAAAATGTTCCTGATTGCTCAGTCGGACAATCTCATAAATAAAAGGCAATAAATAAATAAATAAATTTATTTCCCTGGAAAAATAGAAAATCATATTCCCTGTTAAAGAATGAGAAAGCTGCAAAACATCTCTGTTTCAGAGCTTTACATCTGTAAATGTAGGACCAAGTTGGAGGAGTATAGCTGAGTGATGGGACAGTAGATGCTAGTTTTAATATGTGGAGTAACCTAAAACTAGCACCTGCTAGCCCAGACCAAATACAGCATAGAATAAAGGAGCATCACACTAAAAAGCTTAAGGAACTGCAGCAGAGCACTATACATTTCTTGTAGCGCTTCCCTTCCTTGACCAAAACTTCCTGATACTTTTCAAAATGGAGATTAAAATTAATAGTTGTATTCTGCTGCATTTAAGGTATCTACAATGAATGACCTAATTGGGGAATCTAAATTAGAAGACAGTGGCTGATAAAAAATGTTTACCATGGAGGTTAAAATTTGTATTAGTGGGGTGGTGTCAGTCATTAATTGATTAAAGCAGAAGGTATTGGCATACTACTGCTACATGATAAAGAATTATATGTTTAATTTACATATTTACACTAGAAGGAAGTCCCCCTGCTATATGACAAGAATCATTAAGAATTATGATTTATGTGTGAATGCAGGAACAAGATGTAGGAGTATAGCTGAGTGGTGGAGATTATCCTTTGTAGTATACTTGTAAGTGGCCTTTAGGTGTACTGTAGTTCTTTCTTGAAATGTGAGTGCACAGTAAGTTACCGGAGTTGTGCTGTACATTGATCACAGGTATCAGTAGGAATTTCACTGAAGGAATTTTTCACCTGTGGCAAGGCCAAAGGGGGCAGATAAGCATTAGTCTGTTGTTAGTCTTGGTTTCTAAGAAAATGGGGAGACGATGTTTATAGGTTTATAGGTATATACTAAGCTAACGACTACAAGGGCCTTTATAAGCCTAGTCATGCAACTCAGCCCAACTGCACCCCCTTGTAACATGTGAGTCTTAATTGGGGGGGGGGGTATGTTTGTTTTGAGGCATATGTAAGTTAGGAAGTTGTTAAAAAGTTATGTATGTGGACTACGTTAGTTGGGGAATGTTTACTGTCAGTCTTTGTCTATAACAGACATGGGAACCAGCCAGGGAATACATTTATAATTACCCATCCGATGTTAGTTAAGGAATGTTTCTGTTGGCCTCTGCCAATAAGAGACATGGGTCCTAGTCCAGGGATACATTTGTGATTTCCTATCTAATGGTGAATGTTACTTTTGAATAGGGTTATAGATGGACTCTGCTTCACATGGATGGGGAGCCTATGCTACAGCATGGGGATCCTTTTAGTCACATTCAATCACACCAGTATGTTCTATTTATGTCGCAAGCAAAGCTCAGATCTCTGGATCTAGTATTTCTTGTGCTGCTCATTTTGCAAATATGCAAAAGCTCCATCAGGATGCTTTATATGCCAAGCAGAGATCACCTGTCAACAACTTGAAGGAGACAACGTATAGAGACAGAGCTCTAAGGTGTCTGCATAGAACAGTGTGTTAATACCCTGGATTCTTTTGATGAGGGACCTCTGTAGGTATTTTCAGCTGCTGCATATACCTAGTCAAGTACATGCTGAGGTGGCCTTTGTACTTAAAGATGGGTCTGATAAGGTATTCCTTGGACCTGGACTCCATACCCTTATTTATAAGTTAGGCAATACAGAATGATTTTCTTACTACCTTGGCTATGTGTTGGTCAAAGGTCAGATTACTGTCTACATATGTTTCTAGATTTCTAACCACTAAGTCAACTCTTAGGGTTGTCTTATCAGTGCAGTAATTTGGCTGGGTAGAAGTTTTCCCAAAAGACACTATAATGCACATCTTTCATTAAGTGTTAATTAGTGGCTTTGACACCAGTCATTTTGTCTTGCAGGATGTTAGTGTCAAGGGGGATTTATGATAGCTCCCAATTTGCAGTCATCTCAAATTTGGTACCAGAGGCTCTTAACATTAGTCTTTACCTCCAAGACGTATATTCCAAACAGGCATGGGTCCAGCATGGAGCCCTCTAGTACTCTTCTGTTGACCTGCCTTTTGGTGGAGATGGTCTTACTAATCCTGACTTCTTAGCTTCTATCTGTGAGACAGCTGGAAATCCAGTGAGTTGTGTAGGGATTTATTTCTTGTTGGGTGTGTTTATCCACATTTCTTGAGTAGATTATCATGTTGAATGCCTTAGCCAGGTCTAGGTAGGCAGTATGCACCATTTTCCCTTCTTCCATCGCCTTTATTACCTTCTCAAAGAAGTCTGCCAGGTTAAGTAGGCATGGTCTTCCTTTGATAAAACCAGCCTGAGGTGGGTCCAGTGTTTGTAGGTTGTCAATGTCTCTGTTGACTATTTCCATGATAATTCATTCCAAAGCTTTGCATATTAGAATAGCCAGACTAATGGGTCTGTAGTTTCTGTGGTTGGTTGGTTGAAGGTTCACCATTGTGAAGGGGGATAACCATTGGTGTCCTCCACTCACTTAGTATGTAGCCTGTTTTGAGGCTGTAGTTGAAAAGTGACTCAAGTGGTCCTGATAAGTCATGCTTCAGGCTATTTAGCATGCAGTTTGCGACATTGCTCTGCCCAAATGCGGCTGTGCTTTTAGCCTTAGTGAGCGCTACTAAGACCTAGGTATAGTTATAGGTGCTTGATCCATTGGTGCTTGATTGATTTTAATTAAAAACTTTAATATCACAGTGGGTTTCACCACAATGTATTATATTCTGAGTTGGCAGAGTACTTTTTTGATATTTCCCCCCTGTTCTCCACTGTGGTACAACCATGGTGTTTGAATTTATAATTTAGGGAGGGGTATAGGAGTTTCCTCCCACAAGCGGGGGTTTTAACTCACCGGTTTTGATATTCATTTTCAGAAACTGCTGAGTTGAATGAGTGTATCCACAGTTTCATGGCACAGATACTTACTAACACATTCTGTGAGAGGAGAACCATTACTAACTGGGACTTTCACATATCACAAAAACAAAAACTCCTAAGGGCCTGAAGGAGTCAGACTTACAGAGTCAGGCTTTCACATATGTTAACTGGGTACCTTGGATTTTTTCATTACTCAGAGGTCTGTGTGCAACTCATCAATGAGGGTGAGGATGATTAAGGTGGAACAAAAAAATCATGTTTCTATGGCCTTGGGAACTGAAAATCAGACCACCAACACTACCCGGATGTATATGTGTCTTTTCAGTTTAGGGGCATACACCCATATTGTGTGTCTGTGCATATGTACAAGTTGGTAAATGTCTTGTCATGCATTTCAAAAGTCACTGGAGTAGTTTGTTGGAGCACCACACTGAATAAAGCATCTCATTAAACCTTTAACCATCCAAAATAGGAAGAACAATTCCTTTTTCAATGTCAAATTGTTTTTTGGGGCAGGGTTGGGGGGAGGTTGTGTGTTTATGCTTATGTCAGTGCTTGGTTTTATTTCTCTTCAAACATTTGAGGAGGTGTGATTCTCTTTTTAATGTTGCATGTTTCCTAGCCCTGGGAATACTCTTGTTGATGCTCACTTTTCACAAGTTAGCATTATTGAGGAGTCTGTTCCCTCAACTAGCTAATTTAGATGAGAGAGCCATTGATGAGTCAACCTTCATTAAAAATGACCAAATCCATTTTATGACAAGAAGAGCTCTCTTTGATAACAGTATAGCAAAATAATGTGACTACAGGTTAGCATACTATATCCCATTCCTAACTAACAAATGTGTTGTAGTTGACCATGATCAGATGGAATCCTGTATCTTCTAATTGTCTAACTTCCATTCAGCTTGCTCATGTCTTGCACAGGCAGCTAAGGCAAAAAGCAATTTGACATCATATTTTCTGTGACTGCGTTAAACTGTAGAACACACTGCTACTCTCTGTTCCACAAGTTAATTTTGCACTCCATTTCAGAAGAGTGGATGACCTGATAGAAAATGATTTTGATAATACAGTACCTTGTGTGCATACAGTTTCTTATAGCCAGTCATGGAGATAAATACATAGAAAAGGCATGTGGAGGGACTCAGGCAGCATCTCCAGTAGAAGCTGGTGATGTGGTTAGTTCAATAGAGAAGCTGGCTAATGGCAGCAAGCCTGAATCACAGCCATAGATGTTAACTGTACTGGGCTTCTTTTGGAGGTGGCTACTTCAGGGAATGAGATGTTTGCCAAAAATCTATTTCTGAACCATAGTTTTCATATGCCCTAGACTTTTTATGGAAGAGGAACAGAGGATGATTACAAATAGAGAGGTGTGATAGAAACAGCTTTCAGATCCCACCTTAAAAATCCCGAGGAAGGTAGAAAAAAGAGGCCTCAGACTTACAAGGGCAGGGATCATCTGCATATTAACACAAAGGACTATTGCACAGAGAATGTACTTATGGATGAGGGCTTGATGGGAAAGTAATATTGCAGCTGATAGTTCCAAGGGCTTAAGATATTTATTGGCCAGGTACTGGAAAAAAATGACATGGTAGTCTGTGATATATGAGCACTGCCAAAAGGTTGACAAGGCAAGAGACAGAGAAAGACTGTTTTGACATCTTTGCTTGTTATTGGAGAACCATTTTAGTGGATAGTCATGGATATTTAAGGCCCTTTTGGTACCCCAAGAACCATACATAAGAGGTATGCATTCATAGCTGTAGATTATACTACTATGCACCCTGATTCAATGTTATTTTTCTCTGCTGAGGCAGAAGGTGTGGCATGTACTTTATAGAGCTACTGCTTTCCTTTTCTTTCTGTTTGTCTGGGACTATTATTTGCAGTTTTGAAATTCTAAATTTCAGAGTAAGATAAATTGAGATGCTTTGAAATTTGCAGCAGGGATGGCTTACCCTGAAATACTGATGAACAGAGGGGTTAACATTATGTTAGACTTGTTAATCTTTTTGCAGAAGGACTCTGGGATAATGTAGTTCAAACCTATCCCCTACCACCTACAGACAGTTTGGTGGAGAGGTTTAAGTTTTTTTTTTATGAACATGCTGAGAAAATTACCAAACTAATTTAATAAGTACTAGGGAAAGTACCTGTCCCATACTCTCTTTTTACATACAAAAGGTACCTCAAGATTCCATATTTTTTTGACATTTGAACTAATGTATAGACATAGGGTGGGGGTCTGTCCTGATGTGGTGATTTGGATGATGAAAGTGGCTGTACCCAACAGTCTTTTTAGAACATTTAATAAATTTCAGGAATAAGCTTAAGGATATCATAGGATTTAAACAGGAGCAACTAGCACAAGCAAAACAGCAGCAAAATGTCTGGTATGAACAGACAGTGAATATGACAATATATTGTAGGATAAAAATAATGTTGCTTATTTCTGTTTAGCAAAATAAACTACAAGTTATATGGGAGGGTTCTTTTACCATTGAAAAGAACATAGTTGATGTTAACTGTTTGGTAGAGTTGTCAGGCAGGTGACAGTAACATAGACTTTACCATGTTAACATGATAAACACTTTCAGTAATTAATACTTAGAGCTGCAGTCATAAAGGGACCATGATATATGCATGGCCATGTACACATCGTAGTATCTTTTTTCTGTTCAGCAAGCCCCCTTATGTGGTGCTGCATGGTCCTCCAACATGAAGATGTGCAGCACTGTGAAGGGCTGGCTCCGCAGCTGTGATGAATACTATTGAGGCATTCTGACAGCCTAAGCTTTCAAAACTTACCTATTAGCTATTCTATTGACAGGATGCTTAAAGGTATTATTTGGAACATCAAAACATTTACAAGGATTCATCGGATTTTTTTGAGAAACCTAACAGATGAACACTACAATAACTGAGTTAGTTTAATTATAATAGATTTGGGTTTGTTCACTACCGTAAGTTATGATCTAGGACTGGAATTATTTAGTATGGCTTTAATGGATTATACGAATTAAACAATAAGGAGATTAAACTTTGCTGGATCTTATGAAATAGTATTATATAATAATTTTATATTTTTTGAAGGTGAATTTTATAGACATATTAAAGGTGTGGCAATTGGTGCAGCTTGTACCCCTATTTATGCCAATCATGTTATGTTATGTTAAGTTTATATTGGATTCTATGTACAGGACCTGTTGGAATCTGTATGCATGTTACTTGGATGATATCTTTATTATTTGGGAGACACTTGAGGGGAAATTAGGAAATGTATTGAACATATTTCTGGTAGTACCCCTTTTTGAAATTTACTTATTCACATTCAAGAGATGAAGTTAGTTATTTGGATGTTACCACTTCAACAGGTGAAGATACATTTGTTTCTACAATTTTTGAAAGCCCACATTTTCTAATGCGTATCTGGATTTTATAAGTCATCACCCTTGGTATTGTAAAATGAATTTAATAAAAGAACAGTTTATCCAAATACCCAGAACAGGTTCCAGATATGATTTATTTGTAAATGAGGCACAAAGGTTAACTAATATGCTTAGCAAGGGGTTATCCATAAGAAATTATAGCCAAGATTAATGATGAGGTATCATGAGACTGGCGTACCAAGTATACCCCTTTGTTAGGCAATAGAGAATCAATAATGGAAAACTACTTGACATATGACCACAAATGTCAGCATGTTAATAATGTAGATTTCACAAGATCTTTAGCTTTAAAATATAGAAGTGGTACACGTGCTAGTGAGAGGGTTGTTAAGAAAAATGTGTCCATTTTCAAAACAAATAATAACGTGTGTAAAATAGTAGGAGATGAACCCAGCCTTGTTTACAAAGTAAGGAAAATATAAAATGTGTACTAGAGATAAATAAGTTGAGAATCAACAGAGAAAGAAAGAAAGAAAGAAAGTGGGGACTTTTAAATATAGTTCTTGTGATCAGTGTCTCTATATTCTAGAAAAATATTTTATTACACCTAATGATTATTGTTCATCTAGAATACCTTTGATGAAAGTGAATTGTACTATGACAATTATGGTTTATGTGGCTATTTGTGAAAACATAGATAAAACAGAAAGAGATCTACAGAAGAGAATTTATGAGCATAGTTATATTATCATAAAAACACTAACAGTGCTTTATATAAACTCATTTTGGTATGCAAAGAGTTTAAAAAGTTTTATTTTGGAATTCTTGCGGTTATTAACTTAGGTATGAGGGTTAGCAATGGGAGACACATACTGACTACAGGGAATTAATGTAGCAAATAAAATAGAATGCCACAACACCACCAGGCTTAAATGAACATCTTCCAATTAATCTGGTTTTGAAGTTGGGAGCAGCAAAACTGTGGTCCAACACTTGTTATTAGATATTGATGGCTGGGTTTTGTATTTGTAATACATTGATTTTCATCATTTATTAATTGTTATTGACTGATGTTGTTTCTTGAAGGTGCATTTAACATGACACTTAATATATATATATATATATATATATATATATATATATATATATATATATATATGTGTGTTTTTTAATTGTAGGAATTATAGTAGGTTATTAACAACATTTTAACAAAATTTTAATCCCATTTATGCTATAATTAATTTAGTAATGCCATTTATTGGTTTGATATTTATATTGTTTAAATTATTTATAATATTTAACTGGAATAATATTAAGGAGCTATTTAAATGATATTCCTTTAAATTCTTCTTTTAGTCATCATGGCAGCTATGTCAAAACTTTATAAGGAAGATTTTTTTTAATGATTTAATTATGATGAAGTCCAAATAATTTCATGAATGAAAAGACTTAACTTTGTTCAATAAATGAACTTTGGTTAAAAAAAGTTTATTTTTTTGTTTTTGACATGTATTGGTGATGCAGTATCTTATTCATTTGGAACATTCACAGGTGATATGTGAGCTTTGCTTTTATAAAACATGCAAATTAACTGATAATGAAGTCTTATCTCATTGCAGCTAACATGTTTCTAAATTGCAAATGGCACATTGCACTAGAGTGAATAGTCTTTGTAGCATTAGCCATACAAATTTTGCTAGGAACTTTAATTCCTTGGTTAGTATTGACAGTGGGTTACAGAATGACTTAGAAGGGAAACCTGTATTAGACCTTCTCAGTGAAGCTCAGTAGGATAGTTCATTAAATAAGGTAGAGATATTGCAGCAGCAATTTCCTTGCCAGGTTCAGGGAATTTGGACAGCATTTTATGAGGTTTCAAGAGATATTATTGTCTAAACCAGAATGTACTCAGCTGGTGGATAACCATGTATATATAGTGGCCATAAGGAAAATAAAAAAGACAGAGCTATTTATTATGATGATAAGCTACCACCTGGAAATAACAAAAGGAGTATAGTCTCATACTAAGAATATACAAGGTCTTCCATTGTAGAATGTAAGTGACTTAACTATGAAAATATACTTTCTTCCCATGCTACATTTCTTAGGAGTGCCTCAAGAAAACTCACTTGTGGTCTAAAATGAGAGAGAAATGTCAGATGATGCATTTTTATGGCTGTAACAGGTATATAAATTTGTGTTTCATCAGATCTGAAGAATATGGATCTATTTTCTTTAATAGAATGTAAGTGTTTAGTTTTGTTTGTTCACTGCTTCCTTCAAAAGTTGTAAGGCATCAGCATAGAGCAGTACTGTCTATGCATTCATTCTGCAACCTGTTTCAAAAGGAATCACAGATTTTATGTTTTAATACCTCTAATCTATGTATAGTGTATTATATCAGAGACACTTTTTTTGAAAATCTGTTGACTGAGGAATGTACTTAATTAGAGCTACTGCTGTCATTTTCTTTCTGTTTCTCTGAGATTATTATTTGTACTTTGAATGTTCTGATAGTCAGAAGAAGATAACTCAAGTTTTGATTATGGACTGGTTGGGCTTTATTTTCTTTTGGATACTTCAATTATAAACCAAATTTAAATTGGATAAATGCACATATAAGTATGGGTTTTCCTTTCAAGAACCTATCCATATGAAATATTTTGTTTTTCTTTACTTCTGCAATTGTAATACTGTTTTGTATGTGAACTTAGATATTTTGAAAATAAAGAGTTTCCATTTGTTAATCTGATAAATTTCATACTGATTTTTTATTTTTCTAGGGAAGAGTTACCATTACAACATTAGGGTGACTGTTGCTATCTGCTCTTTTGAAGTGAGAAACTGTCTGAATATCATAATGTAATACTGGTTGGCTCACTGGAAGAGCGACCAGTAATTGAGATTTTATCAGATCAACTGCCAGACTATTGGTAACATACTGGGAATATGGGTAGCTGTACTATTAATTGAAAAATATCAGGAACCACTCTATGGGAATATTGTGGAGAAAAAGGTGCATATTTATGCCAAATAATTTGCTTAAGTCTGTTGTTGCTTCGGCAGTAGAAGGTACTGGGATCAGACTGAAGTGTGTGAAATCCTGAAAAGGCAATAATTATAACCTTGTTCCACAGCTGGCAGTGTACAGCTTATTTGAGTATGAGAAACATTTACTGTAATCCAAGGCAGTAGAGCATATCTGACATACGGTCTTATCTCCAACCACTTCTTGTCTATAGAACTGAGTGACAGTGGTGGGAATTTGGGTTCTGTTGCTCCTGTACCATTCCTCATTGGTTACAATGGTGTGCATTTCAAGGTTTGTACCCATGACCATGACACTACTTGGTGGCAATGGTGGGATTCAAACCCCAGCCATTTGTCACAGTAATCAATAGTATTGTTTGTATTTTGAAACTGTTGTTACTCATACTATGTAATCTCTTTTTGTCTAAATATTTATTACTATGGAAGGATGGATCAGTAATATTTCTTGAACATATCCATTCAAAAAGTAGTATTTTTGTTTGTTATATAACTGCATTATTTTGCCCTCTGTCTCTGCTAAAAATGAGTTATAGCTAGCTGAACCTTTACAAATAACAAACATTAATTATCTAACTAAATAAAATATGAGATAATTAATCTTACTTACAATTTTAAGTTGATTATTAAGATTACTTTTGATATAGGCATGATGTGAAGGAGCTGGTGAGAAATAACCAAATGGCAGGGTAAGAAAATAAAGGTGTTTACATATTTCAGAGGTTCATGGTTTACAGAATGAGTTCAAAGTATTCCAGTATGATGAAAATTTACTTAACTGATATGGGAAAGGGCTGTAAATCTGTTTCATTTTCTAAGCCAGGTCTGTAAATAACATTTTCTTAAATATAATTTTTTATGAACAAAAACTGCATTTATCTGTGCATCCACTGAAATATGTTTTCTATAAAAACTGAAACCCTCTACTGTGTTAAGTAAAGGGCTGCACCCTTTCCATTACCAAACATGGTCTAGCTGAGACATAAATTGAAATGCTTTTATTTTTATATAACGAGTGTTGTGTAAAGAATCAAAAAAGTCACCAAGAAAATGAAGAAAAGAGGAATGATGTTCAAGTACAAAAATATGTCCTGTGTGTAATAAACCATTTATTTTACCTGACATTATCCAAATATTTGAAGACAATGCTGGCAGCAACAACATATTTTTCATTGTTTCTCCAAGTTTTGTGATGAAATTGCAATGAGCATATCTGCCAAATGGCTGAATGTGATCACTACAATATTCACAGAAGTATTTAATATTTGGCCATGTATCTGGTGTCATTCTATAGGGATCTAGCATATGTCATCTTTGGGCCAAATGGCTGAGAATCCTTTCTGCTTTGTCAGGAAGGGTCTGCACCTCTCATACTAAAGCTTTTACAGTCTGGCCAAAGTCTTTGATGTTCTTTCAGTGCCTTTTTCTTAGTAAAAGTCTAATTTGAAACATGTTAAGGTGTTGCTACTTAATACAAGTAGTGTTAGCAAAAAAAAAAAAAACAAAAAAAAAATGGCCAAACTTGACGCCCTACTGCAGCTTTAACACAGCTATGTACTCGTTGTTACAGAAACATGGTTTCAGAGCATTGGAAGAGCTCTCTCTATTCCTGAGTTCTATGGATATTGTATCTTCAGACTTACTGTCTGCTGCAGTTAAGAATCAGTATTTGTCAGGACTATCATCACCTCACAATTAATTCCTTTGGAACCCAAATTTGAGCTCTTATATGTCCAAATCATTTTAACAAGATTAATTACCTCTTTATATCTAGATGTCAAACACAGTCTCTGCCCCCTTCTCACTATGATAGCTGTGTTGATACCTTATCCAAAATCTCCATTAATCACAATGCCTTTTTACTGGGGGACTGTCAACAAATAAATTGGCCAGTATATATTACCAGTGGTTGGCATGCCAACTGTTGCTTTGATATTATAAATGTCAACTTCCTTATACAAACAGTAAGCCTTACTATTAGTGGGCCCAAATGCCCTTGATCTTGTCCTCACAAATATGGCCCATTCTTATATACCTGCATATGTGTCATCTTCCCTTAGTAAATCAGAGCATAAATCAGTGAACTTTTTCTTCTAAACATGTGGTACTTCTCTGCAAATCCTCTGTATCTAAGGATTTCACGAACACAAACCTTCTTCATTTACTTTATGCCCCAAATAAATTCCACTGTAACCCTCCTCTAATGGACCACATTGTTAAAGCTACTGGCTATGTCACTAAATTATATTTCCACTTAAACAGTTGTATTAATAAAGTAGCCCCTATCCACACTAACTATAATGAGAAATTAAAAAAACACCTGTAGCAACAGAAATTACTTGATTCTTATTAAAGACTTTATTCTAGCAAGCATAACAGCATAGTTAGGCAAATTAGCACCAAGCATAAGGGTACAGAAACTTAAAGCTGAATATGAGTATAAAGTAGCCACTACAATGAAATATAGTTAGATATCATTCATTAACTGTTCTAGGAAACAAAGATTTAACATCTAGCAACATTCAGAGCTAGCCTTCAATAATATTGGCAACTCTAACCTAAAAAAGATAATATCTTAGCTGGCAAATTTAGTGTAAATTTTATTCAACCCTCAGTTTTGACTATACCACAGATTCCACAGTCTATCCACCCCTTATAATGACTAATGATCAAGTCCTTTCAGTCATCTTATATGCTACAAATCACATCTAGGGACCCTGATCACGTCAGGCTGCCAGATTATCAGTACCAAATATGACCTTTCTGAACCCTGACTTCTTTAATCTATGCCTCTCTACTGGTTACATTCCCAAAGCATGGAAAACAGCAAATTCAATGATGCTATACAAGAATGGCTGAATCATGGGTCCTGCTAACTGTAGACTAATTACTCTTCCTAACACCATATGTAATGTCATGGAATGTAATATATCAGACCTCATTATTCTGTTCACTGAAACATTCTTAACCCCAGACCCACATCAATTCAGTTTTATTAAAGGCAAGTTCTGATTCTTAACCTCATTTATTTCTTTGAAAAATACACTGAAGCAGTGGGTAGTAGTGATTTAATACATATAGCATATCAAGATGTGACCAAGGCCTTTGACACTATTCTTCATGTAGGCGTTATTGACAGACTTGTAAATCAGAATATAATATAAATCTATATATTGTGTGGCAGCTAGATAACTGGTTTTCTGACAGAATCTACAAAGCCTGAGTTCTGGGTAGCACTTCTGAAAGTAAAAAGTTATCAGTGGTGTACCATAGGGCACAGCACTGGACATTCTCCAATTTGGCATTTATTTCTCAGACCTTCAAGCCAACACTTCTGGCTTAGGGTTATTTAACCTTGCATGTGACTGTAAATTAAGTGGTGTTATTTGTCTGCTCACTGTCCCACAATTGCTGAAGCCTGGGATTGACTATGTTAGCAATTAGTGCAAGGACAATAGTCTCAAACTAGGTGTGAAAACATGTAGTATAGTTCATTTTGTTAATTAAAACATCTCCAAACCATTCATTCAGTCATACTCTGTCATAAGGGATCTAGGCAATCCTTATCTTTTGGCTATCTTCATAGGTTTATAGATTCATTGTTTATTACTAGGCTAATGATCATTAGGGCCCTTACAAGCCTAGCTGAGCACCCACAACCATTTGGGTCCCAAGTATCATATAGGGGGCATGTTAGTAGGTAGGTTGCTAAGGATTTGTAGGGGGTTGTTCGGATAGTATTTTTCTTACTAGTGGCCTCTGTCCATAAAGGACATTTGGGCTAGACCAGAGGTAAATTTATGATTTCCCCATCTAATTGTCAAGGTTTTGTTTGAATAGTCAGGGATAAACTCTGTTTTACAAGGATGGACAGCCTATTCTATAGTGCAGAGATCCTTTGGGACACATATCTGTCTCTCCAGCTGTTTATGTTAATAAGTAAGCTCAGATCCCTGGATCTAGGGTTTCTGGTGATGCTTGTGTTGCACATGTACAACAGATACATCAGGGCTAAGTCTGAGGAAGCCCTGTAAGCCAGGTAAAGATCCCCTTCTCAGCAGCCAGTAGGAGACTGAATACAGAGACAGAGGCTTTACGAGATCAATGTAAACAGGATATTCATGCCCTGAATTCTCCTGTTAAAAGACCTTTGTGGGTGTTCCCACTGTTGTAATCTTGGGTCTCTTGTAGTTTTGAAATCCTTCTGACTTGATCACCTCATTTCCAAAGGCATCTCCTCTGAATGCAAAGACGTCTTAATTCCACTTACTCATCTCTTATCAGGCCCACTATTGGGTACAATGGCCCTATTGGCAAGAATCTGTCTAAATTTCACTCAACTTGAAAGACCTCAAAGATCAATTACCTCAAGACCCTCAGCTATCCAGATAGACTGTCTGCCTCTCCCTGTGTTAAGTCTCCTATATTCTTCCACATTAGTTATTAGCATCAAGCTTTTCAAGCTGTGAAAGATCCAACCCCCCTTGACCTCCTATTCCTATGGTAAAGGCCTACACACCACAGTACATGGAGAAGGATCTGCTTGAAGTTCAAGCATAGCAATAATATGTCAACAGATCCAGAGGCCTTTACAGAAGAGCTCAAGGTGATATGGGAGTTGAGTGAAGCCCTAAGAACCTGGATGAAAACCATGACAGGGGATGTGCACCAAATAAATACAGTTACACTAATCATGAAGCCCAGCTGTCATGTATTCAGGCAATGCTGGCCCAACAGAGAAATGAAATAATGGAACAAAATTTGACTGTGGTCAATCAGTGAAATGCCATGCAAGACCTTCAGATTTATTCCTTGCAGCTGTAGCACAAGATGGAGGACCAAGTACATAGAACAATCTACAAGTCATAGGTCAGCTTGAGGAAGTAGAAAGAGAAGACCCAATTACTTCATTAAGATCAAATTCATTATACTACTGGAGTATGATGTCCCATTAGTCATTGAACCTGCACAAATGGTAATGTCACACAATCTGCCAACTGGTCTTTCTAGACACTTCATTGTGAAATGTCTTTAATATAATAGGTTCATAGGTTCATAGGTTCATACTAGGCTATCTGCCCTAGGGCATTTCTAAGCCTAGCCAGAGTGTGTTTGGCTTTCGCCACCCATTTTAAATTAATTTTGCTATGCCCTTTTTTGGGGTTAGTATACTGTGCCTCTGTCTAACAGTGACACAGAAGTGATAGCTGGGGTAAACCTACCATCTCCCATCCACTCATCAAGATTCCTCTTGAAGAGAGTCAATGAGGGACTCTGCCTAACTTGGACTGAGATTTTATTCCAGAGTGAAGGGAGTCTCTGGGTTATGAATCTGTCCCTCCAGCATGTCCTATTTATTTCAGTGCTGAGGTTCATAGTCCATGTTCATGTCCATTAATTTCAGGTTGGACATGGCTTTATATGTCAGGCACAGAACGCCTCTGAACAGGTGGTATGCCACTGAGTAGAGCTGGAGTTTCTTTAACCGGGCAGCATATGGCATCTGTTTGAGCCTTTGATCCTCTTGGTGAGGTAGTTTTGGGGTCTTTCCAGTTGCTGGAGGTATCTGGTAAGGTACATCCCAAAAGGGGCATTGTACTCAATTATGGGCCTGATGAGGGATGAATAAAGAGGCACGATGACCTCCCCTGATCTATATGTGAATCCCTTCATGATTAGGTGGGCTATATAAAATGTTTTTCTAATCACTTTGGCCACGTGGTTTTCAAATGAGAGATTTTTATCAACTTGGGTCCCCAGGTCCCTAATTACTTCTTCTGTACTTAATGGATTACCACCTATGTGGTAATTTGTGGGCACTTTGTTTTTGCCAAAGGGGATGACTATACACTTTTTGGCGTTTAGCTTGAGTCCATGGCTCTGGCACCAGTTGTCTGTTTCTATGAGGCCCTTTTGGAGGATGCTTGTGTCGGCTGGAGAGTCGATTATGGTGCCTAGTTTGCAGTCATCTGTGAACTTGGTCAGCCACAGTCCTTCCGTGTTGGCCTGTACCTCCGAGAAATATATACCAAACAAGAGAGGTCCCAGGACTGAGCCTTGTGGGATGCCACTTGTAACTGGTTTGGAGTCTGACATGGCTCCAGCAATTCTAACCATGTGGGTTCTGTCCTTGAGCCAGTTTGCAACCCATCTAGTGACATAGGGGTTTATATTTAAGCTGGTGAGCTTATCTATAATACCCGAGTGGGGTATTGTATTGAAGGCTTTTGCGAGGTCCAGGTAGGCTGTGTGGACCACCTTCCCCTTGTCAGTGGCCTTGGTGACTGTTTCAAAGAAATCAACCAGGTTTAAGAGGCAGGATCTGCCCATAACAAAGCCGAACTGGGTAGAATCCAGTGTCTGTAGGTCCCCAATATCTTTATTTATGAGGTCCATGATGATCCTTTCCATAGCTTTGCAGACCAAGCTAGTCAGGCTTATGGGCCGATAGTTTCCAGGATCCGTTGAGGCACCACCTTTGTGGAGAGGGACCACTGTTGCTGTACGCCACTCTTTGGGTACATATCCTGTAGTAAGGCTGAGATTGAACAGTAGTTTTATGTTTGGGTTTAGCTCTTCTTGGAGTTCATGTAGGACGCAGCCCGGGACACTGTCTGGTCCCATTGATGCTGTGTTTTTTGCTTTGGAGAGGGCGGCTCTTACCTGAGCATCTGAGATGTCAGGGGGGCAGCACTCTGCTGGGATAGATATTTGCCCTTTTGGTGGGGAGGGGGGGAGTTTGTGCTGAACCTGTTAGCTAGGATGTTGGCAATGTCTGTGGGTTCGGTGTATTTTTTGTCATTTTGGACTAATTCAGAGCATATCTTGGAATTCCCACCCAGGTTCCTAACATAACTAAAGAAAGCCTTGTGATTATCCTTAGTGTCCTGTGCAATTTTTCTCTTGAAGCTGGCCTTAGACGATTTTATGAGTGCCCGTAGTTTTTTGCTAATACTGATCAGAAATGCCTTCCCTTTTTGGGATTTTGCTCTATCATGTAGTAACTTCCTCCTTCTATGGTATAGTTTGTTTATGGCTGGGGTCCACCAGACAGGATGCCTGCCTTTGGAGGATTGGGTCTTAGTTTTATTTGAGATTGCATGATCCATGCATTCCTGAAGGTGTTCATAGAATGCATTTATAAAGGATTCTGCGATCTGGGCCGTATTTTCCACAGGCCCGGGGGTTTTGAAGGATTCCACCTTGGTTTTGAGGAGTGTGAAATTTGCTTTAGATAAGTTTTTCACTGTGGTTTTCTGGGCAGGTGGTGGGGTCGGGATGTGAGTATCCAGTGAGATTAGTTTATGGTCTGATCTTACCAGTGAGGGATACAATTCTGGTCTGGAGCATAGAGTCCCCATGTTGGTGATGATCAGGTCCAGTATGTTTTCCCCTCTTGTGGAAGTGGTAACAAGTTGTTCCATAGCATTTGAGTTTATAAATTCTAGGAACCTTTGGGCTAGGGTGTTGGAGCTAGAGTAATGCTCCCAGTCTATGTTTGGGTAGTTGAAGTGGCCCAATATAATGGTGTTTGGAGAGACCTTCATATTTTCCAGTGTTCTCAGGAAGGCCGAGTGGGGTTCCTGGGTTTGGGAGGGTGGTCTGTAGCAGGCTATAAACTGGAAGGCAGTTTTACCCACTGTTAGTTGCACATGGATAGTCTCTGATGCTTCGTGCTGTGCCACCAACCTGGAGGTGTGGGTATCTTTGATGAATATTGATACTACTCCTCCTTTTGTGGTTCGGTCCAAGTTTTGGGGCTGAAAAGCATGGTATGAGGTATAACCTGGTAGTGCTGGGGTGCTCTCGGGAGCCTTGAACCAGGTTTCTGTTACTGCACAGATATCAATGTTCTCCATGCTAAGGAGAGTTTCGAGTGCGTGCATCTTGAGGTTTAGACTTCTGGTGTTGAGTAGCATTACTCTTAGTTTCTTATCCCTTGTGATACCTATAGAGGTGGGTTTGTCTTTTGAGTTGTGCCTAAAAAAGAAACTATAGGGGTGGCAAGAGCCTTTGCCAATATCCAAAAGTCCAGGGGTGACAGGTGCAAGCCATCCCTAATGAAGCACTGTGGCTTGTTGAGCATGTCATCCCAGGCTGAGAGGCATTGGATCCCCTTTGAATGACACCGATAACTAAGCCAATTGTTGAAGTTGATCATCTTGTCTTCATATTGTGGCATCATTCTTGGTGAGGGTAAGATGCTACTCAAGGTCAGGGTCATACCGGCCTGGGCTACATGCTCAGAGAGCTCCTCTATGTCTCTTTTCATGTAGTCCAGGGAGGTACATCTCAGGTCATTCACACCAGCATGGACAATGACTGAGTCATATTTGTACTTGCCTTGGAGTGACCTGAGTGCTTGTGTTATGTGGCGGATCCTAGCACCCGACAGGCAGCTCACCGTGACCTTCTCCTTGTCCAGCCTGGTGAGCGGGACGTCAGTGTGCCTGACGATAGAGTCACCTATTACAAGTGTATCAGGTGTGTTGTTTAGCCTTAAGGGCTGTGACTGTTTGGCACACTGGCTTTGTGAGCTATAATGATAAGGAAGCTATATTAAACAAAACAAGATATCTTGGTCCACATCTACAAATTGGTGGTCATTCTGTCAAGACAGCACTGGACTATAGTTCAGACCTTTACAATAGATGGAAGGCAGTGACTTTCTATTAGGGAAGATGTTGAGAATTAGGATACCTGGTGCAACTCAGACTTACTGCAGTACTAGTGCCAACAAAGAACAATGGTCAAACCAACTTAAAATCTTCAAAGAAATTGAACTTTTTATAAAAGGTGAAAGCATCCTATGCAGTGGCATCACAATTCAGCCTTGCAGCAACAGGAAAAAAGAGACAGGCCACCTTCTATGTCCACTAATAAATCTCCAGTGGTAAGAAAATGAAAAGAAAATAGTAATGTTATGGCAACAGGGGAAAACAACTGCAAAGAAGTAAATCAAAAGCACAGCTCTTTCCATCACCTCTCCCCTTGGTAGGTAGATATGCACTGCTCTCGGAACAGGATGACAAAATGATGAGTCTCTAACAGATGAGGAGAATTTTCCCATGCCAGACATTACAATAGAGAAGATCAAGCAGAAGGCTGGAACAGTCGTGGGTGGATGCCAGTCCAGAGGGATAGACTACAACCAGCACATGTCGCTGTCCCCACATGAATAAGAACTATATTGTAGCAGCAGTAAAGTAGTTAATATCTAAAACGTGCCCTTCTCTTACAGGGGAAAATAATCAAGAAGAGTGTTGAGCACTGCATGAGATGGATGTCACTGACAACAGTGTGACTATTACCAGAACTGAAGGGTAAAATAAGGTAATGATTCAATATGGAGACATAATGTAAAGAGGCACTGTATGGCTGTTAATTGTGGGTACATTTTATATGAACATTTTTTTTTTCTCTAACTGCATACTCACTTGAGAAGGTGAGGTAACAGGCAAACTTAGGATCACTGCTGTTTTTTTCTGTTTAACAACAATTCTCTTTTCTTTAAGCAACAAATTTAAAGGTTAGCGGGACAGTCTCAATTGGTTCTTATTGTTTCCTAGTGTACTTTGCACCAAATTTGTCTTAAATTTAAATGCAAGAGTTCTTATACTTTTTGGTGCTTTGCTTCAAATCATTAATAAAATCACTGCTTCTTTGAATGTTGAGTAAATAACACAGGAAATTAACACCAGAAGTCCATACCAAGATTAAGCTATATAGTTTAATATAGGATTTCTTTGTAATTGTTGCACATGGATAAGATATCATACAAATGCCTGAGTTGGAATGTAAAAGGAGATGCTTCAGTGATTAAATCTGCAGCTATTTTAAGACAAAAGTGTATATGATCCAGAGGAAATTTTTTTCATACTGGAAATAAACATTAAAAACTCTAAAGTCATATATTTTGTGAGGACCTGGAAAGGGAACAAATATGTTACCTATGCCCCCTCTTCAAAAAGGAGGGTAATAATACTTTCATGCAGCACATTTTGCTGAATTGTTTTAAAAAAAGAACACAGTATCAGGAATTAATTTTAAGTAAGTTTCATTGACCCAACACAGATGGCATGTTGCTCCTTATACAGTAAATATTGCAAATACTACAACTGTTGTGGCTACAGGGTTTCACATGATATAACTGAGGGAGACTTCAATGCAGTAATGAATCTGGATATAGACAGAATCCCAGATGGAAAGGGTAGGTTACTCCGTGTCACTTCACTGCTTCAAAGTATGGCACTTTACTTAGACTTAAGAGATGTCTGTAGGACACACCACCCAGTGGAATGGGAATATACTTATTAGGGCCAAAAAAGGAATATGTCAAGCAAATTAGATACATGGTTTATAAGCTCCAACAGAGCAAATTTAATAGAACTAGTAGATATTGTGCTAGGATCCCTTTCAGATCACAATTAATTTATTTGCCTAGAAATGTACTGGGGGAAGCAAAGGGCTAAACCCCATATTCTTACAAGAAAAAAGTTTCATACAACTGTTAATAGTATGGATCCAAACCTTCTGGAAAGGGAGGGCAGGAAAAAATTGTAATGTGAGCAGGGCGCGGTGTTTTTTCAAAATGCAATGTAGCTAGGACTTTGTCAAATATACTCAAGGAGAAAGGAACTCTACAAATGATAAACTTATAGAGAGATCAATGAAAGCATACAAATAAAGAAAGAGCAAAATACTTAACTAGAGCAAATAGAAATGAGACAATGTAGGACATTAAACTTCTCAAAAAAGTACATACCAATACTTTGTATAAGTAGATACAGATCAAATGGCAACAGATGAGATTATTATTTTGGGCCAAGGGTCTGGCATCACAGAAACTCTTAGTCAAAAAATGTGAAAACAGGAGAAGGGAGGTTAGTATATTAACACTAAGGGGAATGGCAGGAGGGCTTATTACGGACCCCTGAGATATTATTAAACTCCTTATCAATAGCCATTAGAAGCTGTCAAGTAAAAGTGCTCAGCTGTGGACTGAACAAATACTCAAGATGTATAAAACAAGCAGAGTTTTGGCCGGAGATGACTACAACACAAATCATAATGTTACTAAAAACAAAGCCCCATTGGAACTGGATAGTTATCTCCCCCATCACACTTTCCAGATTGATTTCAAAAATATTCAAAATTGCTAGCCAATAGGATAGAAAAAAAATTATACCAGACCTAGTAGGACACAACCATTTGGGTTTTATTTGAGATGGGCAGGGAGATCCTGATTTGGTCAGACTTTGGCTTCACATGCAGAAAATTCACAGATGGAGGTCCTTGTCAGGGGCCGTGATAAATTGGTACATACTTAGACTTTAATAAGGCTTTTGATTTCATCAAATGGAACTTTAAATGTGTCTCTCTGGAAGTCAAGGGCTTCCCAGGGGAATTTGTAAACATGTAAGTTGCTATACATGTAACTACTGGTGCAAATCTGGTCCATTCAGACATTATCATCAGCAGTGGACAGTAGTTGTGTTATCACACAAGGCTGTCCACAGCCTTCTCACTTATTTGTAGAGGTACCATCTGTTAATGATATCATCTTACACCAGCATCACAAGAATAAAAGGGTGGGAGGATGGCATAATGGTTAAGGTATTTACCTTACAGACACAAGGTGTAGAGTTTGAATCTCACGTTAGGTAATTGGCTAGGCTTAAAAAGGTCTACAAGGGCAGTTAGCCTGCTACTAATCTAGGAACCTTCTAAAAGGATACTTCTGCTGAACAATGGATGCATGCTCTCCTCATAGCTTGTGGATGAATGTGTGCTTTGGGTGAAAGGCACTGTTCAAAATGTTAAATACTTCATTAGAATAATTGAGGAGGTGGTAAAATACTATGGATTGAAGCTGAACACTCAAAAATCAGCAATTTGTGTGCAAAATATATTTATAAAGGAACCAATAGACTGACCTGCTGCTTCCTATGCTCACTGAAAGCAAATATCTAGAAACTCTTATAAATATGGTTATGGGAAAATTGGTAGAGAATAACACCAGGCCAGTATTACTAGCATCAAAGGACAAAATAACACATCCAAGACATCATAAATTATCATTTTTGCATAATTTACAAGCTGCATTAAATTAATATATTTACTAAGACGTCCCCAGTATTTGAAACTTCTTATTAAACATCAAAGACTATTAACTACTTATGGTATGGAAAATCCCCTCAGATAAATAAAAAGATGTTCTTAAAAAAGACAGGAGAGAAGTCCAGGACTTCCAAACTTGTTTGTATATAAAATCACCAGTGTTGGATTGTTTGCAAACAGACTGGGAAGTCAATCCCCACCAATATGGTTGCTACCAGAGTTTGCCCTATATGCAATGGGAGGAAGACTGACAAAAGAAAAGAGATATCTTTTAATGTATAGCATCTAGGGGTTTGGATGAGTGGTATTGTGTTAGGAAGAAACTCAAGCATAATAAGTTGATACATTTACAAGAAAACATGTTGATGGTACAATAACATTATTAGAATATGTCATGAAGCTTTGGGTTGGCTAAATGGATAAATGCAGACATACATTACATAAAGCAATTAGTAGATGATGATAATACAGGTCAGATATTGACATTTATGAATCTGCAATTCAAATATCCACAAGCCTACCCTAGTTGGTGACAATACTTGCAAATAAGGAATATATTAGCCTGTCACAATAAACTCATAGAATATTCCCCCTGTCAGTCTATAGATACATGATCTCCATCTCTAATTCCCTTAAGATAGCAATACTATATTGTATAGAATTGTAGCTTCCAGAAGTTGTCACAGCTCAACCTAAACAGAAATAGTAAATATTTCAACAGGAAGAAAATAACACGTGTGGACCTGAAAAGTTGTGTCAGAGGCATTAATGATCCAGACTCTCAATGCTAACCAGCTTTTCCTCAAATTTCTTTTATTTTTCAAATACATTTGAATAAATGACATAGTATTGGTATATAACATCTTAATAACTATGTACACTGTTTACATCAGCCTGACACTATAACAGAGCTCAATAAATATAATTACGTTATATGTATAACAATCCAGTTATCAGAGTGTATCTGTTCAGTTATTGCAAAGTGTCAATCAATGATAAACTTTTTTCCATGGATTGTTAATAAATGGCTTAGGATGAATCCTTAATTCTTTAATTTTAATTTCAACAATGTTGTGGTCTTCAGTAGGCTGTAGAAGTCTTTCAAAGCTGGTAGTGTGTTTGTATTCAATCTTCTTGTTATACACTTCCTTGAGATTGCAAGTATTGTCCATACTAGATACATATTTGACTCATTCAAATGAGAATCTTCATACACATTTAATAATATTAGAGCTTTAGATAAGTTAAATGATTCATTAAATAAAGCCTGTAAAAAGTTTTTAATACCATTCCAAAATGGCTTAATTTTAACACAGTTGAAAAAAAATGTGATTCCAATCTGCATTGTGTATTTGCTCACACCTCTAACATATTCCCTTTGTGGAAGAATGAATTTTAGTAATTCTGTCTGGAGTTAAGAATGCTCTGTGCAAGCATTTTTAAAAACTTTCCAGTGTTGTGTAAAGGATGTATGTTTTATTGATAATAAAATATTTGATTTAATTTCTACAGATAGCTGTAATGAGTGTGGCTGTGGTGGTGCATCAGTTAACATTCTCCTCCTCACAGCAAGAGGTTCTCTCATTTGATTCTCGGCCGGAGCACCTTCTGTGTGGAGTCTGCATGTCCTTCCCATGGACGAGTGATGTATAAAGACATGCAGGTAGGTGTGTGCATGAATGGGCGTGCCTTCCTTGAAGGTTGGGCATCGGGCTGGCAACTTGGCACCGTAAAAATCCACTGCCAGTCATTAGTGGACCGGAGTTCTGCTGTGGCGACCCCTAACCGGGAAAATCTGAAAGACATTACTTTACTAGCTGTAATGAGTGTCCTTTTGTTATATAATTCCAATATGAGGATTTGGGTGTTGTTTTATAATTTAACAACATCTTGTAAAAATTTGAAATACTATTTCCCATGTCATAATCATTATATATGATTTCATATAGGTATTTCGTAAGGTCAGCTATTTCTTTAAATGAAGAATTACTAATTATTCTGCATAAACCTTGCGAATACATCAGAATGCTTTGCATAGTTAGCCAATTTTGTTGTGGAATGTTGTATGTTGTTTCTATTGTTTGCGTATACAGAACTTTTAGTTCTTTAATGCATTGAAACCAACAAACAAATCCTTTCTCTTCCCAGGAATTAATTATTTCTCTGTATATATCTGTATATATTATGTGGATAGCTCTTTGTAACTATGAATGGTGTTAAAAGATCAAACCAGATTTTTAAATTTATATTTGCATTATTAATTTTCCTAAAAGAGTCAATGTAATAATCAATCATATGAGTTTTAGTGGGCTTAGTTATATTATATTGCATAGTAATACATAATATGTGCCATGGCAAATTGTTTTTATCTGTTATTTGAATTTTTTTTTGTAAATCAAATTCATTTATTGATATTACAGTTAGTAATTCCTTCCAATTCGCACAATAATTTGGACTTATCCAGTCTGAGATGTTTTAGATATTGATGGCTTTATATATGTTTCTATATCAGGAACGTTTAATCCTCCCTGTTCCATGGTCTGATATGATGTATTAAAGCTATTCTGTTTCTTTTGGGAAACCATAACGATTTTATTAGGCATGGGTTTATTTCTCTGAGTATATTCCTTTCTGGTAACAATTCTATTGCCAAAGCTATATATAGAATCTTGGGTAGTAAAACCATTTTTATTAACTGTAGTCTATCTTCAAATGTCAATATTATTTTGTTCCACTTTTCCACAGAGATTTTAATTGTATTGATTATATTATTGTAGTTTTTCTTAGACTGATTTATTATTATCCTTGCATAACTCAATTCCTAGATATTTTAAGGTAGATTCTTGTTTCCCTATAATGTGATTCCCCTTCGTCTGCAATTCTTTTTTTTTATTTAAAAATGAACATTTTGATTTTGATTTATTGAAATGGAGTCCTGAAGTCCTGTAAAATGTGTCAATTAAAATATATAATTCTTCTAATGTCTCTTTTGTATTGGATAATGTTAATAATATGTCATCAGCAAAGAGCATTACTTTAGAATTGTATTGTTCATAAACATCTACTCATTTGATGTTTGTATTGTTACCTATTAAATCTGCCAATATTTCAATAGCCAAAGCAAACAGAATTGGTGACAGGAAACATCCTTGTTTAGTACCCTTTGTTAGATGTATAGATTCAGAACTGAAAGGACCTAGCTTAACATACGCTAAATTATTTGTATATATATTCCTTAGTAGATGAACAAAGGAAGAAGGAAATTCAAATAACACCATAATTTTGAATAAATAGTCCCAATTTAGGGAATCAAAGGCTTTCTCTATATCTAAGCCAACATTTTCTTTATTAACATAATCTATAAGAGAAATGATCCTTTTAATATTGTTGTGTGTGTCTATGATATATAAATCCAGTTTGATCATTATTTATTGTTTTGGATAGTGGTATTTTCATTCTGTTAGTTAATATTGTCATAAATATCTAATAGTCATTATTTAATAATGATATAGGTCTATATGAGAAAAAGAGGTTTGGGGATTTGTTTTCCTTTAGGATTGGTGAGATTAAGGAATATATCCAAGAGGGTGGTATTTAAGCTTGTGACTGAATTTCTAATAGAGTTATGGAAAAGGGATAGTATCTTTGAAGGAAAAAGTTTATATACTTTCATAATTATGCCATCTGTACCTGGAGCTTTATTATTTTACCCTCTTTTATGGTATCTGTAATTTCTTTGTAGGATATGGGTGCTTGCAGATCTAGTTTTAATTTTTCTGGTATTATTTTATATTAGAACATTTTTCATCTAGATTTAATTGATCAATATGTATATTTTCCTTTTGGAAATGTTCCATATAATAATTTCTATAGGCATCAAGAATGTCACCCATATCCGAGACATTTTTCCCTTTTTTTTCATGAAAGATACTTTTAATGTTATTAGATTTTGATTGTATTTTGATTCTTGTGGATAAATTATGTAGATATTTGGGAGAAGTGGCCACTGTATTAATTTTTAGTTTTTCTAAAGCTAAACTAGTTTTATGTGTTAGAATTTTGTTGTATTTATTTTTTATTACTTCTATTTTCTTTTTCATCTCCAAATAATTTTAATTTTTTTTAGCTTTTACTGACAAATGTTTGGATTGTAGATCTATTCATTCAGAATCCCATTCTCTGATTTTGTTTTATAACAAGTTAGGGTTTTACCATATATGTAAGCTTTTAATGAGTCCCATGTCATTATTTTATTTATCTCTGTGGTGTAATTAATGTCTAAGAAGAACTGTAATTCAGATAATAACCAGGGTTTGAACTCTTTAATTTTAGTTATATATGCTGGAATTCTGGAGTTAAAGATTAATGGTTTGTACCCATTTTGAAGTTTTAGTATCAATGAATTGTGGTCTAAAAAGGGGCAGGGAGTGATTGAGAAATTGATGATTTTTAGAGTGTAAGTCATGGGTAGCAAATATTTTATCTATTTTAGTTTGGGTACCAAATCTGTGATCTTGATAGGAAAACAGCAAATATTTATCTTCTTTAAATTTGAAAGTATCTACAAGATGAAATGATTCTACCCACTTGTTTAAAGCTTTTGATACAGCAGATGTACCCAGTGGTCTGTTATTTGTAGTTTCAGAAATATCAAATATACAGTTAAATCTCTTCCTAATATTAAGTTGCCTTTATAATTATTGGAAATGAAATCCAAGTGTTTTTTAACAGTTCCTAATCCAATGCCTGGGAATTAGTATAGATTGGCTAGGGTCCATATTATGTTATTATATTTATCTATTACTAATGCCATAAGGCATTCTTTATTTTCATACTTATAAATGATTTCTGGGTTAATCACATTTGTTTTCCATAAAATTGTTACCCCTTTTGTCTTTGTCTTATAAGTCGATTCCGCCAATATCATATATTCCTTAGGATTCCATTTGTAATTGTCATTTGTTTTGAAATGAGTTTCCTGAAGGAAGACAATTTGTGCTTTGTTCAGTTTTAAATATTTCAGTAGATTTGATCTCTTGCTAGGATTGTTTAAGCTATTGGTATTTAAAGATAATACATTTAAATCTGTCTTAGGTTATCTAGACTATGTATTTTTTGTTTTATTGTGACTATTAAACATTTTCCTCTGATAACTATAAAGTATATGTTTCAGCTTTTCATAGGTTCATAGGTTCATACTAGGCTATCTGCCCTAGGGCATTTATAAGCCTAGCCAGAGTGTGTTTGGCTTTCGCCACCCATTTTAAATGAATTTTTCTATACCCTTTTTTGAGGTTAGTATACTGTGCCTCTGTCTAACAGTGACACAGAAGTGATACCCGGGGTAAACCTACGATCTCCCATCCACTCATCAAGATTCCTCTTGAAGAGAGTCAATGAGGGACTCTGCCTAACCTGGACTGGGATTTTATTCCAGAGTGAAGGGAGCCTCTGGGTTATGAATCTGTCCCTCCAGCATGTCCTATTTATTTCAGTGCTGTGGTTCAAGTCGGATTTGGATTTTCTGAGGTGCAGCATGTCCATTAATTACGTGTTGGACATGGCTTTATATGTCAGGCACAGATCGCCTCTGAGCAGGCGGTATGCCACTGAGTAGAGCTGGAGTTTCTTTAACCGGGCAGCATATGGCATCTGTTTGAGCCCTTTGATCCTCTTGGTGAGATACTTTTGGGATCTTTCCAGTTGCTGCAGGTGTCTGGTAAGGTACATCCCAAAAGGGGCATTGTACTCAATTATGGGCCTGATGAGGGATGAATAAAGAGGCATGATGACCTCCCCTGATCTATATGTGAATCCCTTCATGATTAGGTGGGCTATATAAAATGTTTTTCTAACCACTTTGGCCACGTGGTTTTCAAATGAGAGATTGCTATCAACTTGGGTCCCCAGGTCCCTAATTACTTTTTCCGTACTTAATGGATTACCACCTATGTGGTAATTTGTGGGCACTTTGTTTTTGACAAAGGGGATGACTATACACGTTTTGGCATTTAGCTTGAGGCCATGGCTCTGGCACCAGTTGTCTGTTTCTATGAGGCCCTTTTGGAGGATGCTTGTGTCGGCTGGAGAGTTGATTATGGCGCCCAGTTTGCAGTCATCTGTGAACTTGGTCAGCCACAGTCCTTCCGTGTTGGCCTGTACCTCCGAGAAATATATACCGCACTTGAGAGGTCCCAGGACTGAGCCTTGTGGGATGCCACTTGTAACTGGTTTGGAGTCTGACATGGCTCCAGCAATTCTAACCATGTGGGTTCTGTCCTTGAGCCAGTTTGCAACCCATCTAGTGACATGGGGTTTATATTTAAGCTGGTGAGCTTATCTATAATGCCTGAGTGGGTTATTGTATCGAAAACTTTTGCGAGGTCCAGGTAGGCTGTGTGGACCACCTTCCCCTCGTCAATGGCCTTGGTGACTGTTTCAAAGAAATCGACCAGGTTTAAGAGGCAGGATCTGCCCTTAACAAAGCTGAACTGGGTAGGATCCAGTGTCTGTAGGTCCCCAATATCTTTATTTATGAGGTTCATGATGATCCTTTCCATAGCTTTGCAGACCAAGCTAGTCAGGCCTATGGGGCGATAGTTTCCAGGATCCGTTGAGGCACCACCTTTGTGGAGAGGGACCACTGTTGCTGTACGCCACTCTTTGGGTACATATCCTGTAGTAAGACTGAGATTTGACAGTAGGTTTATGTTTGGGTTTAGCTCTTCTTGGAATTCATGTAGGATGCAGCCCGGGACACTGTCTGGTCCCATTGATGCTGTGTTTTTTGCTTTGGAGAGGGCGGCTCTTACCTGAGCATCTGAGATGTCAGGGGGGCAGCACTCTGCTGGGATAGATGTTTGCACTTTTGGTGGGGAGGGGGAGAAGTTTGCGCTGAACCTGTCAGCTAGGATGTTGGCAATGTCTGTGGGTTTGGTGTATTTTTTGTCATTTTGGACTAATTCTGAGCATATCTGGGAATTCCCACCCAGGTTTCTAACATAACTAAAGAAAGCCTTATGATTATCCTTAGTGTCCTGTGCAATTTTTCTCTCGAAGCTGGCCTTAGACGATTTTATGAGTGCCCGTAATTTTTTGCTAATACTGATCAGAGATGCCTTCCCTTTTTGGGATTTTGCTCTATCATGCAGTAGCTTCTTCCTTCTGTTGTATAGTTTGTTTATGGCTGGGGTCCACCAGACAGGATATCTGCCTTTGGATGATTGGGTCTTGGTTTTATTTGGGATTGCATGATCCATGCATTCCTGAAGGTGTTCATAGAATGTGTTTATAAAGGATTCTGTGGTCTGGGCCGTATTTTCCACAGGCCCGGGGGCTTTGAAGGATTCCACCTTGGTTTTGAGGAGTATGAAATTTGCTTTAGAGAAGTTTTTCACTGTGGTATTCTGGGCAGGGGGTGGGGTCGTGATGTGAATATCCAGTGAGATTAGTTTATGGTCTGATCTTACCAGTGAGGGATACACTTCTGGTCTGGAGCATAGAGTCCCCATGTTGGTGATGATCAGGTCCAGTATGTTTTCCCCTCTTGTGGGAGTGGTAGCAAGTTGTTCCATAGCATTTGAGTTTATAAATTCTAGGAACCTTTGGGCTAGGGTGTTGGAGCTAGAGTAATGCTCCCAGTCAATGTTTGGGTAGTTGAAGTCACCCAATATAATGGTGTTTGGAGAGACCTTCATATTTTCCAGTGTTCTCAGGAAGGCTGAATGGGGTTCCTGGGTTTGGGAGGGTGGTCTGTAGCAGGCTAGAAACTGGAAGCCAGTTTTACCCACTGTTGGTTGCACATGGATAGTCTCTGATGCTTCGTGCTGTGCCACCAACCTGGAGGTGTGGGTATCTTTGACGAATATTGATACTCCCCCTCCTTTTGTGGTTCGGTCCAAGTTTTGGGGCTGAAAAGCATGGTATGAGGTATAACCTGGTAGTGCTGGGGTGCTCTCAGGAGCCTTGAACCAGGTTTCTGTTACTGCACAGATATCGATCTTCTCCATGCTAAGGAGAGTTTCGAGTGCGTACATCTTGAGGTTTAGACTTCTGGTGTTGAGCAGCAATAGTCTTAGTTTCTTATCCCTTGTGATACCTATGGAGGTGGGTTTGTCTTTTGAGCCTTGCCTAAAAAAGGCACTATGGGGGTGGCAAGAGCCTTTGCCAATATCTGAAAGCCCAGGGGTGACAGGTGCAAGCGGTCTCTAGTGAAGCATCGTGGCTTGTCGAGCATGTCATCCCAGGCTGACAGGCATTGGATCCCCTTTGAATGACACCAATACTTAAGCCAATTGTTGAAATTGATCATCTTGTCTTTATATTGTGGCATCATTCTTGGTGAGGGTAAGATGCTACTCAAGGTCAGGGTCATACCGGCCTGGGCTACATGCTCAGAGAGCTCCTCTATGTCTCTTTTCATGTAGTCCAGGGAGGTACATCTCAGGTCATTCACACCAGCATGGACAATGACTGAGTCATATTTGTACTTGCCTTGGATTGACCTGAGTGCTTGTGTTATGTGGCGGATCCTAGCGCCAGACAGGCAGCTCAACGTGACCATCTCCTTGTTCAGCCTGGTGAGCGGGACGTCAGTGTGCCTGACGATAGAGTCACCTATTACAAGTGTATCAGGTGTGTTGTTTAGCCTTAAGGGCTGTGACTGTTCGGCACACTGGCTTTGTGAGCTATGTGTTGCATGTGTTTTGTTTTGGGGTAGCGGATGCTTGGGTGTCTGCTTTGGAGGTCTCTGCTGCTTAGGCAGATTTTTATTTAGAGCCTCCGAGTATGTTTTTGTGTGTTTATGTGTTTGGTTTGTTGTCGTGGTAGGTCTATGTGAGACTGGAATTGTATTGAGTGTGGTTTCCTTCTCCTCCTGACTGGTTACGCCAGTACTGAATTGAGAGAGCTTAGCCTCCAGTTTGGCTATATGGTTGCATCTCTCACATGTGTTGGAATTTGTTGGGAGGAGGAGAGGTTTGTCTGTGTACATGAGGCAGTTGTAACATTGCCTCAAGATTCCCAGATTCACCAGCTGGACCGGAGAGGAGATTGACAACTGACCTTTGGACATGCTAGAATAGTATTGGGAATTCCTTTATAATTGAAAAAAAGGGCCAATGGGGAACAAGGTACTCAAGGGGAGTTTGTGAGGGTGTAGTGCTTTTAATTTTTTAGTGCTGACTTATATAATTGCTTTAGTGAGCAAGTGCCAGGTAACTTAAATGCAATGTGTTACAGGTAACTTAAATGCAAAAACAACAAACAGTAACTTTCTTTCAAGTGAAACAAGGAAATAAGTACAGCAGGCAATGCAGATATCACTAGGGATCCACAGAAGCGCTGAAAAGCCGCGTTGTAGGTGGAATTAGCGTTTCAGGGAAATAACAAGCAAACAAACAACAAGCATACAAACAAAGCTAGATTCAGCAGGCCTGGATCTAGTCTATACTACAGCAAATAAGGTGTACCAATTTCAGTAAGAAAGAGTTCAAATATGCAGGCACTATAAGCCTTTAACCAGAAATTCCCAGCTCAGAAGGGCAGAGTCCAGCCTCTCCTCCCACAAGAGTGCAGACCACGAACCCTTTTAATGTAAAATAACTGACCTGAAGCCCAAGTGCTTAAACCAGAATTAATACACTTTTAGAATAACAGACACTGAGCCCTCAATCAGCAGTTCCCAACTTAGAAGGATGTAAGCTACCTGTCCTGCCACCACAGTGCAGGCCACAAACCTTCCTAATGTAAAACAACTGGTCTGAAGCCCAAGTGCTTAATCCAAAAGACTTAGAATGATAGCTACACTTTAATCAAGTTACTACCAAGCAGTAATAAATACAACTGAATACTTTAAAGAATGCCTGGATTAGTGCTCAAGTTTTTTTTTTTATTTTTATTTTTATACAAACAAAGCTAGATTCAGCACGCCTGGATCTAGTCTATGCTACAGCAAACTAGGTGTACCAATTTCAGTAAGAAGCAGTTCAGATATGCAGGCACTATAAGCCTTTAACCAGAAATTCCCAGCTCGGAAGGGCAGAGTCCAGCCTCTCCTCCCAGAAGAGTGCAGACCACGAACCCTCTTAATGTAAAATAACTGGCCTGAAGCCCAAGTGCTTAAACCAGAATTAATACACTTATACACTTTTAAAGGAAATTATCAGTTTTATACTTTGAGTGTTTACCAATAAAGTAATGTTTTGGTCAGGCATACTAAAATGTTTTTGTGAAATAAATTTAAACTAATAAATGTTACCAAAACTGAGATCTGCACTAGCCATGGAATGAAAATCATTCCTAATCTGATGGATAAACCTAAATCCATCAGATTATCACTCATACCTTGACAATCCAGAGCATCTGAGCTCCATAAATTGAATTATCATATGAAGAATATCTGTAATAGGAATAAGCAATATTTTTATTATTTTGAACAGATATAGTACTATTGTAGATGAGACAGAATTCTAATACAATATAAATGTCTACTTTTTATATAAGCAATTAATATTTACATGAAAGATAGACGAGAAGCAATTCAAGTCATACTAGAGTAGGATGTATCATATATAAAACCTCAGTAAAAGATTATAGCACACAGTTATTTAACATATTTACCTTTACTGATGAAGTATTTCAAACAGGTGTGTGTCACTTCACCTAAAACCCATTTCACCTAAACTCATTTCACTGAGACCAAATCACCTAAAGTCCATTTCACCTAAAACGTATTTCACTGACAAGTAGTACTCTAATGCAATTGAAAGGTATATGTCCTTTTCCCCATTGTAGTGCGAGCCTGATGTTAGAATATATATTAAGGGGGGTATGGTGGGTGCAGCCCCCACCTAGTTGTCTTTTACCAAATAATGTAAAACAAAACCAGACAACATGAAACCAAAATAAGTGGGGGGCTATGCCCACCACACCCCCAATGTGGGAGGTTGTGACCCCCCTTTAATATATATACTAACTCCAGGGTCGCACTACAGTGGGGAAAAGGACATATACCTTTCAATTGCCTTATTGTACTACTTGTCAGTGAAATGAGTTTTAGGTGAAATGAGTTTTAGGTGAAATGGACTTTAGGTGATTTGGTCTCAGTGAAATGAGTTTAGGTGAAATGGGTTTTAGGTGAAGTGACACGTACCCTTCAAAACGCATTACTTAATATAAATAAATGGTAATAATATTTATACCTAATGTTTATAATACAATGTATTTTACTAGATATAACAGAACTTATATTTCATTGTCTGCCAGTATTTAAGTAATCACTTTGTTGCTAACTTACTTAAACCATCAAGTTTGGTTTACGCAAACATTGATGAAAGTTAGTGCATTTTAATAATCAGTACATCCCTCTTCCCCCCATTTCCTACACATAAGGATTTTTAAATCTGTCATTTCTTATTATAAAATGAGTGAAATTATAGGTTAAAAATAAATTAACTTATTGTGATTAATGATTACAAGTTCCCTTTCTATATTCATAAATTGCTATTTTATGGCATATACTGAACATTTTTAGATTTAAATGGCAACATTCTATTTTGTATAATCAGCAAAGGTTAAACTGAGTGATTATTGCCAATTTAATACTATTTGTTCAGAATGTGATTGTCGCATTCTGTGACATTCCTAGTTCAGGTTTCTAATGTTTCCCTTGAACAACTTTATCAGTTTGATGTCATGTATAAAACATTAGTTAACTTGGTAACAGCTTAAGTATTATGTATGGTCAAGATGTATTACAAAACCACAATTCAAGTTAAAGCAATTATATGACTTGTTATGCACATTTACTTATATGAGAAAATCAGCATATAGTGTATGTCATTTATGACAAGTTAAAACAGTAGTGTTATTATACACAAGCCCATGTTATTAAATTGAGTGTCTATTGTCAATTTAATACTATTTTTTTAGAATATGATTGTTACATGCTGATCTTGGTTGTTTTAACATTATCTAATTACTGTCTTTTAACTGTTTTTATGGAGATGTGTTTTTATTGGTTAATTAGTGTAATAGGAAGGTATAGGGTGAACACTTAATGCTGCAATTTTTTTGCTTTCTTTGTCTGATGAACTCTGGCTATGTAGCCATATGAAAAGCACTTTACATTAACTATGTTTAGACAGAATAATAATGACATTTGTATTAGCTGCCAGACACAGCTGCATCCATGCACACCATATCAGGATTGACCAAACAGCACTCATAGCTGTGATACCTGCCATAATCAATATTAACTATATTTAGACAGAATAACAATGACATTTGTGCTAAGAACTTGCTACTATTATTTAACCAGGATATACATAACATTTCTAAATCATATTTTAACTGAAGATGGCATTAGTCTCCACAAAAGCATTTTTTTAAAAAAAAAACAATCTACTGTTACTGCTATTATATATGATGTTAATTTATTACATTTGAGTCTGAACTCTGATGAATGGTACCTTGTTGAATTAGTTAATTAATTGCTTAAATTATTATAAGTAAAATCAATGAAAAATTAACAAGATAAGTATTCACTTGAATTCAAGTAGGTGAATAGAAACTTCTATGTTTGTATTATATGTTGCTATGGCTTATATATAATGTAAATAGTAACCCATCTTGACCTACTTTGTTTGTGAAAAATTATTGGACTCTTTGAACATTCTGAATAAATCATTACTGTTTCTTAGTTGTTTAAGAATACCTCCTTTTTTAAAATAAAAACAGATGACAAGTGATGTACCATATCAGGTGATACTTTGAGAGATGTAGTTGTAAGAGTTATTTTTGGGACAGCTATCTTGGAATCAGTTTTTTGTTTCTTCTTTCTAGCATCAGTCCAAGTATTTGTTTCTTTTATTCTTTTAAGAGTAGGGGCCATCCTTTCCATTTCATCTGGAATAGACACTATGTTGTTGTTTTTGATTAGTATAGTAGCTTCTTCTGAGTCATTAAAGGTTCTCATCTCATTGGCAAAACATATTTTTTTCTTGGCTGGAAAGGCCAGCTGTGCTTTAATGTTGTTTTGTTTCAACAGTTTTATTATTGGCCAGACGTTTTTCCTTTGTTCTAGTATTCTGGAAGAATAATCATTATCAAACCTTATCAGGCTTTGATTGTATTTTAAGGGTGATTTTTCTCCAAGCAGATTTTAATACTAGATCCTTGTCCAGAAATGAAAGAAATGTTGTAACTATGGATCTAGGTGGAGTATTTGTTGAGTTAGAAGCAGGTTTCCTCAGTGCTGTATGTGCCCTTTCAATTCCAAATGAAAGTCCCTCTTTCAAGTCTAAAAATTCAGGAATCCAGGTGGTTAAGAATGAAATAATGTCTTCTCCTTCAGTGTTTTCAGGCAGACCCAAGATCCTTATGCTGTTTCTCCTTTTCCTGTTTTCTAAGTCATCTATTTTATTAAGCAGCCAAGTGTTCTGTTTAAGCAGAAATTCTTTTTGGAATTATTCCCCTTTGAGTCTCCCTTCAATGTCATTTAGAGAAGTCTTTATATTTATTATATTTGTACGGTATTGCTGTAGTAGTTCCTTAAGAGTATTAGTCTGTTTTTGAGAATTTAATTTGAGGTTTTCTAAGTAATTTTTGAAGCCACCCATCTTCAAAGATAGCTCCTGTAAGGTAGATGTCATTGATTGCAGTTCTTTTTTCAACGCAGCATCTGGATGAGAATTCCTTGAGTTGTTCATATTCAATGACTCAATATATCTCCAAGTTAATAAAAAGAAACAGTCCCAGAGGATGTAGCAGCAAGCCAAACACCAATAACAGTAGTATACCACCACACAGGCTGAACAATAAAGAAAACCACCAGGAATTAGCGAAAACCACAGTTTAATATCACTTTCGTCTTCAAGTTACTTGACAGGAAGTTTTTGTATATCTCCACCAAAATTGATATTTATGTAGTTTAGTACTTTATCTATATATTTTTGATGTTTTAAACTTGAAAAATAATAACATTTTCCTATATTATTATACTAGTTTATGGAGCTCGCAAAATTAACTGCTCTCAGTTGACCATCTAGGCTCCGCCCCCCTTTTAACCAGCTTTTCCGTAATGAAAATGTTGTATAACTATTAACAGATCCCAGTGAGATATACGGGTTCAGGTAATGTCAGAGCTAGTAATTGTTGTAGGTGTAAAAAAACGGGACAGATTATATTCATATCATCTGGTACTGCCTAGGAATTGCTGATATATGGGAGAAACCTACAGCAAAAGCTTGCACTACCATTAGATGTAACCCAGTAGCACAGGACTGACCAGACTTTTGGCTACTTGGTATAATGCCATGTACATGCAATATTCCAACAACTGTAAGATACTGGATATGATATGTAGCATCAAGTTGGCTGTCACTAACCTTCCGGAGCTGGAAAACTGTGCCGATAGATTGGGCTAACAATTTTCAAATGATGGGCTAGTTAGTTTAAGACATGGAACAGTAAAACTTTGACATGAAGCGCTGATCTGACTTGTGGAGGATTTATTTACATCAAATAGAGAAAAATCATTGAGCTGTAGGTACATTGGACTCTCTAAATTGGCCCTAGGTGTGAGTGCGTGCATGTGTGTGCCTTCTGTGGGAGGTTGGGCGTTGGGCTGGCAACTCAACACCATAAAACTCCACTGCCAATCATGAGCAGACAGGTGCTCCGCTGCGGCGACCCCTAACCGGGAAAAGCCAAAAGAAGAAGAAGAAGAAGAAGAGCAAAATCATGGAGCATAAGTAGCATGTTGGAAATGAGGATGTTTTCAATGTCATAAATATTCTTAATGTGGATTTTTAAGAACTGCTGTTATTGTAATTTTAGGTGCATAAGTAGAAAAGCCAACATTAATCCTAGTTATATTTGGATATACATATTTAAAAATTACTGCAGTAAATCCTGTTTGCTATAAAACATGCATGTTTCAATCACCTGATACTGAAAAAAGATGTTTATTTTTAAATTAATTTTATTTACAAGTTGTGTAGTTGAGGTTTAGCCAGAAGACTGGGGTAAGAAAATGAGAAAGCACACTAGAATGTAAAGGTGAAAATGCATTTAGAACATAGTTTTTGAAGCAGAAAACCACAATTTGTTTGTTTTGCTTATTTTGTGGTTGGGTTTGAAAAGGCTTGGAGCATCTCGAGATTAACAAATATCAATAGAAGTTAAGTTCTATATGACTGACTTGTGTTTTAGGAGCAGAAAGCTCAAACTAAGAGAAAACCTAAGAAATTCTAAATTATTCGAGAAACCGTATACATTTTAAATCTTCATTGTAGATATTTTGTTTATAGGTTCATAGGTAAGTACTAGGCTACCTATGCCTAGCCAATTTCCCTTTTTGTGCTCAAAATAACCTATTCCATTTGGTTAAGGCTGACTTTACTCACCTCATGGTTGATAATTATATACTACCCCTACTAAGGATAACTAGGATCACACCATAGATAATATGAGGGCACCCATGAAATAAAGCATTTAGGAGTTGCTCAGTCCATTAGTAGTACAGTGGGAAATCCTGAGGTAAAGTTTTTGTTTCACATTCATAGGTCTAAGTTGCACATGCAAATGGACAGGGATGAACTTTGTTTTATGTGGATGGGAAGTCTGTCACACAGCCGTGGTATCCTCTGCAAAATATACCTGTCCATCCAAATCCAGTCTGTTGATGTTGCAGATGGTTTAGATCCCTAGACTGAATATTTCTGATGCCACTTGACTTGCTCATGTGCAGTAAATCCATCAGTAATGGGTCAGAGGATGCCTTGTTTGCCAGTCAAAGTTCACCTCTTAACAGTCTGTAGGTTATTGATAGTGACGGGGCTTTGAGTTGGCTCATGTAAGACATATTTTTTAGGCTGCCTTGTATCCTCTTAGAAACATATCTTTGTGGGCATTCCGGTTGTTGCATGTGTCTGGACAGATACATGCCAATGAGATCATTACATTTGATGACTGGCCTCATAAGGGCTGAGTAAAAGTAGACAATGGCATTCCTACATCTAGACCCAATCCATTTGTTTATAAGCTGTGCAATATAGAAAGACTTTCTTACAACAGTACACACATGTTGGTCAAAAGTTAGGTCACTGTCCACATAAGTTCCCAAATCCTGAACAACTGGGTCAGTTCATAGGAGTGCATTGTCAATGTGGTAGTTCCTTGGGGTACACCACTCCCCAAAAGATACAATAATGCATTTTTTGGCATTTATTTTTCTTGCTTTGTTTTCTCTTTTCTTACCTTTCACACTACACCTCCTCTTTTCCTTCTGTCAGTCTACCGACCATCTTATCAGTTGTTTTTCGATAGTTTATAAACTGTTATGAATACTCCTTTATTTTTTCACCTTATATGTTATACTCCTCTTTATTTTTCCTTGTAAATTAATATAATTATAGTTCCATCATTCCAGATTTATAAGAAATTATCGCAAAATTGCATCATATTGTATTGTTTTATAATTGTGTTGTACAACATTATACAGTACATTTTTCTTTTATATTTTCACTGTTTTCTTTTGTGAGTCAGTATTGTTTTATAACTCAACAACTGTAATTATTAATTGTAAATTGTGTTTTTGTATTGGACCTTTTGTCCCTGAGCCTCCATTGAAAAAGGTTCTTTTAAGGCTGAGTTGGACTAACCCAGTAAATAAATGCCAATAACTTTTAGAAAATACCATAAGGAATAATTTATAAATATAAAATTCTGGGGAAAGCATTCAGTCTAATAACCGATAAGCCTGAGAATAAAGAGAAGTTTAAAAATGTCTTTCTCATTAGTCTTGTTGAATGTTACTTTTATTATGTTAGATTGATTGTAGCTCAGATTGTTTTGAGAGAAAATAATACACATATATTTTAAATCTGTTGCAATTTAATACTGGAAGTAGAAAATTATTAATAAAATTATAGTCATTGTAAAAATAACTTCATATCAATTGATTGAGGTTAGGTTTGTAGTTAGATAAAGTTAAAAGATTTTGTTGGCTGAAAGAACTTCACAGATATATTCATAAGTGGAGTGTAACTAAATACTGATATCATCTACAAATGTATTTTAAGATAAAAAGTCTTCAGAGCTAGGGAAATGAATCAAAAGAGAAAGGATTCTCCATACAAAATAAATGAGCAATGGGAAAGGGGGTAACTTTTAAGGCTGCCATTTGTAATCAACGTTTATAAATGTTTAATATAAAGATAAGTTGAAAGATCGAAGTAAAGAAAAAGTAACACATTTTGTCTGAAACCAAAGTATTCATTGAAAAAAAAAACCCTCTAAATTTACTTAGTCAAAAGGTTTTACAGCATCTATTGCCAAAGAAAAAAACAGGGCCACATAAAATGTTTCTTTTGCAAAAAATTGTGTTTAAAGTGCAAAAGTTTGATCTAGTAATCTCTGCTAATTGAAACCAAATTAAACTGAAAAGATCAACAATGGCAATTTTTTCTTGAGTCTGTTAGCCAGAACTTATGAATACAGCAAGTTAGTGCAACAATCAGCAGCTCTCCTTGAATATACATGCTCATACCTCTCAAGTGTACCTCATTACGAGGAACGTACCTCATTTGGGGTCTTAAGAAGTTCATGTTCCTCAAAGTTCTTCAATATTCCACATTGAAAGACCCTGTCACACATTCAGTGTTAGGATTTTTTTTAAGTGAAATCCATGGTAAATAGAAATTAATCATATTAATTCATTAAAAGATCTTCATTGTAAGTAAAACCAGCATATTTTAACCATCCTATGGCCTTCCTAGTTGAAGTTGTTAGTAAGCCGTTAGTATGTGTTCCACATTTTGCCCATTTGTTCCACATTGAGAGGGCTAGTGTTCCTCATTTTAGAGATGGAAGGTTGAGAGCTATGTACATGCTGTTCATCCCACTTACACATTTACAAGTACCATTATGTGGCTAGCAGCAGTGTTGGCAGCCATGAAACAGTGCAGGAAAGTGCAAACGCACAATATAAACAAAACCACTTCCCTGTAGGCAAACTTATTATGTGAGCATGTGCAGACAGGTGAAAGGCGATTACAAGTAGTATAAATGGGGAGAATGTACACAGAATACAATGTTAGTAGTGCAGACGTAAGTATGAGGAGAAGCTAGAAGGAGAAATGTACTCAGTTAATGCAGTCAAATGTGATTATGTCACAAAGAAACATTTTAAACATAAAGGCGTCCATAATGATGAAATAATAATCTTGCTCCTATTTTTTCACCCATGTATATAACTAAAAATGCACATGCTAACAGTGAATGTGAGTGAATCACAATGCAACATTGTAAGAAAGGGGAGTAAATGTGATGCTAATGTCGATAGCATGTCGAACTGAGATAACAGCAAGGAGAGTTGATACATTAGATGCTATTCGCATAGACTGCAGCTATTGAATAATATATGTATATAGAGGGAATGTATGCCTGATGACAGACAGTAATACTATATTTTCCACTTCATCATGTATAAACAAGAAGAAAGTTGGACAGTTGTTGTGTCATGCACATCAGAAAGGGACATGTTTTACCATTTGTTGTAATCTGACAACCATAAACAGCTGTTATATTACCTTGACACATGTATTAGACAAGCATATCTTTTATATTTATGTACATCCTAAACACTAATATAATAACACTCAAAATACACAAGTAATAAATAAAAAAAAACAGATTTGATGGCAGTGCAGTAGTTCAAGGTCTCAGTTTGTAAGTGGAGCCCATCTACTATGTGATTACACTGGGCACGCTCACAAGAAATTACAGAGAGAGCAATCTTGTGTGCATAGCTCTCAGCTGTCCAAATATTTTGCAGAATGTCCAGAGTTTTGCCTCCTGTTTTTTGTCTGCTCCTCATAAAATTTGTGTTTTTTCTGAACTCTTGAGGCAAATCAGTGAAGAGTGAATTCACTAAATAATGACAGGCATTTGAGTTTCAGGCTTTATATCTTCTAGAAAATGCATTGAAATACAAAACTTTTATTCTAGCAACTTTCTAAGTTTATAAGAGCAATGACTAAAATCTGTCCCTATTTTTGTGGCTTTATCCCTCCAATATTTTTGGCTTTGACCAGATTCTTTTGTGCTAAGAAGTTGAGAGTTATGCTTTTGTGACTGAATGTGAGTATGAAACCAGAGGAGATGGTGTATGCATGTGTATGTATGTGTGAAAGGAGAAAGAGATTGTGTATGAGAAAGAGACAATGGGCTCTCTGTACAGCTGTTGTATTTTACTTACTTATTTATTTTTAAAGTACTATATTATTTTTTTATATATTTTTGATATAAAATGCTTCCTCCAACACCATTAACACATACTACAGAAACTTTGAAACATTAGGTTCAGGAACTATTTTACATCAAAAGTATATATAAAACAATATAGTACTTAAAAAAAGTAAGTAAAAGACAACAATTTTACAGAGAGCCCATTCTCTAAGAGTAATCATGCCCTCTAGGGTGTGTGTTAATGTGTAATTAATTAGTTAATTTGTAATTGACACCCTTCCGGGGGTGTATGCACGTTAACACACACCTTGTTGGGGATTACTGCTTACATAAACAACTTATACACACAAGAAAGTGTTTTAACACAGGCCTAATCATACTTTATGATGATCTTGCATCATTCCATACAGTAAGAAATGTTATGTAAGTCATCATGTCTTATAAAGCCCTACAGTGTGAAGAAAGCAATTATAGTCACATATAAATGTTTGGAAAAATACATGTAATGTAGTTAATTCTTATTTGGAAATTAAGTAATGCCTGTGAACATTCAATGACATATGCAACATTTGTATCTTGTCAGACTCAAACATATGCCAGGATTTTTGACACCTTAGAAATAGGCATACTGTGTGTGTGTGTCATGGCAAACACGTGTGATGGTCTCACAGCACTTCCCTATTATAACAGGTATGGATTCCCTACCTTGGAGGGTGATGCCTTAAAACAGTTGCCCTCTGACTGTGCCATAAATGCTTTCTTTGCCTAAGCCACTGGTTGATAACAGTTATCTGACAGACAGATGTTACCAGATTCAAACCCTTGCCTATCATACTGCACACTACACAGAGGTGTGCACTGTGTCTGACACAAGACATAGCAGTGGATCTTGTTACAAATAAACGAAATTAACATGTAAAGTAATAAATTATATTTGATTATTTGTATGGTATGATTTTGTCAGAATGATGACAAGGAGATAACTATGTTAATAGTCACACATCTCTGAATTGTGCAATAACAATGTTACTTGGCAAAGGAAGCTGTTCCTGTTGTTTTGTACAATAACCTTGTCCCTGAATTGAACCATGCTCTGTGTAGTCATGCTATACAAGTCTTTACTGATTGCATATGACACAGGAGAACTCTCACCATGACAGTCACACAGCAACTGTTTCACTGGCAGGAAATTATAAAATGACTATATTTCTTTCTCCAAATTAAAAACTAAGAATACAGTGTTGTCTGTGTAATGTCAGTACATTCATACAATGTGGCCCTTTGCAGGAATTGAACAGCATTCTTCTCCTGTGTGGAAACTGACACAGCACATTGTCATTAAGGTTTTTAATTACCTGTCACTAGAAACACCACACACACACACACACACACACACACACACACACACACACACACACACACACACACACACACATTTACCACTGTGAGAACTGAGCTTCTTATCTCATTACACAATCCAGAGGACAGAGTGTAAATCATAAGCACCATAGGAAAAGTCTGACTTCAACAATGTGAGCCCCTAAGCCTTTCTGTGTTGGAGTCAAGCCTTCTAGCTTATCAGTGGGAGTGGTAAGCACTAGGTAGCCTACCGACCATAAGGGTAGTGGTTTCTGGCCCAGACATTGTAGTTTATTGGCCGTTTGGGCAGTTTTTCAATCTCTTTCAACTTTCTGGTTTAAAAGCGTACATTTGCATGTCTTTCCTGTAACTAGACTAGTCCAGCTACAGATTTGCTGTATCCAGGACTGTTTGCAAGCTTCTAAGCTCCCCAAGCCTTTCTGTGTTGCAGGGAAGCCTTCTAGCTTATCAGTGGGAGTGATAAGCACTAAGTAGCCTATCTACCACAAGAGGAGTGGTTTATGGCCCATAAATTGTAGTTTATTGGCCATTTGGGCAGTTTTCTTTCCATTTCTTTCAACTTTCAGGTTTAAAAGTCCACTTTTGCGGTTGTTTCCTGCCTTTCCTGTAACTAGTCTAGTCCAGATACAGATTTGCTGTATCAAGGACTGTTTGCAAACTTCTGAGTGGTGCAAAAGTCTGCTCTTCAATTTTTCCCTTAGATCTGCTAATTCTCTCCTATCCTGCACTTTTACTAGCTTATTAGTATAGTACTTTACAAGACATCTTGTAGCAATTATTGTAGCACACAAAAGTGCTACCAGCACTAAATGTTCTACAAGGAAACAGTTTCAGTACTTATTATTAATGCCCACCCCTCCAGGCATCTCTAAAGATCAGTTCCCTGTGCTTTCTCCTATTAATCTGGTGAACTTAGGTATCCTGAGGCAATGTACCAACTGTCTCATGTACACTGACAACCCTCTCCTCTTACCTCCCAACACTCAGACTTGCGAGAGATGCACCTATATTTCCAAATTGGAAGCCACACACTCTCCAGCCAAGACTGGAATAGCTGGCCAAGAGGAGAAAGTCAACACTGGCACCACACCACATTTAACACGTAGCCCTCCAGAGCACACACTAGTGCTGCCTTCACATAAAAACACAAACCACACACCCACCTTTGCAGAGGCTCTCAATAAAAATCTACCCAAACAGCAGAGACATCCAAGGCAGAAATGCACTTGACCACCACAAAACAACACTAATCATGAGATGCATAACTCTACTAAACAGTATGCCACTCAACCAAAGCCCCTAAGGCAAAACAGCATGCCCAACACACTAGTCATACATTACTCAATAGTGAGGAACACTGATGTCCCACTCACTAGGTTGAATAAGAAGAAAGTAACAGTCAGCTACCTGTCAGGTGCCAGGATCTGCCACATAAGGCACACACTCAGGTCCCTCAACAACAGGTACAAATATGACTCTGTCATTGTACTTGTGGGTGTGAATGACCTGAGTTGTACCTCTCTGGACTACATGAAAAGAGACATGGAAGAACTCTCGGATTATGTAGCCCAGGCGGGTATGACCCTAGCCGTGAGTAGCCTCCTACCATCACCCAGAATGATACCACAGTGCAAGCAGAAAATGACTGATTTCAACAATTTGCTAAGTTTCTGGTGTCATTCAAAGAGGATCCAGCATCTGTCTGCCTGGGATGACATGATTGACAGACCTCAATGCTTTGCCAGATATGGGCTGCATTTGTCACCCCTGAGCTTCCAGATACTGACCAAGGCTCTTGCCACCCCTATAGTGCCTTTTTTAGGTGATGTTCCAAAGACCAAATTACCACCATAACAGCTACAGACAAATGCAATCTGAGAGTCATGCTGCTCAATGCTAGAAGTCTAAATCTCAAAATGCACTTGCTCGAAGCACTCCTTAAAATGGAGAAGATTGACATTTGTGCTTTAACAGAGACCTGGTTCAAGGCAGCAGAAAGCAACCCTGCACTACCAAGCTATAACTCATTCTACACCTTTCGGCCCCAGAACTTGGACCAAAGCTCCAAAGGTGGTGGTGTTTCCATATTCATAAAGGATGCACACACCTCCAGACTGGTAGCCCATCATAATGCATCAGAGACACTTCAGGTGCAGCTAACATTGGGTAAGACAGAGATTCAGGTCGTCGCCTGCTATAGGTCCCCAAATCATGTTCCTAAGCATCCTGGAGAATATTAGGGTGCAACTTAACACTCTCATACTGGGCGACTTCAACTACCCCTCCATTAACTTGGAAAACTACTCATATACCAATACAATTGCCCAACGTGTCCTGGAATTCATTCATTCCAATGCCCTCAACCAGCTCATTCTTAACCGCACTAGAGGTAGAAACATCCTTGACCTGGTCATTACTAACAGGGGTGACCGTTGCTCTACACCAATAATCAACTCCCCCCTGGTTAGATCCGACCACAAACTAATCACCTTGGAAATCCACATCCCTCCCATCCCCCACCCCCCACAATGGTAACCACCATGAAAAACTTCTCCAAAGCTAACTTTGGGCTCCTAAAGACAGAGGTGGCTAACTTCCCGGCACCCAATGCAAATGGAGAATAGTTGCATGACTGCCGAATCATACACCAATGCACTGCATGAACATATACACAAATGCATGAATCTAGCTGTACCCAATAGAATCAAGACATTCTCCTCCAAAAAAAGGAAGCCAATCTGGTGGTCTGCTACCATAAATAGACTTTACAATGGAAGGAGGAAACTGATGCAGAATAAGGTGATGTCCCAAGACAGGAAAAACTCCCTTATCAGCCTCAACAAAAAGTTGAGATCCCTCATCAAATCCTCTAAAGCTAGCTATGAAACAGAATTGCATCAGATAGTAAAGACAACCACAAGGCCTTCTATAGTTATGTAAATAATCTCCACAGAAATATCCAGATTTGATCTGAGCTACTGCACAATGGTACCTCCTATACCGAGCCAACAGATATTGCCAATATACTGACCAACAGATTCAGTGCCAACTTTACCCCTCTCTCGCCCACCAAAGGACCAATCACAATACCAGTAGATTGGCAGGCCCCCATTATTACTGCTGCACAGGTTAAAACAGCACTGTTCAAGGTCACGAATACAGCTTCTATGGGACCTGACAATTTCCCTGGCTGTGTTCTACATGAACTACAGAGTGAACTGGCACCTCACCTGTGTGCCCTGTTCAACCACAGCCTCACCTCAGGCTTTGTCCCTACCAAATGGCACAGTGCTTCAGTCATCCCTTTGCACAAAGGAGGAGCGACTACAGACCCTGGGAACTATCACCCCATTAGCCTGACAAGTCTGATATGCAAAGCTATGGAGTCATCATGGACCTAATAAACAAGGATATAGGGAATCTCCAAACTCTGGACCCCACACAGTTTGATTTTGTGAAGGGTAGATCATGCCTGCTCAACCTGGTCAACTTCTTTGAATCAGTCACCAGAGCTGTGGATGAAGGCAAGGTAGTTCATACAACCTACCTTGATCTGACCAAGGCCTTTGATACCATTCCCCTCTCAGGAATCATAGAAAAAGTCACTAAGCTAGGCATCAACCCCTATATCACTAGGTGGGTTCCAAACTGACTCACAGATAGAATTCACCGTGTGAAAGTAGCTGACTCCAAGTCAGACTGCTGATCTGTCATGAGTGGAGTCCCACAGGGTTCAGTCGTGGGTCCTCTCCTGTTTGGTATCTACTTCTCTGAAGTCCAAGCCACCATGAAGTGACTCTGGCTGACAAAGTTCACAGACAATTCCAAGTTGGGAGCTATTATTAATTCCTTAAGTGATGCTGACATCCTACAGAAAGGCCTCACTCAGATCAATGACTGGTGTCAGAACCATGGGCTTAAGCTCAATGCCACAAAATGTCATCATCCTCTTTGGGAAGATGGTTCCCATGAATTACCACATTGATGCTAGTCCACTGAACACAGAAGGTGTTATAAGAGATCTGGGAACACAGGTTGACAGCAACCTCTCTTTTGACCACCACATTGCCACTGTGGTCAGAAAGTCCTTCTATGTGGCACATCTCATTACTAAGGGTTTTGCATCCGGGAAGAAAGAGGTTATAGTCTCCCTCTACTCTTCCCTCATTAGGCCAGCCATTGAGTACAATGCCCCATTTGGCATGTACCTCACTAGACACCTGCAGCAACTGGAGAGGCCACAAAAGTACCTCACAAAGAGGATCCTAGGCCTTAAACACTTGTCCTATATGGACAGACTCAAAAAACTCCCAACTATTCTCTGTCTCATATCGCCTACTTAGAGGCAATCTCTGCTTGACTTACAAATCCATGTCTGATCCAGCTCTGTTAGAAATGTTACATCTCAAGAAGTCCCAATCCCTCCGCACCACACACTTCAGAGACCTCAACCTCAATACCACAATCAATAGAACAAGCTGGAGGGACAGATTCATAACCCAGAGACTGCCCATGCTATGGAAAAGACTTCCCTTACATGTCAAACAGAGCACCTCACTGGCCATCTTCAAGAGAAATCTTGATGAGTGGATGGGAAATAGAAAATTCACCCCGGGGATCACTCCAGTGGCTCTACTTGACAGAGGCACTGGGAACTAAGGTCGGGTGGCACAATGCCAGGGTAATCTTATAGGCTAGACTTGTAAAAGCTCCAGGGCCATTAGCTTAGTACACACATATGAGCTTATGAAGAATGCCTTTAGTGTTTGGAACAAGTTTTGGAACAAATGTATGTGCTTGGACAGGCCAACATAACAGCACTGTACTTGTCTCATGTAATGCCATAATTATCTGTTTAGATTTCTATACTGTCATTCATATACATTGCAGTACTATGAGGGACATGTACCTGTTTCACAGTATGGGGTGTCAGTTACAAATATAATTATAAAACAGTGTATTATCAAGCAAGCATTCATGACAGTTCATTCCAGGTTAACTGCAGTCAGATAGAAACCATTTACTGTGTCACCATCAGTTATCTTGTTTCAAGCTTGCACAATGTGCATTGACAATACAAACAGACAATTCCTAAATATGACAGTGCAATTTGAATAGCAGTTTCGGATTGTGTGTGAAAAGTTGCAAACCATTGTAACACAGTTGCAAGTGTAATCACTGGAGTGCACACATACATTAACATACTGACTTAACTGAGTCAATGTCATTCTGATATCCAGAAACCTTGGTTTCAAAATTCCATGAAGACATACAGAAGTTGTGCAACCTATTCATGAATCACACAGCTGGCAAGCTACTTTGAGCAGCTGATGGCAAAGTATTAGCATGTGCATAATCATGTCTTGAGGTGGTGAACTTAGAATGAGAATTAGTAGTAGTATATGGTGTGCCATGCCAACCTTCATGCAAATAAGCACTATGCACCATACCTCCGAACTGTACCAAATTACTCCGTTTTTACCGAGTTTTGGGGTCCAAATAATGGGGTGCCATGATTCCCGAGTGGTACCCCTTCATTTCCGATTTTCCCAACGATTTTCCCAGCTTTTTAAAAAAAATGTGTTTTTTTTTTGGTTTTTGAGCTGACGTCAGCTCCGTCAGCCTGTCAGAATTGAGGTCAAGGGCTCACATGCACACATTTCCATTTTCTGCCCGGGAAAGACTTTAAATTTTCTGCGAGTGCAAGTGGAAATTGAAGGATGACCAACTGAACTGCCCAGGAAGGACTGTTTACTTCTGCGAGTGTGATCAGGAATTGAATGCTGGCTGGAAGTACTGCAAAACTACTTGATTGAGCATGCTGGACTGCTTTGAATTGATGCATCCTATCATGCTGTTTTGAAGGTATTTTATTCTCTTGAAAATTTCAGATAGGTGTGTGTGTGTGTGTGTGTGTGTGTGTGTGTGTGTGTGTGTGTGTGTGTGTGTGTGTGTGTGTGTGTGTGTGTGTGTGTGTGTGTGTGTGTGTGTGTGTGTGTGTGTGTGTGTGTGTGTGTGTGTGTCTGTGTGTGCGTGTACAAGTGTGTGTGTGTGTGTGTGTGTGTGTGTGTGTCTAATTATAGAGTCACCTACCACTAACAGTATCTAAACTGTATGGTCATGTGCATGAATCTGAGATGATTTAAGGAGAAAATATCATAGACTATTAGAAGCAGGGGCTATATGTATGAATCTGGCATATTTAACGGGCTAAGTGAATAAATCTGGGATGATTTAAGGGGTAAAATACTCGCAAAACTATTAGAAAGCAGGGGCAGCTTGTGGCATCAGACTGCCAGACTGCAGCCCCCGCAGCTAAAAAAAAGAAAAAGTACCTTTTTGTATGACAGAGACTGACAGTAGCACAGTATTTTTTTTTGGTTTACTTAAATTACTTTGTTTGTCTCCGAGTCCGCGACTTGGCAAGTACGTGCATGCGCACTTTAACCGGCTCAGGTTGCGGCGGTTTTAAAGATTTTTTTTTTGTTTTGTTTTTATTGCAGCCCGGTGGGCTAATTAAGGCATCATTGTGATGCCCAGCAGTCTATGCGGTTCCAAACCGCATAGAATTGGAAGGGGCTCAGACTGCGACGTCCGCAGACACGTACATGACGTGCTTGCTGGGCTAAATGCTGCTGATTGGTTGTCACTCTCTTCCCGGGCTTTATGTGCTGGGAAAAGAGTGAGAATCAAACAGTAAGTCAGTTGTGGGTTGATTCGATCGTGACTGAGTCAGTCAGTCACACAGGAAGGATTTAACACCGATAAGTTAATTTGCCATTGGATTTTTATTTATTTTTTTTTGGGCGGCCTATATTTTGCTGAAGAACTGAAGAAAGAAGTAGTAGAAGAAGAAAGAAGAAAGAAGTTAGAAGACGAAGAACAAAGTGAAGGTGCAGAAGTATACCAAGTAAGTAGGAAGGGTAAGCTAAGGGTAAGCTAAACGGCAGGGAAATATAGATATAATAATGGTCCTTTGAAAGGAAGGACCATTATTATATCAAAATGATACTGCTCATGCAAACAATGCACATACAGAAGTAAGTAGTACAGATTTAATAGTATAGTAGTCATACATAGAAGCATAGCACCCATACCCATTTATTGCCTCACTTTGTATAAATATCAGTCTGCCTTTCCCAGAAAAAAAAATCAGTACTCAGATAATTTAATGTGAAACATGCACCTGAACCAAAATGGTGAATTTGCTTACAACAGACAATAAATGAATAGATTCCTGCTGGACAGTATGATCAAGTGTAGAATTCAGAATTAGGGTAAGTGTTATAAAATGTCCACATACAAGCTGTACTTTGAATGTAATGGTTTCCTACTAAGTGGTCACACACCAGCAGAGCTGATAACAGAAAATATGAAAAGTAATTCAGGTGCTAATTGTAGTACAAAACATAGGTCCACATGTTTTACTTACTTTCATCAGCAAGCTGTTGAATGCAAGTATATTTCATCTTGTGCTGACAGCCAATTAGTCTCTACTAGCCTAGTTTTCTTATTTTTCTAGTACAGTTTCAAATTATGTGAACCATGTTCTTTAGAGGTAATTATTTTTGCTTTAACTGCTGGAAGCAAGTAATGCTATGTGAAAAACATCCAACTGTCTTTACTTGGTTTGGCAAGGATTATATCAGTTACGTTATCTTGCTTTTACTAGCAGTTGTCTGACATCTGTTAAGTCTGATCTGAATAAAAATGACTTTCAAGGCTCACCTGTAGTAGTCATTTTTCCAAACTTTGCAGCTATCTTTTATGATGACAGTTTCACCAGCATAGTTCAACTTATGTTTAATCTCGTACGCAGTTTTAAAACAAATGTATTTAGCAACACATTTTGTAGACACCCATTTAACCTCTGCAAAGCTTTAAATAGTATATGTCTTTAAGTAAAAATAATTTGATTCCTGTTTTTAACCTTATTGTAAATGTTTAAATACTTGATATTTGAGGGTGCAGTGGTAGCATTGTTGCCTCACAGCTGCAGGTTCTTAGGTTTGATTCTTGGCTAGAATGCCTTCTGCTTGGGGTCTGCATCTTCTCCCTGTGTTTGTATGGGTTTGCTTTTGTGTCCTCCCATGTTACAAAGACATGTCTGCATTATTTCTTCCTGGGCCTCTGCTGAAATTTTTTTTGTTCCAAGTCAGACTGTCCTGGTTAACAAATGTTAAATAAAACTGACAGGCATTTGAATTTCAGACTTCAGGTTTCTGAATGTTTAATTCCTTGCATGTTTGATGGTGCAGTGGTAGCATTGCTGTCTCACATCTATTGGTTTTCTGGTTTGATTCTTGGCTGGGGTGCCTTCTGTGTGGAGTTTGCATCTCCTCCCTGTATTTGTGTGGATTTGCTCTGGTGTCCTGCCATTTTACAAAGATGTGTCTGCAGTATTTCTCCCTGGGTATCTGCTGAAAATTGTCTTTGTTCCGTCAGAAGTAAAATTGACAGGCATTTGAATTTCAGACTTCATATTCTTCATAAAATACATAGTAACACAACCTTTTTATTCTAGCAATTTTCTAAGTTTATAAGATGAATATTTGAAATTTGTCCCTATTTTTGGGACTGTATTCCTCCATTATTGGCTTTGTCCAGGTTTTTTCTGCTAAGGTTGACAGCTATGGCAAGAACTGAATTCACTGAATATGTTTTTAGGGTTGAATTCCCTCATTACTGAGTTTGTCCAGGTGTTTTGTGCTAAGAAGTTGATGCTATGGTGAGAACTGAATTCACTAAATGATAGCCATTTAAGTTTCAGTCTTCCTCCTCTTTCACAAAGCAGCTGCTATGGCATAGTGGTATGTTGCTCTGACTGTTTTGTACAGGGACATTGGCAGTAAAATGTATGGTGGCAACACAGCATTTTATTCTAGCAACTTTCCAAGATTATACAAGCAATGTTTAATGTGTCCCTGGTTTTTGGGCTTTTGCCCCCCCCCCCCCAATAAATTTTGACTTTTTCCAGATTTCTTGTGCTGCGAAGTTGAGATGCAGTTGAGTATTGAGTAGATTTTATTAGGAGCTGAGAGCTGCAGGGGAAGAGAAGTTTAGTGCTGCTTATGATACGTCTGCTTGCATTTTTAATAGCACAACAGGCTGTGTATTTGCTTTTGATGCAGAAGGCTGTGGGTTCTACTCCCACAAGGGGTGGATGCTGCCGTACTAAGAATGTCTGCCTTGGCGAAGATACTAACTATGAGCCTGTTATCAGTTTGCCATCCATTTCTTATTGCAATATTACTAGCTTATCATTTTTTAAAGTAATATAGGCAATTTATTCCTCAGGGGCAACAGACACTTTATTTTTCGATGAAACCATGACATATAAAGGTGTTTGCTAGCAGCAACCTCCTAATTAGTTGCATATTTCTTTAATGTGGAATTATTTAGATAACTTTTACTTCTTCAGAGATTGTGCATATTTACTGATAATGGTTGACTGTAGAATTGTGCATATTTACTGGTAATGGTGGACTGTAGAAATTTGAGTAGACTTTTATGATGGAAATGTTCTGAAGTGGGCAGTTTTGTCATTATGGGTGCATGTGTTTTGTTTCATTGTTTAATAAATTTAAAACGCCCTCTAACAACTGTACTGTATTGTACAAGGAATATAATTTAGTACAATTAGGAAGGTGTATCAAAGAGCACATGTATGTTTCATATGCAAGGGGCCTATGATTTGAAAACAGCCCAGAATTAATTTTTATCTGCCACTGGCAAAATGTATTTTCTTTGAATGTGGGTTTCAATGCTGTTTCAATGAATGTGAGTTTCAAGGGCAGAGAAGTTTTAATGCTAAGTCTCTTTTAATTGTGAGACTGTATTGCTTTGTTTAGCAGATGTCGTAGTGTTTTTGCTGTAAAATGCAAAATAAAACTTTCAAATTAAGTCCAAATCATCATAGAAGTAAAGCAGTATGCACATTAAGGTTTATGGTAAATGCAGTGAAATAGCCAAGTAATGGAACATTGGAATGGCTGCAGGGGGGAGGTTCCATTAGACCATGTTGTGAGGGGGAAGGGCAGCAAACTCAGACAGCCCCTGCTTAACTATACCTCCCAACTGTCCAGATTTTCAAAGAATGAGTAGATTTTTGCTTCTTATTTTTGGTTTGTTCCTCATAAAATTTGTGGTTTTCTGGCAAATCATTTAGGAATTAAGTCACTAAATAATGACACACTGAGTTTCAGACTTCATAACCTTCAGAAAAACGCATACTAAAGTAAGATCTGTTATTCTATCAACTGTCTCAGTTTATACAAGAGCAATTTTTAGTACTGCTTATATGTTCCCCCAGTATATTTGGCCTTGTCCAGATTTATTGTATTAACAGGTTGAGAGGTACATGCAAATAAATTACTTTATAGAATTAGGCATTTACCAAACCTCTCAACTGTCCCTGATTTTGGCTCAAAATGTTGCTCTACCCCCTAATAATCCCTCTGCAAAATAGCAATGTTGGAAGAAAACATTGAGGGTTTACAATTAAGAAATAACTGTAATAATCAGAGTTATAGATTACTTGTATTTCAGAAATGCATGTAGATTCTAGTATTTTGTCAGCTGCTCAAGTTAGCAGTACTAATATTAAAGCGTCTCTTCTTTGACAGGTTCCCAGCTGTATTGTGTAGCTATTTTATATTTTTGCATCACATTTTTGGTCCAGTTTTCATAAAATAGTTTTTTTGGCAAATTAGTGACAAACCATTAAAGACTAAAGTTAGAAAATAACGGCAGACATTTGAGTTTCAGATTTCATACACTTCAGAAAATTCATACTAATGCAAGACCTATTCTATTATCTTTCTAAGTTTATAAGAGCAATATTTAAAATATTTTTGGGCCTTTGTCCCACTTCTATGCATGACTTTGTCCAGAGTTCTTGCTCTGAGGTACAGAGACACAAGTATTACAGTGGCTTTTCATCTGTCCTTGATTTTGAAGAATGGTCTGGTCTGTCATATTTCTGTACTGTTGATTTATGCTTATTACTCAAAGTGCCTGTTGCTCTGTGTTTAAGTAGCAATGCTTTAATGACCATCAGGTAAGCTTGTCTGAGATCGTAAGATGCAAGTAAGCTTTAATAAGCATACTGTTAAAGAATTGCCAACATTGAAACCTTTCTGTTGTTGCCATGCAGAGAATACTTAACTAGATAATGTATAAGCCTTAGGTGTTGAAATGCATATGACAGTATTTGTAATAAAGGACAGGATTACTTATTTTAAGAAGCTCATTACACTTGTTGGAGACTTCCAGTCATCTCTGCAGGCTTTACCCATAAACAGAATGCCAATCATGTGTGGTCCATAACCTGTACAGTAATCCTTTAAGCAATGTATCTTGAGCTTGTTTCTTGTTTGCTTTTCATTTTATACTTTGATCATGTTTTCCCCATGAAACAAGTAGATAGTTCTCAGACAGCAGGTCTTTTTTGGATAAGAAACATTTTTACAAGTGGGGGCATCACAGAGATTTCTACTTTCAGCATGTTACTTGGTACTTTAATAAAGCTGAATATAAATTATATTTAGAACTGCAGTGTAAGGAGAAGTGGTTTGAGTTGAGTGCTGCTTGTTTTTCTTATACTTGATTTTGACTGGCATTCCAGTAATGTATTTAAAAAGTAATTTATTTTTTCATGCCTCACAACCTTTTTGTTTCTGTCTAGATATTAAGTAAGCTGTCTTGCAGCCAATGCATTGAAATATTTTATTTTTATATTATTTTATTCTTCTACACTTCATTTTGTCTTGATTGGACTCTCATAATGACGGTTTGGCACCCAGGGCAGCATATTTAATTAAAGTTAGTTTTTTGGTGTTGAGCATAGCCCCTCCCCTTTCTAGTTGGCCACACCCCATTCACATTGACCCCACCCATTCCGCTGTCTCCTGCAGCCCCCCTTTGATTTGAAGTCACCAGCTGCCACTGTAGAAAGAAACTTAATATAGGATGCACTGAGAACACAAAATACTATATTTAGCTAATGGTGTTGAATATTTTATTCTCATTGATTTTGTTGACCAGATAAATTTAGATAGTTTTAATTAAATCTCATTAATAATTTTGAGTAAAAGTATCTAACAATTTGTATAGTGTGATATTTCTTTTTCAGTCATACATAATGTCTGTAAGCCTCTGATGTGATTTGTAGATAAAACAGAGATCCAGATGTAGACTGGGTCTTGCCACACAGCTGAAAGCAGCAGTGAGCATTTTATTTTACTAGCAGCATTGTTGATAGATAAGGTCAGTGTGTGTTTGTGTGTGTGTGTGTGTGTGTGTGTGTGTGTGTGTGTGTGTGTGTGTGTGCCTGTATGTTTGTGTGGGAATATAGTACAGCTGGAGGTTAGGATACTATATGCTATGTCTGTGCAGTGAAAATGCCCCAGGTGAATACACATGGTAGCTACAGGTACTCAGGCTCAAACACTGTATCTTATGTACAGGTAAAAAGAGCCTAAAGTCCCTAGAGACCACCACTTGTGAATGTATGCCTCATATTTTTGTTCTATTCCTCATAAAATCTCTGGTTTTCAGGACTTTTGTGACAAATCAGTGAAGGATTGAATTCACTAATGACATACATTTTTATTTCAGACTTCATATTCTTCAGAAAATAAATGGTAACACAAAACCTTTTATTCTAAAAATTTTCTAAGTTTATAAGATCAGTATTTGAGATTTGTCCCTATTTTGGGGCTGTATTCCCCTATTATTGGCTTTGTCCAGGTTTTTTGTGCTAAGACGTTGAGAGCTATGGTGAGAAGTGAGAACTGAATTCTGTATTTCCCCATTATTGACTTGGTCCAGGTTTTTTGTGCTAAGAGGTTGAGAGCTATGGTGAGAAGTGAGAAATGAATTCACTAAATGATAGCCATTTAAGTTTCAGTCTTCCTATCTTTCAGGAAACTGCTGATTTAGCATAGTGGCATGTTGCTCTGACTGTATTAAACAGGGTCCTAGATTCAAGACTTGGCAGTGGAATGTATGGTGGTAGCATAACATTTTGTGCTAGCAACTTTCCAAAATTATACAAGCAATGGCTAAAATGTGTCCCTGGTTTTTGGCCTTTTGTCGCCCCCCCCCCCAAAAAAAAAACTGAAATTGAAAATAAGTACAAGAAGCTATGCAAGATGCCTATGGCTTACACTACTGTCATTCTATTTATATATATATATATATATATATATATATATATATATATATATATATATATTGTGTGTCTGTGAATGTAGACTTTTATGATGGAAAAGTTCTGAACTGGGAAGTTTTGTCATTATTGGTTCATGCATTTTGTTTCATTGCCTAATAGAAAAATGTTCAAATAATAAATTTAAAATGTGCTCTAACAAGTGTGCTGTATTATTCAAGGAATATAATTTAATAAAGTCAGAAACATGTATCAAAGAACACATGTATGTTTTTTGTTTTGTGTGCAAGAGGCCTATGATTTGAAAACAGCCCAAAGGCAATCTTGATCTACCAGTGGCCAGATGCATTTACTTTGGATGTGGTGCCGGTTTCAATGCTGTTTCAATGAATGTGAGTTTCAAGGGTAGACAAGTTTTAATGCTAAGTCTATTTTCATTGTGAGAAATTATTGCTTGCTTTGTTTAGCATATGTCTATTAGTGTTTGTCCATTGTGCTTTAAAATGTAAACATAAAATCCAAATAATAATTGCAAAAGTAAAGCAGTATGCACACATTAACATTTATGGTAAATGGGGCAAGATAGCCAGGTAATGGGACATAGGAATGGCTGGAGGGGGAACTCTAGTGTCATATTTTGGTTGTCTGTTCTTCAGTTTGCATTTGAATGTTGGTATCCCACAATTCCACTGGAGTGGGTAGGGCTACAAAATTATGTATGCAAATGTTATGTTAATCAGCATACAGATTTGTACCTGTTTTTCATGGGGCTTGTCCAGATTTGTGATGTTTCCAGGTTGAGAGGTATGCTATACATGTACAACTATGGCTGTATCTGATGGAATACAGAACAGATATGTTTTGTGGTCGTGTTTCAGGTGTCATGATTTACACATTTATCATGACAGTTGTAGTTCTGCAATACATATATATATATATATATATATATATATATATATATATATGTATATATATATATATATATATAAATATATGACAGTTGTATTGTATATAGGTTCATAGGTAGGTACCAGGTTATCAGCCCAAGGGCGTAAATAAGCCTGGCCAACAAGGTTCCCTGGCTTACACCACCCAAGAAAGTTATTTTCCTGTGCCCCTGTCAAACTGGAGCTACTCCAAGTCCAATTTACCATGGGTAAGACCCCCCTTCAGGTTATCATCAATTACAGTTACAGGTCCCCTTCCATGAACCAAGATGCCCACACAGCTTATTTAGAGCTACTTGGGACAATTAAGATACAACCTAACCCTGTATTCATGGGCAACTTTAACTATCCTTCCATTAACTGGGAAACTTATATGAGCTCAAACTCACTCACATAAAAGTTCATGGACTTTCTTAACTCAAATGTCTTGGAACAAATAGTGCACCACCCCACAAGGGGCTCCAATATTCTAGACTTGGTCCTCACTAATATGAGTGACCGATGCAACACCTCAATTGTAGGGCCCACACTGGTTAAATATGACCATAAATTGGTCATTTCTGAAGTAACAATAGCACCAGAACTCCCCAAAGGAGAAGTCAGGCTAAATAGCTTCACCAAAGTTAACTATACCCTCCTTAGGGAAGGTATAATCAACTTTCAAACTCCAGTTTCCACAAATGGCATTGACAGCTATACTAAGTTATGCACTGATCCCCTGTATAAACATCTACACATGTATAGACACAGACATGCTGGATAGGTTTAAAGCAAGATCCTCAAGAAAAAAAACAAACATCCTGGTGGACGTCTAGCATTAATAAATTATACAATAAGCAAAAGAAGCTGCTGTCTAAAAATACAAAAGTGAGATCCCAGACCTGGAAGAGCACCCTCCTCAGCCTAAACAAGCAAATAAGACAACTCATAAAATCTTCAAAAAGAACCTATGAGAAAATTTAGCAACCATGTCTAAGGTTAATCATAAGGCTTTCTTCAGCTACATCCACATCCCAAAAGACAAGACTCAGATGTGTGCTGAAATAATTGTGGATAGCATCACACACACACTGACCCTTCATAAAGGAATTGTAAATCTGCTAGCAGACAGGCTTGCTGAAAATTTCACTCCCCTAACCCCCCCAAGCATACCATAAACAATGAGAATAATTTAGTAACCATAACCAAGGATAACCATAAAGCTTTCTTCAGCTACATCCACATCCTAAAAGATAGGACTCAGATGTGTGCTGAACTAATTGTGGATGGCATCACACACACTGACCCTGCAGAAAGGAACTGCAAACCTGCCAGCAGACAGGTTTGGTGAAAATTTAACTCCCCTATCCCCTCCCAAGCATACTATAAACCTTGTCTTCATCATCTCCTCCTCCCTGCATCTGCAAAGTGCAGTCATCAATGCTCTCTCCAAGGCTAAGAAAACTGCCTCCATGGGATGAGATGACATTCCAGCTGTGTTCTTACTGTTCTAAAATAAGAGCTAGCTACTCCATCAGGCACTCTATTCAACCACAGCCTGAGTACTGGCTTTGTCCCCACTGAATGGAAAACAGCTACTGTTATCCCCTTCCACAGGGCAGCTTGGCAACAGACCCAAGTAACTGTAGACCCATAAGTTTAATCAGCCTCATCTGTAAGGCAATGGAACAAATCATCATGGCCCTCATAAATAAGGATACAGGTGACCTCCAAACCCTGGATCCATCCCAGTTCAGTTTTTTCAAGGGCAGGTCACACCTGCTAATCTTGATGGACTTCTTTGAGAAAATGACCAGAGCCATACTCGGGGGTGAAAAATGATGAAGTTTACATTACGTGGGATCACCCATTACCAACAGTTCAAATGATAGATGCTAGAAAACCAGATATAGTGGTCCAGGAAAAGAAGAAAAAATGGCATTGATCATTGAAATCACCACACCCAGTGACTACAGTGTCCTGCATACAGAGAGACACAAAGTCAAAAAATATCAGGATTTGCAGGTAGAAACAAGAGCAATGTGGAAGAAAGATACCCAGATAGTTCCAATAGCAGTAGGAGCAATAGGTCTTATAAAAAAGAGTTTCCAACCCTGTTTAAATACGCTACCAATATATCTAACTCTGTACGAATTGCAGAAGGAGTCATTACTGAGCACATTGTGGGTGCTGCAAAAAGCACTTTTGGCTGACATGAAAGAGTGAAACAATACTAATTTCATGGACTTTAATCGTACTTTGATTTAAGAATGGGGTCCATTCATGTCATGGTATTAGAAACAGAAAAAGATTTGGAGAAATTAAAAAAAGAGGCAAAGCCATGTACACAGATTATCTTGACTTGGGCAAGGCCTTCGACAATATCCCACATTCAGGCATCATTGACAAAGTAGCCTAATTGAATTTCAACCCTTATGTTGTCAGGTGGATTGTAAACTGGCTCACAGACTGACAACACTCAGTTAAAGAGGGGCCTTTACCTCTGCTAGCAGATCTGTCACTAGTGGGGTCTCACAAGGGTCAGTGCTGGACCCCCACGTCTTTGGCATATACTTCTCCAGAAGTCCAGGCCAAAACAGAAGGACTATGGCTAGTTTGCAGATGACTGCAAATTAGGTGCTATCACTGAATACTCTAGCAATGTCAGCGTATTTCAAAAGGGGCTTACACAGACCAATGACTGTTGCCAAAGACATTGTCTTAAACTAAGTGCTAAAAAATGCATCCTCATTCTCTTTGGTAAAACCAGTGTCCCTACTGATTATAAAATAAACAATAATACCCTAAGTACCAATTCAGTAGTGAGAGACCTGGGAACACAAGTTGGCTGTGACTTCAGCTTTGACCACCATGTGTCTACTGTGGTGAAGAAGGCATTCTACATCACTCACTTGATTAGCAAAGGCATCACCTCAAGAGCAAAAGGGGTTATAGCTCCCCCGTACCCATCCCTCATCAGGCCTATTATTGAATATAATGCTCCCATTGGTATGTATTGTACCAGACACCTGCAGAAACTTGAGAGACCTCATAAAGTTTTTACTAAGAAAATTCAGGGTCTCCAGCACATGTCTATACAGAAAGACTGAAGTCACTGTCACTGTATTCAGCATCGTATAGACTACTTTGAGGTGACTTATGCCTGGTTTACAGGGCTATCACTGACGCAAGTCTAATGGAAATGCTGCACAGCCATAAGTCAAATGGGACTAGATTCACCTATTCCAGGGACCTCAATCTAACCTGCAACATAAACAGAACCTGCTGGAGAGACAGATACATCTCTCAGAGGTTGCCACTCCTCTGGAATAGGCGTTCAATCTATATCAAGCAGAGCACCTACATGACCCTGTTTAAGCACAACCTGGATGAATGGATGGGAAACCATAAATTTCTGCCAGGGATTGCCTTAGCTTCTCTCCTGGGCATGTGTAATCCTTACTAGAAAAATCTTGGGCATAGATGATATCGCTCATCTAGAATTATATTGGGATTTAACAGCTAGACTTGTAAAGACCTTTGGGTCAATAGCCTAGTAACATCCTATAAACCTATGAACTTATTATGAAACACATGAGGGATCAAGCATATTAGTGCTGATGTAAGCATGGCTTGTGGAAACCATGTCAACACAGGTGTCATATTGGGCATCTATTAGCAAGCAGTAATGATACATTTGTTGCAATAAACATATTTATGATGCTCATGTGCCTTTATTGTGACATTCTTAATCAAAATGTTGTGACAAATGTCATTCTGAACATCTCTGTAAAAGTGTCTGACAACTCAATTTGAACCTTGGAGCAGCTGTCCTCTTTCTTTTAGCTCACCTGACATACCCATTGTGCCACAAAGATAGGTACCTGACAAGTGGAATTTATTCCCTGAGTAGTATACAGCATCCCGATAGTAGCATGCCTAGACCACAGGAGGTGTCAAAAATTACATTTTTCACTTTTTTCTTTAAGAAGTGAAACATGTTTGCAAGCTGCCAAGTGCAGCACAATTGCAGAATAAATGAAAAAAAAACATAGATAAACATTACACAAAAATTACATCAATCAAAGTGTGTACCTAGCAATGACCAGAGCAAGAAGTACATTGCAGTGGCATATTCATCCTTCTCACATCTTTGTCTCATCAGCAATTTAAGTTCTGGCACACATTATCAGGACTGTAGGTAATGCCAAATAACAGGAAAGGGGACAGACAATTGCTCACATGTTGTTAGCAACACTGAGAATAGTTGAGTATCAAAAAACAACATGATATAATTGTGTGGGAATATGTATTCAGAACCCCCTCTTTCAAATTATCACTTAAGTGGATTTGAATGATGTATCACCTGTCTTCTTTTTCTAAACTCTCTTCACTTACATCTTGGGCCACAGAGAAACTAACCTGACAGGTGGATTTTCTTTACTGAGTATTACCCAGAGCGATGACAGCTACACATTGGTGCCAGGTATGTTTGCACTACAGAAGGCACTAGAAATTAAATTTCACACTTCTTTCCTTAGGAAATGGAATGTGTTTGCATGATGCCAAGTGAAATGCAATTGTAAAAAGCATTACAAAATAATAAAACAAATATCTTATATTGCAAAGTAACACATGTAATGTGTATTTATAGCAAGGGATAGAGCTGTTATAGCAGTCACGTGACACAGTCATCCTTTTCACATCTGCTTGCAACATTGTAAGTAGCATTTAGGTTACACATCAGCAAAATTTCATGTAATGACAATTATTATGAATGGGGACACAGAGAATGCAGGAGGTCATTATTGTCACAGTATTTAAAATTACTTGTGGTATCAAAGTTTACAATATATTGTATAGGTATCATGATGAAAAAATGTGTGAGATATGGATAATTTCCCCAGCATATAGGACACATATGTCCACATTATTCATGTTACTGCTTTTGTGTTAGCAAATTATACCAAATGTCATATGTCAAAACATCCATAGCACATATTGTTATTAATAATGAGAAGAAGTGACTTTCCAACAACACCTTTGTACCATACATTCAGAAGGAATACAGGTAAGATTTTTATCATGTATCAACTATGTTATCCTGTTCATATCATCTGTCTTATTTCTCTAAATTCACCTCACATATACTTTGGCCACAGAGATAATTCCTGACAGGTGGAATGTACTCACTTAGTACTATCCAGATGGAAGTGCAGCAGCTCTAATCTTGTTTATGTTAATAGAAGGCTGACCAGATTTGATGTTTTCACTTTTTGTCCTTAGGAAGTGAACTTTATTTCACTGTTATGTATCTCTGACAATTAAGAGTGCACAGTGCCAAATGGTGCACAAGTGATGGCCAAGAAAAATACTTAAATAAAGGAAACACTATAAAAGAAGCAGTATAAATGTACAGTTTAGTTGTTTCTTAAACATTGTTGCCTTGCAGCATGACGAGCTCCCTAAGTATCACTCTCCTCACACAAGCAGTACCGTCTCTGGATATGAACCCTAGGGCAACAGGACATTCTCAACACCCAACTGAGATACATAATGTGACATGTTATCAACTGACATTACAGCTGCAACTGAAACAATTTTGTTGGATACCTATTCCTCAAACAATATAACAAAAAATATATAGCACTTCAGCTTTTTTCCTCTCTCTATTTTGTGATCATTATTCCCTTATCTATGCTTCTCTAACAAGACTGTTATGTGATTACCTTTGTGTTGATATATGTTTCAATGAGTAATGTACTTCCTTAGAATTTCAGGCACAATGTATGTAGAGGCACAAATTGGTCATAAAATATTAATATAAATGTTAGAAATGTTGCTCTCCTAAGTCAGTGAATGCACTCACAAACTTTCTTGTAAGTCTCTTCTACCTGACTCACTGTTGATAAGTGTACATCAAAGATGACTGACAGTGAAACCCTGATTGTTACTGCAGGCAGTCTAATCATTCACACATGCAAGCCCTTTGTAGGTAACACTTCTCAATGCTTGTTCTTGCACTGCTGGGGCATGTGCATGCAATTGTGTAGGTTCCTAGAGCATGCTTAATGAGTTCATGCCTCATTTGAATACTCATGTGCTGAGAGGGCTGAATCAGCACTATTTAAAGGTAATTGTGTAGTTAATGAACTTGTATCATAGTAGGGAAGACTGTTTGGATCCACAGAGCTTGATACTAATATTAGATTTGAAAACTCACTGCTACTTTGACAAGTGATGTATTTTAACCTTACTTATGGATTGCATTTCACAATTCAACTATTGGTTTACTTTCTGCGTTATTCTCAGTAGCTATCGGCATAGACATATATATCAGTTATTTCTCGACCCTTAAAATTTTTCTAAATAATTCTCATAATTAATGGGAAATGTAATCTAGGAAGATGACCACTTAGTGCAGAAGACTGTTGTATTACATATTAGCAAGGTTATTTTTTTTTGCATTATTAGCACAGAGAATTATGTTAAGCCTGTGGGGTATATGTGGCTGCTGTCCATGGAAGTGGGTATCACACAAAATTGTTATCCATTTTTCCTTGACAAGCGTACATTAGTTTTATTAATGGTGCAATGTACTAAAGAGTTGTTGCCCTCTAATAATTTTTTTATATATTTGTTTATTTGCTTGGTAGTTGTGGCAGTATGGCACCCAAGAAATCTGCACCCCATAAACTGCAATGCACTGATGCTGAGAATGATATGATCATTCAGGCACTATGTGCCCATGGGTCATTCTTCTTAGACAGAGGCATGGATGACAAGTTCATACTTAACTGTATCTGGTAGCAGGTGGTCAATGTTGTGAATGTGGTCAGAGGCCATGGACATACATATTCCAAAATAAGACATAAGGCCATTGATACGATCATGGTGGCCAGATGTTGAGCAATTGCTACCAAACCACTACTGCCTGAAACAGGAGAGTTCCTGTCCACTGTCAGAGATCTTGACAGCTCAGTACAGGGTGCACACAGAATCATTGATGTTGGGGTTGACATGGAAGACAACCTAAGAGTGTCTACTGCAGAACATTCTGGTATGCAAAATAATTAAATAATGGTCACTGCATATATATATATATATATATATATATATATATATATATATATATATATCTATATCTATATATATATATATATATATATATAGTGACAGTGAGGGTGAGCAAGAGAGACGGAGGGGAGAGTCAAATGGACAATAACATTTTGTATGGAATGTGTATTCTGCAGCTGAAGGGGAACTATTCTTCTGTTTCTTGTGTGATTTGCTTTGTAATGCTTATCATCCATAAATTGTCTCCATTTTATATTTAGGCACATCAGGCTCTCTTTTTACATGACCATTTGCACATGATAAGCACACCTTCTGTATTCTTATGAATATGCAATAGATGTATGTGTAAATGAAAGTGATTAGTTTTAATTCCATTAGCATCCATTAATTTTTAAAGTACATTTCGCATAACATAGATTTGGCCATTGCTATTCTATTTCTCTTTTTTGTGTTGCTTACTTATTATCATAGCTGACACTGTGAGACTCCTACTACCTGATGTCAGAGTATAAATAGCCTCTGATGATGATGGTGGCAATGAAGAAATGAAGAGGCACTGTGCAGAGGTCAAGTTTGATACAACTGGGGTGCAGAGCGTCAGTTTGATAAAGAGGTTATGTCTCTAACATCTCTTGTCCCTATTTCAGACACAGTCAGTATGTCTGCACATACCCATGACACAGAGACCTCAGACATAGGGCAGGTTAAGGATGACACATTTAATCAGGGTAGTGTGGTTACTCCAGTTGTGGAACTGGTTGATTCTCCCTCCATCCATTGTAAAGGCAAGATACCACACTGTTGGGTTGGTAGAGGTGCTCAAAGGAGGCCTGTTGTTCACCCTCCTCCTTATGTTGATGTGTCGGCAGGTGCCCCACAGTGTATGGGTAGGCCCGTCATGGATGCACAGGTAAGATCCACAAGACCCTTAAAAGAAATAGTGCAACTACTAAACATTGTGCATTCTGGTGTGTGGTACTGCCTGAACTGTATGGGTGACTCACTGGACAGGTTGAATGACACACTGGATTGGGCAGTGTCTGTAATGGAAAGTCTGCTGGATGAGGGTTGGCATCCATCTGGAGGTAGAGACAATACGTTGTCTGGTGTTAGCCAACATGGCCTTGCAGGATCCCAGTCTTGTGGTTATACTACTACCACTGCTCTGTCAGTAATTGGCATGTCCACAATCAGTTGTAGTAGACCACATGTTCGTGATCCAGGATGTAGTCGTGATGAGAGCTCATCCATCAGAAATCAATCACATTCATGTAGCACCCCAAATTCAAGCTAGGGTCATGGCACTAGCAGTGCAACTCATGGCAGAGGTGTTTTTCAGTGTTGGTGGCAATGATGCTGAGTTGACTAGTCTGCCATGCACAGCTTACACATGCAGACACACACACACACACACACACACACACACACACACACACACACACACACACACACACACACACACACACACACACAAACTACTTTTTTGTGTAGTACTGTGGACTGCTATACATATCTTGCTTCTTGCCCTGCAAATTGGATACTTTGGAAATAAATTGTTGTTTTACTTGCATACACTCACTTTTTTGTTGTCAGGCTTGCTCCCCTGTTCTCCACCCATCACCACCCTGTGCAGGTGATGGTGACTCTGTACTGCCCTTTGAACATTTCTTTGTGACTTTGGGTTGCATATATGTGTAATGCACAGAGTGGATAGCTAATGTTTGCGAATACTCAGAACCTTACTTTCATGTAAATGTATTTGCAGAATACATGTTTTTACTTATTGTTCATAATCAGTTGTGAAGGAATACTTCTGTAATTGTTGCCCCTCACTGTATTACTGTTACTATTCTTACTAATGCAATCAAAGTAGGTGTTTAAGTATTGCTTGCTATTGTACCTGTACAAATAATGCTAACAGTAACCTGCACACTGATTTATACACAGAGGTCAACTGAAATGCTTGATGCACATTAGTGGATAAAATCCAAAACTGTATATTGCAATCATTGCTCATAAGCTATTACTGACATTACTGTACACCTGGGTCATGTAACACCTAAGGGACATATAAGAATTTGCATATTAAAATAACTATTGTTTTTTTTCTATGCAGGTTCCAGACTTATCTTGTTAATACTGCAGATACAAGAGTGTACTTAGGAGACTGTCTCTGTCTGATGCTAACAGAAAACATCCATTGCATGCTTACATAAAGGTAGTGCAGTTTTGCAGGCATCAGTTTTAATACTTGTGTGTGCTCAGGCTCTTATTTTTTCATTTAGGTAGTGAGTGTGTGTGCTATCCTTTGCCTCTTAACTAGAGCCATGGCATATTGTGCACGTCTATATCTGCCGGCAGCACCTGCAGCTGGTGTTTCTCCATCAGACTCCTCATTGGTATCTGCTGGAGCTGGTGGTCCTATGTGTAGTACTAGGAACTGTGATCCTGCCCCTAGTTATCCCTGATAAAGCTGTTTCCTGACAATTATACTGTGCAACATGGAACAGACTGTGAGTATTTTGAGAGAGGTTGCTGGGCCATACTGCAGGGCACCTCCTGAGCTGTCTAGACACCAGAACCTTGATTTGAGCAAGCCAAATACATGCTCTATGATATTATTAGTTTGAATATGGTTATTATTGTATCCTTGTAGGATTGCATGGGTTTCTTGTGGGTGCCATGAGTCAAGGTTCCAGTGCATAACATGGATCCCCCACTAGACGTCCTTGTAGGGAATACAGGTTATGCACTGCATCCCCACTAGATACCCTTGTGGCAACTCACCCATCGCAAACCTTGTGTACATCTCACAGGTGTGCCATATGTGTGAGTCATGAAAACTGCTTGGGTTACCTGCACAGAAATTGTTCATGATCCCTTGGGCATTACAGACACTTTGACAGTTTAGAGAGTGATATGTTTTCCTGTTACTATACCTCCTTTCCTGTTTACTGGGCGAGGCTTTTATTTCTATGTGTGTGCACTCTGTGGTCCCAAAATGTCAGGAAAGTGTATCATTGCATAAAATTCCTGCATGGTTCTTGCTATTTCCACTCAAATGCATTGTAAAACAGATATGTTCCCTTGCATGTTGTAGGACTGCATTTAGAAACTGATGTAATATTTTGGAAGCTGAGATCTGTGACATCCCTGAAATATCTCTGTGGGTCTCTGGAAAGTACCTATAGCTAGTATACATAAAGCTACACATCCTTCGTTTCTACTGAGATGGTTTCTCCACAATTTCCTGGAGCATCGGGTGAGGGTGTCAGAGGCTGTATATTTCCTCTAATGTTTCCTTGCCCACCCTGTATCACTCTTCACTTTCTGTTTCATGCAGTCCATAGTAGGTCAAACGGGGTATGCCCTTCTTCTTCTTGGCCGAGGTCTTGCAGCAGGAGCAACAGCACCTTGAATTAAACCTTTTGCACATACAGGTTACTAATGGCAGCAACAATCAATAGTGTGTGTGTGTGTGTGTGTGTGTGTGTGTGTGTGTGTGTGTGTGTTTTAAGTGTAATTGTGGCTGTAGTTTTAGATACCAGGTCAAATGGCTATGCTGAGTGTACTCGATTGCTTTATAGGTTCTTGAATTGCTCCACCATGTTGTATTGGTTAATTAGCACACAATTCAGATACTTATGCTTTCATTAGAATAATCTGCCATTTAACCTTGCTTTGAGGCTCTACAATAAGTGTAGGGCAGTTTAATGAATACCAAATAGTGCGCTATTGTATCTGTGGAGTGCCACAACATGAACAAGATACCTGCACCTAGTGTAAATCTTCATGAATCCGGCCTTATATTTTGACACTGTAATTAGTCAGAGTTATGTTCTGTACTTATTTGGATTAGAAAAATCAGTATGATGACTGTGAATGACAACTGTTATGGATTTATTAAGATGTGAATTTGCAATACTGTTAGACTAGAAAGAAGACACATGTCTACTGTATTAGCATTCTATCCAATTAAACTTTGAAATACTTATAAAAAACAGAGGTAAAAATCATCAGATCCTGGGACATTATTAGGTTTATGAGTAATTATGGCTCTTAAGAATCTCCTCTAAGGTTAAAGGTACAGTTAAATATGAATGGATGCTGGAAGAAAAAGTAGGGTAAACAATCTTAAGTATAAATTTAAATTTATAAAAAGAAGGCTTAGTATTCTGAGCATTATATACATTGGAAAGATGGCAGTAGTAACTTTCAGATTTCTTAAATACTCTGTGTCAGTGAATAGTACAGGTGATCATAAGCATGGTGCACCAAACCCCTCTGATCTTATAAAGACAGTTAAACAGTAACGTCAGGTCCTGCGCTTGGTTGTACCCCATTGTGTTGCCTCAGTACTATATAGATATGCAAGTGACCCCTCCTGCCACAATACATGACTCACAGTGTAATACACATTATGTACAGTCAGGTGCCACCTCATAAATTATGGGATTGGATCTACATACCAGCTGATGCTAGAGGAGGCTGACAGCTTCCACTTATTTTGCTGCTTTGGCTCTGAATTACATACTCGAGAAACACTGTGAGTGACAAAAACACATGAACTGCTTTTCAAAATAAACTTTTTTCTGTCAAGAAAATTTTGACAGTTCACTATTCCAGTGTTGCAAGCTAACCTGCTAACACAACCACATGCAGCACTTAACCGTAGCAGTGATGCATTGGCTTGTTGTACTGCATCCCCACATTAGCATGATATAGTAATGCATTCCATACAACAATCATGGAAAGCGAGGGTGAAGCGTTTATACATCAACTTCTGCCCTGACTGTAGAGTAGGGAGCGGTCATGGAATACCAACATCTCTGAAAAGAGGTAGGTCAGGTTATATGAAATTAATGTACACAGTCCTTTAGAGTGTCTGTGGATGATATTGCTTGTGTGTTCTCCAAAGAGCAGTGGGATTCAGTTTTATGAATCTCTACTGTTGGGGCTATGGATTACATATAATGTACTTAATCATCAGTTCTCAAAGACAGAATGTTGGAAGAAGGTTTTTCAAATTGAATGCTAAGTATTTAGAGGGTGATTAATAACATGCAGAAAATTTGCAATTAGTTTAATTTCTACTCATTAAAGTTGTTTATTATAAAGCTCCATAGGAAACTATTTACTTTGATTAACTGCAACAGTTCAAAATTTTCAGTGAAATTGGTTTTAAATACCTTTACTTTATTTAGCAACTCAGTCTGTTTTTAATATTAATATTCTTGTAAAAGGAAACTTGACAAAGTAGTCTGTTAACTCTTGACTTAAGAGCTACCCAGCAATTGTCTAGACTAAGATGAAAAAGGAAAGTTCTGAGATAGATTATATTGTGTCCATGTTAAACAAAGCCAATAACATTGGAATTATCAAATAAGTTAAAATTTAAGGTATAGTTCCATCCACGATAAGATGAAACAACAGATTTATAGAAGTCAAGGTGCAGATTAATGTCTGAAAGAATTGAAAAATGTATAGGAGACAGCCTACAATAAGCATGAAAGAAAATAATCTTGGTATCACAAAGATGCACAAAATGTAAAACCAGGCTTAATGTACATGAGCAAAAAAAAATCTTGGTCACTGAGTACAAAAAGAGAAAAAGATCATGTAAACTGCAGGTCTCCATAATACCTTTGGATATATTCAAATTAAAAATTGTTATGCCTTTTCATCTTCCCACCTGCCAACCATCAGCTTCTATGTCATGAGTTGCACCAATTCATTCTCTGAGAGTAACAGCATGGCCACTGACTTGGGCAAGAGCTAACTGGAGAGAGTCATCATCCAGCTATGTATGAAGTTAGCTTTATCAGGGTTTCTGCAGAACATCAGATTTCAGTGTAGCCTATTGCTCATCGAATGCCTCTTTAGCCAACTGCTACAGATCATATTGACTTGCAGACTGAGGGCCCCAAAAGAGATTAATTATCATCATCAGTCCTCCCTTGTATTCCTCAACCTCCCAGCTAGTCCACCACTTGCCTTGTTACTGCCACTATGGTGATTTGTCCATGGGTCCACAGTAAAACCTTCTTTACAGTGGAGAGCTGAGCATTTCCTATTAAGCTGTAACCTCTCCAGTTTGTAGCTGACATGAATGCTGGTGGCATGATGAAAGTCTTCTATACTTCCATGTGCAGATGCATACTTCCATATGCTCATAGGAAATGAAACCATTACCAGCTTTTGAGAGCGAAGTCCACATCCTCAATTTCCAACTGTAAATGTACCTCCTTAAAACTTCCTCTTGCTAGTAGCAGGCAGATAATTGGTCTAACACTCTCTCCTCCCAAAATGGGTGAGCAAGTATGGGCCACTCACTCTCATCTCACCTTGTCCAGCCCTGCAGGGCTGCTACTTGAAATCAGGCCATCTCCATCACAGCTATGGCTTTATGCTTCTATGTCATGATACCGGGCAGAATTCAAGGTTTTTGGTATGGATTTCATATCCCCGTTCTCATCTAGAACAGTGTTCTTGTCACTCACTATGATAACAGTCTGAGAACTAAGAGAAACTAAAACGACAAGGAATTCATTTTGAATAAGCAAGGTGCAGAGATACACTTGAAGAAAATTGGCTTGTCTAAAGGTGACTGCTTGAATATAAGGTAGCAAAAACTTAAATTGCTAATCTTATTTAAAACAAAATGAACTTCATCTTGTATGAAGCATTTGATACTGCCTTGACAGAAAAATGATCAGAACCTTTTGAGTCAAAATAAATGATTAATCCTATGATTTGTAAGCTTTTTTTATCATTTTGTAATCATAATGCTTTGCTTCCTTTTCCCAGTTTTTAAAAGTTTAAAAATATATGTAGGTTTCATGGAAAACAGTGTTTTTTATCATTTCTTAATTTTGACAGCAGAAGTTTTCCTTGCTCACGATACTAATGCATGGTACAGCACTTGGGTGCCGTTGTCCAAATGCTTTAATTATAGCTATATTGCTGAGGTCAGCAATACAAACTTCTCAGAAAGAATAAGAACGTTTTATAAAAGCAGATCCTTGCTGAGTGAAAAGAGGAAGCAAATGTTTCAGTTAAGTGCCTGAATGTGCTTTTTTATGATGCATTCTGAGTTAAAAGCTAAAAATGTCTGTTTACAACAGAAAGCAGATGCCCATCTAGAAAACATCTGTTTACTTGCCTAGATTATTGAGAATTTGTGTAGAGTCTTGTGGAATGCTTCATACCAAGGAATTATTTAATACATTTCTAAATATGCTAAACTATTCTTAAATTATAAACAAATCCTAGAAAACTTGAAACATGGGTGGGTGTTAATACAGAGAATAGCAATGCATTTTTATTAAGACCAGATATCCAAGAAAGTGCAGGTGACATCAAAACAAGTGCCCGATGCAAACTATACTCATAAGATTTGGATATGTAAAGTGAATCAGAAATTCTGGAATAAAGTCATCGATGTGGCATCATGGGTAGTGCATGAGATATTCCCATCATTAGATAACACAGAATTCTGATTATTAGGGGTAGGTACTTAGGAACACATGTTATCAACAGAGCAAATGGAGTGGCTCCAAATTATAAGATATAACACTGGCACCATGCTATTTAAATCATGAATGTTTAGTCTGGGGGATATTCTGAAGCAATTTACAATGTGTATGACTATATGTTGTGGGGTAATATTAAAAGACCAAATGTGTAGACATTTTCAATGATTTTATGTATCTTTATATAGTCTGGATCAAGGAAAATAAATATAATTCTGCAAGTGTTGGACACATTTAAAAGAGTTATTATCAACAGTGAATACATATTGAAAAGTATTAAATAAAGCTCAGTTTGACAAAAAAAAAGATCTGATTGGGATTTTCAGGAAATGATAAGCAAATAGTAGAGGGATAGAAGATGAAATTAATAACCTTAATGTATGAGTGTTCAAACTGCAAGATTCAAAAGACTTACTGTAAAATGATGCTGCCAACCTAGATAAGCTAGTCCAGTCATGACATGGAATTATTCAGCAACAAGAAGAGAAAATTGGTTTGCTTATCTTGCAGATGAAGGATCTCTGTGTTAGAGATGAAGACCTGGAAACCAGGCCAAAGACAAGAAACCCGTGATTATCAGAAACTGCAGAAAATATAAAAGAGAAGGATCAGCTTAATCTTGTTTTATTATCAAGCCATTATGCTCCATAAATGCAACTACACACATGGATTGTAGTCAAATAACATGTACAGGTCTAGCAAAAAAAAAACAAACAAAAAAAAAAAACACTCCACTTCAATGGCCCTGCTGGACAGAGGCTCAGGAAACTAATCTAAAAGGGAGGCGAAAGCCAACACATTCTGGCTAGGCTTATAAATGCCCTTGGGCAGATAGCCTAGCACCTACCTATGAACCTACGAACCTATAATACCCACGTGTAGTAGGGTTTTAAGACAGATGCTATGCTTTTTTTTCAGGAATACATGCATAAAGTCTTTAGGAGTTGTAAGGCATTCAGTCCAGTAAGGAGATTACTTAAAAACGTGCTTCTCCATTCATGGCTTGTCTATCCTGCATCACTAGCGGTAGAAGTAAATGGTTGGTTCAGTTAGTCTGATTGACTATAAGGGACCCAGTAACCTATCTAAGCATTGCAGGCTGTTTGGGCAAAAGCAAGAGTCCTCAAACAGACCATGTAAACAGAATGGGTGCTGTTTATGTTGGCACATATGAGGTAATGCATGCTGGAAATGACAGGCATACAGCAGTGCATGGAAGCATAGGAAAGCAGGGTAGCAACAGATGTCACTAGGTATGCATCTGGATCATTAATCAGGAGCAGTGATTGCAGTACGGGAAGGCATTCGCCACAGCGGAACTCTGGTCTGCTAATGATTGGTAGTTGATTTTTATGTGCCGAGTTACCAGCCCTGATGCACAACCTTCAATGAAGGTACGCCCATTCACGCATGTCTCCATGCAGAAGATGCTCTAGCTGAGAATCGAACCGGACAGCGTCTTACTGTGAGGCGACAATGCTACCGCAGCACCACCACCACCAAAATGCTGAAAAAAGTCACTATCAGCAAGTAACAAATTAAGCTAATTTTGCAGATGGTAAACCCCCCTATGTGATCCATGTTGGGGAGAAATCCTCACACCCTAATAACTTCTCCATTGTCACACAACAGTATTAGAGATGCTTTTTATGGTATTGAAATCAGACAGATTACTGTTGAAAGTTGTCATGTTTCTAGACACAATGTTGATGGCATGGTGAAATCAGAAAATATGTCTTTGTGGTTTAAATAAAGGAGTATTCAACCAGCGGCAAGAATGGTAGCACAGCAGAAGACAATGGTGCTTAAACTACAATTTTACGTTCTTTTGTCTATGTGTTACACTAAGTAATAAAGGCAGTTAAGTTTTAGTTTCATATATGTTAAGAATGAATAGCTTGATACCTGTTTTGAGTGTGGGTTTGACTATTCAAATTCTTTCATGCATTTTAAATTACCAGTGTATAGAGAAAATGTGGGGGGACTGCAAACAATGTCACAATGCCAACTGGGTTTATTTTAATTTACAGAGGTGTTCATAATATGAAGTGTGCTATGTATGTTAATGCTGCACCAATAGAAAGATGTCCATTTTGTTTTGATTTTTGAGCTGTTCTTTGAGTTATTGTGTGATACCTAAGTAAGATTATTCAAAAAGAGATGATATCAGCTGATTTGTGGAGTGAAACTGGGGGGAAGCATATTGCATGTACACCTGTGTCATACCTATCAACCTGAGAACCACCTCAGCTTCTTACACAAGGACTAGACTAAAACATTTGGTCCAAAGACCTGTATAGAGTTATCCCAGGAGTTGAAAGGAAAGAAGAAGGCTGGGGGAATGATGATTTCTATAAAAAAGGGTGTAGGAATACGAGTGTTTCTTTTCTGTCATGGAGAATTAAAAGGCTAAGGATACTGCAAAAACTGAATAGAGAAAAGGCAGATATTGTCTTCTTCAAAGAAGGAAAGCCTTACTGGAAGGTAATGGTTAGCAGTTCTCTATAAGGAGGCAAAATATAGGAGACATTCAATTGATAAAAAGGTTATAGTATAGTTTTGAAGCTTTTTACAAAGGACACAATTGGAATGGGGGCCATTGTAGGAATGGGAACTGTGAATGTGATCTTGAAAATGAGCAATGTTTACAAGTCTAACACAGATGATCTGCAATTTTAAGCAGTTTTATGAATGGGATGCGTTCCACTCCAGTTATGGAAAACAAGCTAATAACAAGAGATTATAATGCTACATGAAACCCTGTGGCAGGTAATAAATGCAGGAAGCTAGATCCTCATAGAAGGGCCAGAGATGTGATCTTGGATTGAGAGAAGAATGAAGAATTGGTGGATATATGGAGAAGAAGGAACTTGACAAGCAGGGAATATACTTTTCAAGTGGCATTTGGTGAAAAGAGAGTAGGATAGCTACATTGTTAGTGAGAGCGGAAACTAGGTTAGGGGAGAATAATATATCTGACTATGCTCATTTACTTTGAAAATTACATATAGGGCAGAATGAGAAAAATAAAAGTAGTTGACATGGGAGTCCTAGATATGGGTGGCAGAAGGGAAACAGGACAGAAATATCATGGAGGAAATATTATTTTGTAGCCCTAGATAGGTACAAATGTTAATCTAGTCTGGCTGGAATGTAGTAAGTGTGCAATAAAAATAATTTTTCTGTGCAAAGCAGAGCAGTTATTAAAGGATGGGAACTGAAGCTGAAGGAATTGTAGGTTAATCAGGGAATAGAACAAAATAAAGAAGAGAAGGCATTGTTGAATATGAAAATGTGTAGATTAAAACTGCAGATATGTGAGGTGGAAAAAAGCATTGTAAAAAATATATATGAATGATAGGCAGGTTCTCTGGTGGGTGCATGAGGACAGGTCTGGGAAATCCTTGCTTAGAAACTGAGGGAGAGAAAAAAGTGTGTGGCATTACTAAGCTGAGGTAAAATAATGCAGAGTTAGTGAAGGATAATGTAAGACTCAAAATGATTATTGAACATTTTTACAATAATATAAATGAAATAAAAAAAATACCAGCAATAAACAGTAAGACACTCTAGAATTATAGTAAAGCCTTTCTTTGCCCTTTAATAACTTGAGATCTCATAAGAATGACCTAATGCAGTAAAACAAGGGTTTAAAACATGTCTCTCACCAAATTCATAACTAAAGGTTGACAGTCAGAAATAAGTGGTTTATATGCCTATGAGTGTTCAGTAATTCTACTGGTGAACGCCTTCCTTTTTGGTTGAAGTAATTCTTGCCCATTCAGATGTTACAGTCTTACTTCATCCATTCTATGCTATTAAGAAAATCTTCTGACATCCCACAGTGACACAAAGAAAGTCTGTAATTAATTTGTGCAATATTACTGTGGATCAAATAATTCCCAGCACTTCACACATTACAGAGTCCTTCAAGCATTCTTGTACTACTAAGGAGCTCTCTTCTTTCCTCCCAGTGACATAAGGAAAGTCTCTAATTAATTTGTGCAATATTACCACAGACCAAATAATTCTGGCTTTTTCAGATCTTACAGTCTTACTCTGTGCATTTTGTTTTTGGCACAGTGACATAAATTCAGTAATTAAAGATCTAGTTCAAGTGATGAACACATATAAAAACTTCAGCTTGGCCAGCTTGGCCAGCTAAGAACTTGGTTATATTCAACTGGACGTATAAGAGAATTTAAGTACCTTTATCTGCTCTTTTTTTTTTAAAAATACAGTATTTAATTTGAGTGTTGAAGGAATTTTTAACTGAAGTTATTCTGCTCTTCAGTAACTTGAACTGAAGCTAGTGTTGGCTGAATTTTGTTATTTGCTAGTAATTACAGGTGTGGGGGTAGCCACATTCTTTGATTTCCTGTCCTTGCATATTTAAACTGGTGCATGTGAAATAATTCCTGCTTTAAAACTTCAGCTTGGCCAGCTAAGAACTTGGTTATATTCAACTGGACGTATAAGAGAATTTAAGTACCTTTATCTGCTCTTTTTTTAAAAAAATACAGTATTTAATTTGAGTGTTGAATGAATTTTTAACTGAAGTTATTCTGCTCTTCAGTAACTTGAACTGAAGCTAGTGTTGGCTGAATTTTGTTATTTGCTAGTAATTACAGGTGTGGGGGTAGCCACATTCTTTGATTTCCTGTCCTTGCATATTTAAACTGGTGCATGTGAAATAATTCCTGCTTTAAAACTTCAGCTTGGCCAGCTAAGAACTTGGTTATATTCAACTGGACGTATAAGAGAATTTAAGTACCTTTATCTGCTCTTTTTTTTTAAAAATACAGTATTTAATTTGAGTGTTGAAGGAATTTTTAACTGAAGTTATTCTGCTCTTCAGTAACTTGAACTGAAGCTAGTGTTGGCTGAATTTTGTTATTTGCTAGTAATTACAGGTGTGGGGTAGCCACATTCTTTGATTTCCTGTCCTTGCATATTTAAACTGGTGCATGTGAAATAATTCCTGCTTTAAAACTTCAGCTTGGCCAGCTAAGAACTTGGTTATATTCAACTGGACGTATAAGAGAATTTAAGTACCTTTATCTGCTCTTTTTTTTTTTAAAAAATACAGTATTTAATTTATGTGTTGAAGGAATTTTTAACTGAAGTTATTCTGCTCTTCAGTAACTTGAACTGAAGCTAGTGTTGGCTGAATTTTGTTATTTGCTAGTAATTACAGGTGTGGGGTAGCCACATTCTTTGATTTCCTGTCCTTGCATATTTAAACTGGTGCATGTGAAATAATTCCTGCTTTAAAACTTCAGCTTGGCCAGCTAAGAACTTGGTTATATTCAACTGGACGTATAAGAGAATTTAAGTACCTTTATCTGCTCTTTTTTTAAAAATACAGTATTTAATTTGAGTGTTGAAGGAATTTTTAACTGAAGTTATTCTGCTCTTCAGTAACTTGAACTGAAGCTAGTGTTGGCTGAATTTTGTTATTTGCTAGTAATTACAGGTGTGGGGGTAGTCACATTCTTTGATTTCCTGTCCTTGCATATTTAAACTGGTGCATGTGAAATAATTCCTGCTTTAAAACTTCAGCTTGGCCAGCTAAGAACTTGGTTATATTCAACTGGACGTATAAGAGAATTTAAGTACCTTTATCTGCTCTTTTTTTAAAAAATACAGTATTTAATTTGAGTGTTGAAGGAATTTTTAACTGAAGTTATTCTGCTCTTCAGTAACTTGAACTGAAGCTAGTGTTGGCTGAATTTTGTTATTTGCTAGTAATTACAGGTGTGGGGATAGCCACATTCTTTGATTTCCTGTCCTTGCATATTTAAACTGGTGCATGTGAAATAATTCCTGCTTTAAAACTTCAGCTTGGCCAGCTAAGAACTTGGTTATATTCAACTGGACGTATAAGAGAATTTAAGTACCTTTATCTGCCCTTTTTTTTTAAAAAAATACAGTATTTAATTTGAGTGTTGAAGGAATTTTTAACTGAAGTTATTCTGCTCTTCAGTAACTTGAACTGAAGCTAGTGTTGGCTGAATTTTGTTATTTGCTAGTAATTACAGGTGTGGGGGTAGCCACATTCTTTGATTTCCTGTCCTTGCATATTTAAACTGGTGCATTTTGTTTTGGTGTTAATCTTAGTGGCATTGAAACTGCCCGCCCCTCAGCCTGCCTCTGGGCCCATCTCATTTGCTCACTCAACTGAGTGCAGTGAGATCATATTCTGATTTCAGGCACTCCTACTGTGTACAAAGAGAGCATCTGGGAAATAGAAAAAAAAATAAAATTAAGCTTATTTCCTGCCTTTCTTGTTAAGTGGTACAGACTATTTGTAGGCTTCTGAGCCCCCAAGCCCTTCTGTGTTTGAGGGAAGCCTTCTAGCTTGTTTTTTTTTCCTTATAACTAGCCAGTTTTCTAGTTTCAGCACTCAAATCTGTTTCTTTGATCTTAGCACTTGTTCAGAAAAAAAAAAAAAAAAAAAAAATTCATCTGCTTTTACTGTACTTGTGTTTTTACCTACTTCTTTTTACTTTTGCATCATCTTAAAATACTCAATTGTATTTATTACTGCTTGGTGTAACTCATTCTAAGCCTTTTGGTTTAAACACTTGGGCTTCGGACCAGTTAGTTGTTTTGCACTGAGAGGGTTTGTGGACTGCACTGTTGTGGCAGAACAGGTAGCTTACATCCTTCTAGGTTGAGAACTGCTGATTGAGGGCTCAGTGTCTGTTATTCTAAAAGTGTATTAATTCTGGTTTAAGCACTTGGGCTTTCAAGCCAGTTATTTTACATTAAGAGGGTTCGTGGTCTGCACTCTTGTGGGAGGAGAGGCTGGACTCTGCCCTTCTGAGCTGGGAATTTCTGGTTAAAGGCTTATAGTGCATGCATATCTGAACTGTTTCTTACTGAAGTTGGTGCGCCTTGTTTGCTGTGGCATAGACTGGATTCAGGCCTGCTGGATCTAGCTTTGTTTGTGTAACTTGAGCACTAATCCAGACATTCTCTAAAGTATTCAGTGGTATTTATTACTGCTTGGTTGTAACTTGATTAAAGTGTAGCTATCATTCAAGTCTTTTGGATTAAGCACTTGGGCTTCAGACCAGTTGTTTTGCATTAGGAAGGTTTGTGGCAAGCACTGTGGTGGCAGGACAGGTAGCTTTCATCCTTCTAAGTTGGGAACTGCTGATTGAGAGCCCAGTGTCCAAGTGTATTAGTTCTGGTTTAGGTACTTGGGCTTCAGGCCAGTTATTTTACATTAAGAAGGTTCGTGGTCTGCACTCTTGTGGGAGAAGAGGCTGGACTCTGCCCTTCTGAGCTGGGAATTTCTGGTTAAAGGTTCATAGTGCCTGAATATTTGAACTGTATCTTACTGAAATTGGTTCACCTTGTTTGCTCTAGCATAGACTAGATCCAGGCCTGCTGAATCTAGCTTTGTTTATATGCTTGTTGTTTGTTTGCTTGTTATTTCCCTGGAAGCTAATTCCACCTAATACGCAAATTCTCAGTGCTTCTGTGGATCACTAGTGATATCTGCATTGCTTACTGTACTTATTTCCTTGTTTCACTTGAAAGAAAGTTACTGTTTGCCGTTTTTGCATTTAGTTACTTGTAACACATTGCACTCAAGTTACCTGGCACTTGCTCACTAAAGCAATTATATAAGTCAGCACTAAAAATTAAAAGCACTACACCCTCACTCCCCACTGGCCCTTGTTTTCAATTAAGGAATTCCCAATATTATTCTAGCATGTCCAAAGGTCAGTTGTCAATCTTCTCTCCGGTCCAGCTGGTGAATCTGGGAATCTTGAGGCAATGTTATAACTGCCTCATGTACACAGACAACCCTCTCCTCCTCCCACATAACACAAATACTTGAGAGATGCAGCTATTTAGCCAAACTGGAGGCTGAGCTCTCTCAACTCAGGACTGGCAAGACCAGACAGGAGGAGAAGGCAACTACACACACCACAAAACCAGCCTCACATAATGCTACCACTCCACTGAATCAAACACATAAACACACAAAGACATACTGGAGGCTCTGAGTAAAATTTACCTAAACAGCAGAGGCCTCCAAAGCAGACACCCAAACAACTGCTATCTCAAGACACCCCACAAGCAACACATAAACCACAAAAGCAGTGTGCAAAGCAGTCACAGCCCTTAAGGCCAAATACAACACCAAACATACTTGTCATAGGTGACTCCATAGTCAGACACACTGACGTCCCACTCACCAGGCTGAACAAGGAGAGGGTCACAGTAAGCTGCCTATCGGGCGGTAGAATCCGCCACATAACACAAGCACTGGTCACTCCACGGCAAGTACAAATATGACACAGTCATTGTCCATGCTGGTGTGAACGACCTGAGACGTACCTCCCTGGACTACATGAAAAGAGACATAGAGGAGCTCTCTGATTATGTAGCCCAGGCAGGTATGACCCTAACCCTGAGCAGTATCCTTCCTTCACCAAGAATGATGCCACAATGTAGAGACAAGATGATCAGCTTTAACAATTGGCTTAATGTCTGGTGTCATTCAAAGGGGATCCAGTGTCTGTCTGCCTGGGATGACATGCTTGACAAGCCACGCTGCTTCGCAAGGGACGGCTTGCACCTGTCACCCTGGGATTCCGGATATTGGCTAAGGCTCTTGCCACCCCATAGTGCCTTTTTAGGCAAGGCTCAAATTCTAAACCTACCACCCTAGAAAACAAAAATGGGAAGAAACTGAGGGTAATGCTGCTCAATGCCAGAAGTCTAAATCTCAAAATGCACGCACTCGAGGCCCTTCTCAGTATGGAGAACATCGATGTCTGTGCTGTAACTGAAACCTGGTTCAAGGCTCCTGAGAGCACCCGGCACTATTAGTTTTTACCTCTTATCTGGCGTTCCGCCCCAAAACCCGGACCACACCACAAAAGGAGGGGGTGTGTCCATATTCATAAAGGATACCCACACCTCCAGGTTGGTGGCAATGCACTAAGCTTCGGAAACCATCCAGGTGCAACTAACCATAGGCAAAACTGCTCTACAAATTGTAGCATGCTACAGGCCACCCTCTCAAACTCAGGAACCCCACACAGCCTTCCTGAAGACACTGGAGGGTATAAATGTATCTCCAAACACCATCATATTGGGTGACTTCAACTACCCGAATATAGACTGGGAACATTACTCAAGCCCTAACTTTCTAGCCCAACGGTTCCTGGAGTTCATAAATTCAAATGCCATGGAACAGCTAGTCACTGTTCCCACGAGAGGAGAAAATATACTAGCTCTCATTGTCACAAACATGGGGACAAAATGCTCCACACCGGAAGTATATCCCTCATTGGTGAGATCTGATCATAAACTAATCTCACTGGAAATCCACATCCCGCCCCCACCCCAAACAAAAAAGACCATAGTGAAGAACTTCTCTAAAGCAAACTTCACACTACTCAAGACTGGTGTGGTATCCTTCAAGGCCCCTGAGCCAGTGGAAACCACAGCCCAAGCTGCGGAAGCCCTTACAAATGCCTTCTATGAACATCTCCAGGACTGCATGGATCAGGCAATCCCAAATAAAACCAAGACTCTTTCCACAAAGGGCAAACGTCCAGTCTGGTGGACCCCAGCCATTAACAAACTTTACAATAAGAGGAGAAAGCTATTACATGATAGAACAAAATCCATAAAAGGAAGTCACCCTGATCATTATTAGTAAAAAATACGAGCACTCATAAAATCAACTAAGGCCAATTTTGAGAGAAAAATTGCCATGGATTCAAAGGACAATCATAAGGCCTTTTTAGCTATGTTAGGAACCTGGGTGGAAACTCCCAGATATGCTCAGAATTAGTCCAAAATGATACAAAATCACTGAATCCACAGACATTGCCAACATACTGGCAGACAGGTTCAGTGCAAACTTCACCCCTCTCCCTAAAGGAGAGATAACTATCCCAGCCGAGTGTAGCCTCCCGGACATCTCAAATGCGCAGGTGAAAGCTGCTCTCTCTAAAGCTAAAACACAGCATCAATGGGACCGGATGGTGTCCCCGGCTGTGTGCTACACGAGCTAAATGAGGAATTAAACCCGCACATAAGGCAGCTGTTTAATCTCAGCCTTACCACAGGATACGTGCCCAAGGAGTGGCGTACGGCAACTGTTGTCCCACTCCACAAAGGCGGCGCCTCTACTGACCCTGGTAATTACCCATAAGCTTAACAAGTCTAGTCTGCAAAGCTATGGAGAGGATCATAATGGAGCTCATAAACAAAGATATAGGGGACTTGCAGACATTGGACCCGACCCAGTTTGGCTTTGTCAAGGGAAGATCATGCCTTTTGAACTTGGTCGACTTCTTCAAACAGTCACCAAGGCCATTGATGAGGAAAGGCAGTCCATACAGCCTACCTTGACCTTGCAAAGGCTTTCGACACAATACCCCACTCGGGTATTGTAGAAAAACTTACCAGCTTAAATGTAAACCCATATGTCACAAGATGGGTTGCAAACTGGCTTAAGGACAGAACCCACAGGGTTAGAGTTGCTGGCGCTGTGTCAGACTCCAAGCCGGTCACAAGTGGTGTCCCACAGGGCTCGGTCCTTGGCCCCTATTGTTTGGCATCTACTTCTCAGAAGTACAGGCCAACATAGGAGGACTTTGGCGGACAAAGTTTGCAGATGACTGCAAACTGGGCCATAGTGGAAAGTGCATCAGACACGGATATCCTTCAGAAGGGACTCACGGAAACAGATAGCTGGTGCCAGAGCCATGGCCTGAAGTTAAACGCCAAAAATGTATAGTCATACCCTTCGGGAAAAACAAGGTAACCCCAAACTACCATATAGGTGGCAATCCACTAAGCACAGAAGAGGTTATCAGGGACCTGGGGACCCAGGTTGACAGTGGCCTTTCTTTTGACACTCACATTGCTAAAGTGGTTAGAAAGACCTTCTACATTGCCCACCTGATCATGAAGGGATTCACATCCAGATCTAGTGAGGTCATTGTTCCCTGTACTCTTCACTTATCAGACCAATGATCGAGTACAATGCCCCATTCGGGATGTATCTCACCCGACATCTACAGCAATTGGAGAGACCCCAAAAGTTCCTCACCAAAAGGATAAAGGGACTCCAAAATCTGTCATATGCTGCCAGATTGAAGAAACTCCAGCTCTATTCAGTCGCATACCGCCTGCTCAGAGGTGACATGTGCCTGACATACAAGGCCATGTCCAACCTGGAATTAATGGATATGCTCCACCTCAAAAATCCAAATCCACCAAAACCACTAGAGCAAGTGACTTAAACCTTAGCACGGATATAAATAGGACGTGCTGGAGGGATAGATTTATCACTCAGAGACTCCCTATGCTGTGGAATAAAATCCCGGTCCATGTGAGGCAGAGCACCTCGCTGACTCTGTTCAAGAGAAATCTAGACCTGTGGATGGGAGATCGTAGGTTTACCCCGGGAATCATCTCTGTGTCACTGCTGGACAGAGGCACAACAAACTAATGGGCACAGTATTTTTTCATATAAGGGGTGGCGTAAGCCACAAAAATTTGGGCTAGGCTTATAAATGCCTTAGGGCAGATAGCCTAGTATAAACCTATAAACCTATAAACCTATAAAAAGACTTACCATCTTCTAGATTGTATTGTTGTATCTGTGACCACTAATTTCCTAGAAAAGGAAACACTCTGTAGATCATTCACGTAAAATATATTAGTAAAACAGTTTAGTAACATGGCTGAATGTGACTATTTTTCTGTATGATGTTTACAATTCCCCATCTATTTTGCAATATAACACCATGATTTCTTACTTGTTCATTTATTTGTCTGTTTACTTGTTTGAGTAAAACGTGTGATCATCAGTCAGACTGAAGGCCCCCGGCTTTCATGTTCTGTGTGTGCCTTTCTAGCTGAATTACCATGATGAACTTACCTACAGTGACTTCTGCAAATAGTACAGCCCTTACTAAGTATTAAGAAGAAACTGGCTTCATAGTTATAGTTCAGCCTTAGCCACTGAACAGCCGCATCACTTCAAATCTCACACCTGAGCTCTGCATTGTATGGGCTGGTCACTCCTTACTGCTATCCTTCTATGTTCTTCTGCATCAAAAGCTCTTTGGAGCAGTGCATTTAATCTTTTTTATGCTATGGACTATTACCTAGTTTTATGGCTTGGTCAAACATCCCACTGTGTGAATACTTCTTGTGGATAAAATAGCCACTTTATGTGGGAGGGAGGTGAATACATTTACAGTTTCCCTAGCAAGCTTACAAACTACACAGATACTGAGGATACTACCAGCCTTCACGAGCTCTTCACTATGACGAAATCCACAGACAAAGAAAGCACACAGCACTGTGACAAAATCCACAGACAAAGAAAGCACACAGCACTGTGACAAAATCCACAGACAAAGAAAGCACACATATCCCTAACAACCTCTCCATCCACTGAGAACAATAACAATTCAAAAACTAGAGGATCCAGACCAGATGAATACCAGTGAAACCCTTTTTTGTTGCAGCATCACAAGTGATCACAAAAGACTGGTTTCACCCAAAATCTTCATCAATTAATTTTTAAACTGACAAAGCCTTTGGGCAAAATTGGTATTTTCTCAGCCTTTTAGGTGCATTAGTTACAGACATTTTCTCAGAGTTTCCTCTGCTGGCTCTTTTTTTTAGAATGCTTTTTACTGAAATTGGCTATGTGATTCTGTCAAGCTCTCGCAAGACAGCAGAAAAAATCCTGAGCTTCTCGTCAGTGAGGGACATACCCACAAAGACATGACAGAAGAACCACAGAATGAGAAATGTGCACATGCACACACACACACACACACACACACACACACACACACACACACACACACACACACACACACACACACACACACAGAGCGAGATGCACATGGTCAAATGACAACATTGCTTTTTCAGTGATGGTCTGCACCTTTCTCCTCTAAGCGTTTGAATATTGGCTAAAACATTTATTCACCTTCATAGTGCATTTTTTAGGCAATGCCAAATTTACAGACCTACTAACATAGCAACATTAGCTCAACTAAACTTCATGGTGTTAATGACTCAATGTCAAGACCCTAAGGGAAAAAAAAAACACTACACTCCCTCCAAGCCCTCCTCACACTTGAGAATATAGATATCTGTGCAGTTAATGAGACATGATTTAAAGCGGCAGAGAGTACTATGGCAGTGAGAGGTTTTGGTGCCTTCCACACTTTTAGACCAGTAACTGCACAAACAAGGCTAAAGGTGGAGTTGTGTCAATATACATAAATAACAACCATAAATCTAGGGTGGTCACACAGGATGAATGTGCTGGAGTTCCTCCACCATAGACAAAATCCCATACCATATCATAGCAGGCTACAGGTCACCCTCCATGTCCCAAGAAACTCACAATGCATACTTTTACCTACTGGAGACTCTTACCATCCAACTTAACACCCTAATCATGGAAGACTTTAATTACCTCTGTATAGACTGGGGATCCTGCACAGCCTTAAATCTATAGGCACAGAGATTTCTGGACTTCGTAAATACAAACACCCTTCATCAAAGAGTGAATACACCCAGCAGAGCCTCTAACATACTGGACTTCATGCTCACAAATATGGGAGAAAGGTTATCTTAGGGGTTTCCATGCCGTCTTCCTGAATGATTCCTTCCTGCATAATTAAATTCCAATTTTTATAAATGATGGAAATAATTTCCTTGACATCCATACTATAAGTTAAAATAAAACTAAAAGGATGCAATTCTTTAACTTTTTGACTGGGATTGGAAAATTCCCCTAATGAATTAACAGAGTTTAAAATGGGAGTATAAAAAACAGATATTTGTTTGTTTCAGACCTCTGCAATTAAGTCCTCCGGCATGGAAACCCCTAAGATAACTTTTAGAAGAGGTCCAAATTTAACAAAATTTTCTAGAGAGAAAACCTAAGATTGCAGATGCCAGAATTGGTATGCTTAAATGCAGTATGTGCCGTTACTGTAGGTACATCCGCACGGGGTCTACCTTTATCATAAGAAATATCAGACATAAAGTACAGGGTAGATACAATTGTTCGAGTTTGTGAGTCTTTTATTTAGCTAAGTGTACTCATTGTCCTATTTTCTATGTCGGGAAAACCGACAGAAAATTGCAGGAGTGTATTTACGAACACCTGTACACTATAAAGAAGGGTAAATTGGATAATGCCTTAGCGAAACATGTCATGGAGAACCCCCTTCATTCATTCTTATTTACAGCTATTGATCAAATCCAGTTGGATGGTAGGGGTGGGGCAGATTCCCTCATCCTTGAAGTTAGGGAATTGATTTGGCAATTGAGACTGGACGCTTGTCACCACCCGGGTATTAATGGCAAATTATCCATTACATGTATGCTGAGACTGAGGAGTCTAAATAGATGACAGTAAAGTTTTTTCTACTGAGGCTTTCTTAATTTTGTTTACATATCGTAAACTGGTTTTACCGGCTGCCTTTGTACTTGGGTAATATTTATTTCATCTTTTTATATTTTTACATTTCACAGTTTACGTCAGTTTACGTCTAGTTTTTGATTTGTAAATTCACAGAAGAATAATCTGT
>NC_056727.1:1168372804-1168437804 GCF_019279795.1 Protopterus annectens
AAAATCCACAATTAAGGGTCAAATGGTAAGAGCCGCCAGAATGGTCACTAGGGAGAGTGATTTTGTGGAAGAATGTAGATTCATGGAAAGTCTTTTCTTAAAAAGAGGATACACGGAGGAGCTCATAGCGGACTTAATTGTAGAGGTCCAAAACAAACAAATATCTGTTTTTTATACTCCCATTTTAAACTCTGTTAATTCATTAGGGGAAATTTCCAATCCCAGTCAAAAAGTTAAAGAACTGCATCCTTGTAGTTTTATTTTAACTTATAGTATGGATGTCAAGGAAATTATTTCCATCATTTATAAAAATTGGAATTTAATTATGCAGGAAGGAATCATTCAGGAAGACGGCATGGAAACCCCTAAGATAACCTTTAGAAGAGGTCCAAATTTAAAAAATTTACTAGAGAGAAAACCTAAGATTGCAGATGCCAGAATTGGTATGTTTAAATGCAATATGTGCCATTACTGTAGGTACATCCACACGGGGTCTACCTTTATCATAAGAAATATCAGACATAAAGTACAGGGTAGATACAATTGTTCGAGTCTGCAAGTTGTTTATTTAGCTAAGTGTACTCATTGTCCTATTTTCTATGTCGGGAAAACCGACAGAAAATTGCAGGAGTGTATTTACGAACACCTGTACGCTATAAAGAAGGGTAAATTGGATAATGCCTTAGCGAAACATGTCATGGAGAACCCCCTTCATTCATTTTTATTTACAGCTATTGATCAAATCCAGTTGGATGGTAGAGGTGGGGCAGATTCCCTCATACTTGAAGTTAGGGAATTGATTTGGCAATTGAGACTGGATGCTTGTCACCACCTAGGTATTAATGCCAAATTATCCTTTACATGTATGCTAAGACTGAGGAGTCTAAATAGATAACAGTAAAGTTTTTTCTACTGAGGCTTTCTTAATTTTGTTTACATATCGTAAACTAGTTTTGCCAGCTGCCTTTGTACTTGGGTTATATTTATTTCATCTTTTTTTTGGCTGGTGACTTTTTTTAGTGTTCGAGGTTGAGGAATGTTGCTTCCATCATTTTTTACCCAGTGGAGTGTTTCATTCCTTTCTGTAGTTTGGCATACCAAATTATACAGGATATTCTGCAAAAGTGTGGAAGAGAGGTAAAGAAGAGAGTACAGGCAGGATGGAGTGGGTGGAGAAGAGTGTCATGAGTGATTTGTGACAGACGAGTACCTGTAAGAGTGAAAGGGAAGATCTACAAGAGGGTAGTGAGACCAGCTATGTTATATGGGTTGGAGACGGTGGCATTGACAAAAAGGCAGGAGTTTGAGCTCGATGTGGCCGAGTTAAAGATGTTAAGATTTGCACTGGGTGTGACGAGGGTGGACAGGATTAGGAATAAGTATATTAGAGGGTCAGCCCAGGTTGGAAGGTTTGGAGACAAAGCCAGAGAGGCAAGATTACGTTGGTTTGGACATGTGCTGAGAAGCGATGCAGAGTATATTGGGAAAAAGATGCTAAGGATGAAGCTACCAGGTAACAGGAAAAGAGGAAGGCCTAAGATAAGGTTTATGGATGTGGTGAGTGAGGACATGCAGGTGGTTGCTGTGACAGAGCAAGATGCAGAGGACAGGAAGAAATGGAAACAGGTGATCCACTCTGGCGACCCCTAACGGGAACAGCTGAAAGAAGAAGAAGATTCTACAAATGGAAAAAATTATGGAAAAAATCAGGAAGAGTAATTCCTATAAAGATAAAAACTCTCTCATCAAACTAAATAGAGAACTAAAAGGGCTAATTAGGTCAACGAAAGCCAATCTGAGGTTAAGATATCATCCCAGGTGAAAGATGACTATAAGGCCTTCTACAATTATGTCAGAAGCCTCAATCTGAACTGGTATTTAATGGTGCCACATTCACCAAGCTTGGTGATATAGCAAACTTGTTAGTGGACAAATTCAGTTCCATCCCTCCAAGAAAACCCTTAAACATAACCCCTCCAACTATAACTAGGAAGCATGTACTGGCTGCACTCACTAAAACCAAGAATATGGCCTCAATGAGCCCTGATAACATCCCAGGATGCCTCCTGGATAGTCTAAAATATGATTTATCAGGACCCCTGGAATCATTTAACTATAGTCTTAAAAATGGCTTTGTGCCATGTGAATGGAGGACTGCAATGGTTATCCCTCTTGGTAAGGGAGGAATATAAACAGATCCTGAAAACTACAAATCCATTAGTCTGAATAGTCTTATTTGCAAAGTCATGGAAAGAATTATCATGGAATGCAGCAACTGCCTCATGTACACAGACAACCCTTTCCTCCTACCACCCAACACTACAACCTGTGAGAGATGCACTTACATTGCCAAAACTGAAGCAAAGCTCTCTCCACCTAAGATTGTGCTAGACAGCCAAGAGGATAAGGTTAACACCCGCACTATACTTCAAGCAACACATAGCCCTTCTAAACCCACACCACCAACACCCACATATCGCAACACTAAATCCACATATGCAGAGGCCCTTAACTGTAACCTGCCCAAGCAACAAGGACCTCTGAAGCTGAAACGCAAACAAACACCAATCACAACCAAAGTGTCACATAGCTTGCAACACCAGTGTGCCACCCAGCAACAGCCCCTAAGGCAAGACAAGTACCTAACACTTTAGTCATAGGTGACTCTATAGTCCGGCACACTGATGTCCCACTCACCAGGTTGAACAAGGAGAAAATTACAGTCAGCTGCCTATCGGGTGCCAGGATCCACCACATAATGCATGCACTCAAGTCACTCCACAACAAGTACAAATATGACTCTGTCATTGTCCATGCTGGAGTGAATGACTTGAGACGTACCTCCCCGTACTACATGAAAAGAGACATGAAAGAGCTCTCGTATCATGTGGCCCAGGCAGGTATGACCCTGAGTAGCATCCTGCCTTCACCCAGAATGATACTACAACGTAAGGACAAAATGACTGACTTCAACAATTGGCTAAGCTTTTGGTGTCATTCAAAGGGGATCCAGTATCTGTCTGCCTGGGACGACATGATCGACAGACCACAATGCTTTGCCAGTGATGGTCTGCACCTGTCGCTCCTGGGATTCAGGTTACTGGCTAAGGCTCTTGCCACCCCTATAGTGCCTTTTTTAGGTAAAGTTCAAAGGACAAAACCACCACTGTAACAGGTACAAGCATGCAAAATCTGAAGGTAACGCTACTCAATGCTACAAGTCTAAACTTCAAAATGCACTCTCTCGAGGCACTCCTAAAAATGGAGAACACCAATATCTGTGCAGTAACTGAGACCTGGTTCAAGGCTCCAGAGAGCACCCCTGCAATACCAGGCTACAACTCTTACCACACTTTTTTGGCCACCAAACCAAGACCGAAACACTAAAGGTGGAGGAGTGTCAATATTCACCAAGGATATTCACACCACCAGGCTAGTTGCCCAACACAATGGGTCTGAAATTCTCCAGGTGCAACTAACACTTGGTAAGACTGCAATCCAAATTATAGCTTGCTACAGATACTCCACCATGCCCTAAGATTCTCACTACACCTTTCTAAACATACTGGAAATATTAAGATAGAACCAAACAACCTAATACTGAGTGATTTTAACTACCCTGCATTAACTGGGAAAACTACTCGTGTGCCAACACCTTTGCCCAATGGTTCTTGGAATTCATAAATTCCAACACCTTGGATCAACTAATCCATAGTCCCACCAGGGGCTCCAATATCCTAGACCTGGTCATTACCAACATGTGAAAGTGATGCTCCACACCTATGGTCACCCCCTCATTAGTCAGGTCTGACCATAAGCTAATCATCCTTAACATTCACATCCCATCCCCACCCCCCAGTAAGGAAACCTCCATAAAAGACTTCTCCAAAGCCAACTTCATGCTACTCAAGTCAGAAGAGACAAACTTCATGACACCGATGCAGACGGGAACTAAAAGTTCAACTGCTGAATCCTACACTAAGGCACTGTATGAGCACATCCACTCATGCATGAATCATGCCATCCCAAATAGAACTAAGATGCTCTCATCCAAAAAAAGGAAGCCAAGCTGGTGGTCCCCTGCCATAAACAAACTTTACAACAAAAGGAAGAATCTGTTGCAGAAAAGAGGAAAATCCTAGGATGCAAAAAACTCCCTAACCAGCCTCAGTAAGAAACTGAGATACCTCATAAAATCCTCCAAAGCTAGTTATGAAAATAAAATTGCCAAAGATTCCAAAGACAACCACAAGGCATTCTATAACTATGTCAAGAATCTAAATGGCAATTCTCAGATCTACTCTGAGATAAAATAGAATGGCATTAAATATACTGATCCCAAGGATATTGCCAATATCCTGGCAGATCAATTCAGTGCCAACTTCACCCCCCTCTCACCCCCTAAATGGCCCATCTCAATACCGGAAGATTGCCAAATTCCAGTAATAACGGCCACACAGGTAAAAAATGCATTCTCCAAAGCTAAGAATACAGCATCCATGGGACCAGATGACATCCTGGGCTGTGTACTACATGAACTACAATATGAACTGGCAACTCACCTAAGTGTCAAGTTTAATCATAGCCTCACCTCGGGTTTCGTGCCCACTGAGTGGCACAGAGCTACAGTTATCCCACTCCACAAGGGGGGATCCACCTTGGATCTCGGAAACTACCATCCCATCAGTCTGACAAGCCTTATCTGCAAGGCGATGAAGTGTATTATCATGGAACTTATAAAGAAAGACATTGGCAACCTTCAAACACTGGACCCCACCCAGTTTGGGTTCACGAAGGGCCGATCTTGTCTCCTGAACCTGATTGACTTCTTCAAATCAGTCTCCAGAGCCATGGACAAGGGTAATGTGGTTCACACAGCCTATCTAGACCTTGCCAAGGCCTTTGACACCATCCCCCACTCTGGAATCATAGATAAACCTACTAAGCTGGGCATTAATCCCTACGTCACCCAATGGGTTGCTAACTGGCTTAATGATAGAATCCACACTGTAAAAGTAGCCAACTCCAAATCCAGCTCCAGACAAGTGATAAGTGGAGTATCTCAGGGTTCAGTCCTGGGGCCGCTCTTGTTTGGCATCTACTTCTCTGAAGTACAAGCCAACACTAAGGGACTCTGGCTAACAAAGTTCGCAGATGACTGCAAACTGGGAGCCATTATTAAATCCCCAAATGATGTGGATCCTCTACAAAAGGGCCTTACAGAAACAGATGCTTGGTGCCAAAACCATGGACTCAAGCTCAATACCAAGAAATGTATAGTTATCCCCTTTGGGAAAAAACATGTATCCATGAATTACCACATAGGTGGCAATACACTAAAGACAGAAAGTGTGATAAGAGACTTAGGGACACAGGTGGACAGTGGTCTCACCTTCGATAACCACATCGTCACAACAGTCAGGAAATCCTTCTATGTGGCACACCTCATCACTAAGGGCTTTTCATCTAGAAAAAAGGAGGTCATTGCCCCACTGTACTCATCCCTCATTAGACCCATTATAGAATACAATGCCCCATTTGGTATGTACCTCTCAAGACATCTGCAACAACTGGAAAGGCTGCAGAAATACCTCACTAAAAGGATCACAAGCCTAAAGCAGATGCCCTATGCTGACTGCCTTAAAAAACTCCAGCTATACTCTGTCACATATCGTTTACTCAGAGGCGATCTCTGCTTAACATACAAGGCCATGTCAAACCCAAAGCTGTTAGACATGCTACACTTAAAGAAATCAAAATCCCTCAGAGCCGCACACTCCAGGGATCTAAACCTTGTCATCACAATAAACAAAACATGCTGGAGGGATAGGTTCCTGACCCAGAGACTCCCCAGACTCTGGAATAGATTGCCCATACATGTCAAGCAGAGTGCCTCTTTGGCCCTCTTTAAAAGGAACCTTAACAATTGGATGGGAGAAAGAAAATTCACCCCAGGGATCACGTCAGTCGCCCTGCTAGACAGGAGTCCAGGGAAGTAAATAGTGTGGGAAGAAATAGCCAGGGAATTGTTATGGCTAGGCTTGTATAGGCCCTAGGGCTGATAGCCTAGTACCAACCTATGAATCAACCTATGAACCTAAGTTATAAACACGGACAGAGGAGACCTCCGGACAATGGAACCATCCCAGTTTGGCTTTGTCAAAGGAAGGTCATGCTTACTGAATTTGGTGAACTTCTTTGGAAAGGTCACAAAGGCAATGGATCAGGGGAAAATGGTGCATAGAGATTACCTAGATCTGGCTAAAGTATTTGATAAAAAAACCCCACTTGGGTATTGTCAACAAACTTACGGGACTAGGTATGAACACCGTTATAACATGCTGGCTCACTGATAGGATGTAGGAGCTTATAAATGGTGAGGCCTACAAAGGGGCTGGTGACCAGTGGAATCCCCCAGGACTCTGTGCTAGGCCTACTCCTCTTTAGCATCTACTTCTCAGATGTCAAAGCTAATGTGAAAGGCCTCTGGCTATCCAAGTTCATAGACTATTGCAAACTGGGAGCAGTCATTGAATCCTCCCAAGACATGAATACTCTTCAGGAAGGTCTAACACAGACAAACACTTGGTCAGATTTAGTTAATTATATTTTTATATATATATATATATATATATATATATGGATTCCATACATTTGGTTGAATTACACTTAGTCGAAAATGTTTCCAGGCAGTTCACTTGACTGAAAGCTCACTTGACTGAAAGATCACTTGATCAAAGTTCATTTGGTCGAAAATGGAATATAGCCCCTGCCCCACTGCAGTGCAACCCTGGAGTGAGAATATTAATTAAGGTGGGGTGTGGGGGGCACAGCCCCCCACATTGGGGTGTGTGGGGGGCATAGCCTCCCACATTATGCCAATAGTTTTTACTAAAGATATATATATATATATATATATATATATATATATATATATATATATATATATATATATATATATATATCAATGCATTTCTAATGGAAATACCTTCTTATAACAGTGAATACATTAAAATTATGTGGGGGGCTACGTTCTCACACCCCCCACCCCCCCTTATTTAATATTCTCACTCCAGGTTTGCACTGCAGTGGGGCAGGGGCTATATTCCATTTTCGACCAAATGAACTTCGATCAAGTGAGCTTTCAGTCAAGTAAGCTTTCAGTGAAGTACAATGCTTGGAAACATTTTCGACTAAGTGTAATTCGACCAAATGTATGGAATCCATATATATATATATATATATATATATATATATAAACTACTTCTTAAAACCACAGTGGCAATGTCCTCTCTTTTAAGGAGGACAATGCATGCATCACACACATACACGCCAATGCAGATGTAAACACATTCCACACTTGCATGCAGAATTTAAGCTAGCCATTCTATTGAGAGAGAAAGTAAGTATGTGTGTGTGTGTGTGTGTGTGTGTGTGAGTGTGTGTGTGTGTGTGAGTGTGTGTGCAATTTATCTAGCCATTCCATTTGTTTCTGTGTGAGAGAGAAGGTGTGTGTGTGTGTGTGTGTGTGTGTGTGTGTGTGTGTGTGTGTGTGTGTGTGTGTGTGTGTGTGTGTGTGTGTGTGTGTGTGTAATTTAAACTAGCTGTTCCATTCGTTTCTGAATGAGAGAGAAAGTGTGTGTGTGTGCGCGTGCTCATGCTCGCACGCATGTGTGTGTGTGTGTGTGTGTGTGTGTGTGTGTGTGTTTGTGTGTGTGTGTGTGTGTGTGTGTGGCTGTGTGTGTGTGTGTGTGTGTGTGTGTGTGTGTGTGTGTGTGTGTGTGTGTTTTGGCATGTGCATGTGTATGTGTGTATATGTAATTTCAACTAGCTATTCTGTTTGTATGACCGATAAAGTGTGTGGGTTGCTATAGGAGAGAGAACGTGTGTGTGTGTGTGTGTGTGTGTGTGTGTGTGTGTGTGTGTGTGTGTGTGTGTGTTTGTGTGTGTGCTGCTCATGCTGTCTGTTTTCAATGTGCAACTAACTGTTTTGTTTAGCAGATGGGAGTCACTGTTTGTGCTGTAGAATTTGGAAGCAGTGTTAGTAACATAATTGCCTTTAGTGAAGAAGGCTGTGGATTCTACTCCCACACCATGTAGATGAAGTGTTGGATAGAGGTTCTACATTCCTAAGTTTGTCCTCCTTTGTATGAGATGCCTAGTAACTATGAACGTGTTGTTGGTTTGTCAGTTATTCCCTATTACAATATTACCAGCTTATCAAATGTAACATAGGCAATTATTTTCAAAGGGCAGCAGGCACTGAATTTGTAGATGAAACACTGAAATGCAAAGTTGTTTGCCAGTAGCAACCTCTTCATTAGTTACAGATCTCTTCAATGTGAAAATATTTGGATGACTTTAACTTCTGCAGAGATTGTGCTTATTGACTGATACTGGTGGATTGTAATGATGCGTAATGATGTAATTGAATGCCATGGTGGTGCAGCAGTTAGCGTTGTCGCCTCATAGCCCGAGGTTCTCCCGTTCTATTCTCGGCTGGAGCGCCTTCTGTGTGGAGTCTGCATGTCCTCCCTGTGGTCAAGTGATGTTAAAGATATGCAGGTATGTGCAAGCGTGACTGGGTGTGCCTTCTTTGAAGGTTGGGCATTGGGTTGGCACCTTGGCACCGTAAAGATGCTAATCATTAGCAGACCGGAGTTCTGCTGTGGCGAACCCTAACCGGGAAAAGCCGAAAGACATTACTTTTACTGGTGGATTGTAATGACAGAAGTTTGAGTGGCCTTTTATGGTTGAAATTTTCTGAAATGAGTAGTTTTGTCATTATTGGTTCATACATTTTGCTTCATTGCTTACTTTAAGAATGTTCAAAACTACAAATTTAAAGCATGTTTTAACAAGTAGTATTGTATTATACAAGGAATATAATTTAGTGCAATCAGGAAGGTGAATCAAAGGAACAGACACATGTATGTATGGCCTTAAAAATGTCTGCAAGGAGCCTATGGTTTGAAAACAGACTAAAGGTAAACTTAATCCTCCACTGGCCAGATGCATTTTCTTTGAATGTGCATTTTAATGCCATTTCAATGAATGTGAGTTTCAAGGGCAGATAAGTTTAATGCTCATGCTAAGTTTGTTTTCACTGTGAGACTGTATTGTTTTTTAGTAAATGGCTGTCAGCATTTGTGCTATTTTTATTTCAATATCTATAATCACTGTAGAAGTAAATAAGAGAACAGTATGCACACTCACAGGTTTGAACACTGTTTATGGTAACTGGGGAGAAACAGAAATAGAATGGCTGGGGAGGGGGCTGCTGTTGGGGTGGTAGGGGGTTGCTGCAAGAGAGGCTGCTTAGTGGATGGGGGGGGGGCGGATCTATTACCCTGTCTATTTCCACATTTGACAATGATCCAGCTCTGACTGTGTGGCATGCTACCTGAATGTACAGGATTATTTATATTGCATTACACTGCATGCTAACTAAATGTAGATAGTTTTCTGTATGCTCCATTGAAAATGGGTCTCTGATAAGTTTAGTCAGCCTATTTTAATTAACAAATTTAAATCAATAAATAAATAAATTAGTAGATAAATATGGCTCATCCTGCTGCAGTATTACAAATATATCAAATGTATTTTAGCTACCCTGTGGTGTGAAAACTGGCTATAGATGATGGTCCCTGTTGATGTGATGCACCAACCGCATGGGGAAAAAGTGGAAAATGGGGTTATGGATGGATAGGTAGGTGGAACATTACCAACATATGCAACAAGCTCTTGTGTTACTTTCAACATTATTGATTTATACTTCAGGTGGTTTATTCAAATATCAAAGTGTGAAATGCACAAGACAATGTGCAAAACTTACATACTTGGATACTGTTTCCCACCCAAAATATTCAGTATATCTACAACAAGAGTACAACATCTGCTGGTTGCATGTGTTAGTACACAGAATAAAACACATTGTACACTTTCTGTGACCTGCTGGTAACTCATATGTTTATGATTATAGCCAGCAATGTGTACTCCCAAATGCATTGAAACCTCTTTGTCTATGGGCTGCTCTGTAGTTTATGTACTATACAGATATGATAATATGCATGTTTTTCCTGACACAGTATGTCCACGTGTGCTACTATCATGCTTATTATGGTGTCTTCGGGGCAAATAGTTTCAAAGAAGAATTACAGTATAGTGTTCCATACCTTTTTTTGGACAATAAAGCAGCAACACATTTCAGTACCAGATATGAGACTGCACACTATACTATTATGCTGGGATTGTAGTCTGTATATGTTTTGCAAAAAAAAAAAAAATATGAAGATACGCTATCAGTCAGTTAGTTGACTGGGATAAAAAAATGTATCCAGGAGTCAACATTTCAGCCATTGCCTTCATGAATTCTATTTCTTAATCAATCAGTTTATGTATTAAAGACCTTAAAGAAGTAAATAATGCAGAGATGGTCAATAGCAGAGAAAGCCTGGAAGATGAACTTAATACTGCATACAGAATTCAGTAGACCACAATAACCACATCTCAGCAACTCTCATTTTGTAACCAAAACAAACAGTAAACTGTCATCTAAGGCTTCTTAAATATATTCAAAGATTAACACATAAAGGATTCAAGTAGCAGAACTGAAAAGGTTTTATTTTTAAGTCTGCCAGTATGGGTTTTGCAAGAAACTGTACAACTAGTTTTCATTACGTTTGTAGTGTCTCAGATACAGCAATTACCAAATCTGGGCTAATTGGAATGTATGCATGATGTCATTTGTCCATGACAGATTACCAGAGGATCACATTTATAATAGTATAGTGGTGAGCTTCATCTCATAGGCCTGGATTCGATTTCCACAGTTCACTTTGTCTGGTATGTAACTCTGAGAAGGTCAGTTAACTAGACAGCTCTCCTACGCCGCCACTGAGAATAGGTCTCAGTGAATGCAGACAACATGGATAAATAAATACACACATTTACAAATACAAACTAATAATAAACATAGTTGAGAATAGTAGAAATGTCAGTATTTTATAATGAGTCACGGGTATGTAAGTTGAACCCAGATCACTGTTAAGGGTCATATTTCTCCTACTTTTTACCATCAGATGAGTCATGGCAGAATGTAAAACTCTGGCTATGTTATATGTAGGATGAGTCATTTCTATGAAAGCTAGAAAATTATGATAAAATGTTCAAAGTAATAGAGAACAGCTGCTATACTGAGGAGTTCTGAAGTCTGTTTCAAGTACACGTTATGTCTTGGCAATAGGAATGGTGGCTACTGATTGTGGTATAGGAAAGACAGATGTAATAGTTTGGCTGACCTAGTGTCATCTAAACAAGGTAGCTGAAATTATAAAAATGTGCATATTCTATAAAATTGCAGTGGTGGATTGCTTCTTGCTGAGGCAAAAGTCACTTCTTGATTGTATTTTATGTATGTGCCTATTATATTTGTTCATTTTATTTATCTATGCTTTGTTGACCAGGTTAGTCCCACTAGGCTGGTGGCATATTTCCAGGAGATATCTGAGGTTTGCTCATACTGTTAAGGGGAGATTTGGTTGGGACACCATGACAATCCCCTTACTATTTTTGTTAAGTGTTATGTTATCTTTTATATCCCCCAAGACTAACATCAACTCCGCAGATGGGACCTCAAGTTGGGAGCATTTCATGTGAACAAAGGTAGCTTCTGTGAATACAAGAAGATTGAATACTGTTCACTGAAACTGCTTTCGCTGAAAGAGGAGCTTGCCTTTTTCTCCATTGTTGTGCAACCTTAGAGCTGATACATATATAAGTCTGGGGGGGGGGTATTCTCCCACACTGGTGATTCAGGAGATCTTGCCCCCTAGAAAAAAAATGTCTTCCAATATTCGCTGAAGGTAGCTTCAGTAAATATTTTCCAATTCATTTTCATTTGCCAAAAGTACCTTTGGCAATTCAACATGAATCTCTCAAGTTAATGTCTCATCTGAAGAAACTCCAGCTGTACTCGGTTGCATACCGCCTACTGAGAGGTGATCTCTGCCTGACATACAAGGCCATGCCCAACCCAGAATTAATGGACATGCTCCACCTAAAGAAAACCATATCCCCTCGAGGCACACGCTCCAGGGATCTAAACCTCACCACAACAATAAATAGGACATGCTGGAAGGATAAATCCCTATCCCAGAGACTTCCCATGTTCTGGAACAAGATTCCAGTCTACATTAGGCAGAGCTCCTCGCTAACCCTCTTCAAGAGAAACCTTGACAAGTGGATGGGAAACAGAAAGGTTACCCCAGGGATCACTTCAATGGCTCTGCTGGACAGAGGCACAGGGAACTAATCTAAGGGGGTGGTGAAAGCCAACACATTCTGGCTAGGCTTATAAATGCCTTCAGGCAAATAGCCTAGTACCTACCTATGAACCTGTAGACCTATAATAATGAAGGCTGTGGGTCAATATAAAGATTATTGTAAGATTAGTGACCATCATTACAAGTCCCACATGGTCTCACTCCTCATTTCTATGCCTTTGCAATAAATATCTTCTCTTTTAGTCCATCACATTCTATAACACAGTGTAGGAGCTGAATTATAATCAGCTTTGGAACATCCTTTGCTTTATCCATTATTATCAATATCTCCTTGCAAATATATGTTCTTCCAAAGTTCTTAATCTGTTAAACAAATGCCATCGAACACTGAAAACACCCAAACTCTCACTGTTGTTTTACTAGTATAAATGAAGCTTTTAATTACAATAGCCCACATTCATGCATGTGAAGGAGCAAATCCAACAGTTATAATGGCAGGTACATGTGGCTCTCTGGAGGTACTTATATTTAGGTAAGAGTGGCATTGTCCATATGACATTCATAATTAGGCAACCCAAACCAGTTCTTCTTCCATACTTTTTAAATAGCTTAAGCTTATATGCTATTATAAAAAAAAATGGTCACACTGTGTTCATACTAAAATGGGTAAATGGCAAACTTTAAATAACAGAGCAATGCAACCAAGCACAGTGTTGGTATTGGATCTGTGTCTCTGACTTGGTGGCAAACAACAGTGTTGAGTTAACACTCAACAATCCAGTGAGATACAGATGAAAGTTACTTTAGTACATACACAACAGACATAGTCACTAAATCTATTTAAAACTGGAAGGATTGTTGCCCTTCTCATCCTACTGCCCTGGTTGTGTATGAGTGTGATGTATAAAAAGCAGTTTAGACTTTACTGGAAGACATGCTGGTGGGGAGGTTTGGCAAACATAACAAACATGATAAACAAGATTTTTTTATGTAAACAAAGTGAAAATATGTACAATATTTTTTTTTAATTAAGTACCTACAAGTTTTGTTATTTTTTATCACAATACCAGGATACCCTCAATTCATTTATACTTTTTATTTTTATGATGAAAAAAAAGGGTTCATACAGTAAACTAAATTGAAAGACTAGAGTAAAGTTCTAAGCCATGGACAATTCAGCAGATGTTAAGTTATGGCTTTGCCTGCATAAGGTTGTCAAGGCTTTCTTTTTTATTAAATGTATTTGAAAATATAATATTTTATGCATATATTTTGTTTCTTTTTGGTGTAAGAAACAACTATCTTGGCATAAATTGCTCAGTCCTGTAAAAGGGGTATGACACCTTATTGTAGAACTTGGAATTCTGAAACAGGGAAACTCTGAGACTGAAACAGCAAATTGGGTCAAAATATTTTTTCTCTGGTGGCTATTCTAACCAGCTACATCCATTTAAGCCAATTTGCCCTTTGCAAAATTAATTACCTCTTCATCATTTTAATTGCAGTTAAGAAAAGCTCTAAGTTTTGTATTTGAAAAATTCTTACTAAGAAAAAATATACGAACCTGACGAGATGCAATAACTTAGCAGCATTCACATTTGTATTTATGTGTGGAGAGGGAAAATGAACATTTGATCTGTACAAGAGTATTATGCTTTAATAATATCTCTGTTTAAGAGAGTTGTTACTGTATGAGTATCTTGTAGGTTTGACACACAGGTAATATAACATTTTGAACAGCGATTCTGTGCACCTGTTCATTAAATCCCAGTCTGTTTCAGAACAAATGGTATGTGTAGCAGTTACAGATAAAAATAAATAAGTGCTGCTTTTGTGCAATCAATTATTGACTATATTTTGAACAAAATACAAATGACTGAAGTGGGAAATGCAATATTTTCTAAACAGAAAGAGGTATTGGTATAATACATGATACAAAGAACCTGCAGTGATGTATGGTAGCATTTTCTTAATCAGTGAAGGCTGTTGTCCATGTCTTGCTGAAGCTGTCTCTTGTCAACTTCAAGGGAAGTTCTGAGATAGGAAGAAACAAATTTGAAAAGGTTAACCAGATGTGAAATTTTGTAGAAAACTGAAAGGAAAACACATATAATATGGATACTCATGCTAGAAGTAAAGAATCTAATTGTAAAACAGCTTATGAAACAATAATCGAAGTAGAATGATACCTGATATATCTCAGCTGAAACAGCAAGAAAAATCCACTTACAGTTAATGCAAATGTGTGTGTGTGTGTGTGTGTGTGTGTGTGTGTGTGTGTGTGTGTGTGTGTGTGTGTGTGTGTGAGAGTCATGCTCAAGTGATTCAGTCTCTGTTACTGAGTGTAGAGTGCCACTATTCTAGATATGCAATGAATTTTCATTCTAATTATGGACTTTTTTTAGAAAAAAGTGAAGGCAGTTAATAAATGTTTCTTCCTTGTCAGCAACCACTTTGTGTTTCTGTGTATAAATACACACCAGTTCTTTTATGTCGCACATCACTGCAAACTATATGCTCTTTAAATGTTATTTGTTAGATATTCAACATTAGATCACTGTTGCAGTTATCTAAGCTAATTGGGTGATATCCTGAGCCACGGATATAATCACCAGCCAGCTTTCAAAGGTTCAGGGCCCCTTCCACTCACCCTATCTGTTTAGCGGCTCAAGGAGAGCCACATAAAACAATGTTTAGGGTGTGAACAGTTTCAGAGTATTCTTGCCACTCAATTTCACTCTGTGGAACTGATGGCTGGTTAGTGCTTCTTCAAGGTTGCGCAGATGTGTACCTTGCTGGGCACAGCATTCCACAATTTCACTTTTTTTCTTAGGGAAAAGTTACATCTCTTCTGTGAATTTAATTATTTCATGCTAGGCAAATTATTTCTAATGAACTGTCACACACTGTAAGGGGATTTTTACATTAGTAATACTTGTGTGAAAGAACTGTGTAAAAATCTGTTTTATTATTTTCTACATATTTATGCATAATTTTTATGTCAGTGGCAGGACACTGAGTTTTCAGGAACTGCCATTTGATTTTTTTACTTCAAAACCCTTACTCTCATGTCAGGAAGTTTATAGACTCTCAAAGTCTTGACTACCCATCTTTCAGGTTTCTTTCTTGACTAAACCTCGTCCCATTTATCATTGTCCTTAGTTTTTCCTTCTGTCTGCATGAAAAAGAAAATTTCAACATTTTCATTGCGTGTCATGCTGGTTCCTTCTCTGCCTCAGCTGCCAATGAGAGACTTGGCTGTGTCCAGACTTGGGTTCTCTGACTGCTCATCCATTTTTCTCAGTTCACCTGGTGTACCTCCTTGAGAAGCCACTAAAGACTGAAAGTTAAACACATCCTCTGTAGCTTTAGGGCTGTTCTCTCTAGTCAAGGGAGAACCCTTCTTGTCATTCTTGGAGAAAGGAGGGGGTGGAGTCTTACTACATAGCCAAACTAGGGTGCCTGATTAGTGAGATAGTGCCCCTGCCACAGATCAGTTTTATAACAAAAGGAAAAAACTGCTGCCCAGGGCCAAGAAGGAGAAGAGCCTAATTGAAAGCAATCTCTCCTTAGTCTGAACAAGCAAGTAAGAGCACTAGTAAAATCCTCCAAAGCAAACTTCGAGTCCAAACTGGCCATATCTATTAAAGACAATCACAAGACATTCTTCGTATATGTCTGCAAACTTAAGGGAAGCACCCGAATCTACTCAGAACTGGTAGTCAAGGACACCACCTACACAAATGCCGTAGATTTAGCCAACCTGCTGGCAGACATGTTCAGTGAAAACTTCACCCCGCTTTCCCCCCAGCAGTAAATCAGGACATCCCCAGCACCTGCCCCCCTCCCCTTATCTCTAAGGAGCAAGTCATCACTGCCCTTTCAAAAGCTAAAAATACAGCCTCCATGGGACCAGATAACATCCCAGGCTGCATGCTACATGAGCTCAGACATGAACTTGCAGCACCATTAGGCACCCTATTCAACCAAAGCCTGAGTACTGGCTTCATGCCGGCCAAGTGGAGGACAGCCACTGTCATCCCTTTGCACAAAGGTGGAGTGTCCACTGATCCAGGAAATTATAGACCCATCAGCCTAGCTAGCCTGATTTGCAAGGCTATGGAGTGGATTATCATGGATCTCATTAACAAGGTCATTGGCAACCTCCAAACACTTGATCCCACACAGTTTGGTTTCGTCAAGGGGAGGTCATGCCTGCTAAATTTGGTCGACTTCTTTGAGACAGTCACCAAAGCCATATATTGGGGCAATATTGTGCACACTGCTTCCCTTGACCTGGCTAAAGCTTTTGATACTATTACCCACTCAGCTATAATAGATAAACTCTCTCAACTAGGTGTCAATACATATGTTGCCAGATGGTTAGGAAACTGCCTCAGTGATAGAACCCACCTAGTCAAAACATGGGGAAGCCACCTCAAGCAGTCGAACCGTAATCAGTGATGTGCCACAGGGATCGGTCTTGCAGCCCTTGTTATATGGGATATAATTTCTGTGGTTCAGGCAAAAACCAGTGGGCTGTGGCTGACCAAGTTTAGAAATGTTTGTAAGCTGGGCACTATCATGTCAGTTCCCCTTGTGATGTGGACATCCTCCAAGAGGGTCTCATCCAAACATATGGCTGGTGCCAGAAACATGACTTCAAACTGAATGCCAAAAAATGCATCATCATCCCTTTTGGGGAGAGTGACATTCCCCCAAATTATCACATTAACAACAAGGTCCTAGGCATGCAATCAGTCACGAGGGACTTGGGCACCCAGGTTGATAGCAAACTGACTTTTGACCACCATATTGCCTCCATTGTAAGGAAAGGTTTCTACGTGGCCCACCTCATTAGTAAGTGTATCTCATCCAGGGACAAGGTGGTCATAACATCCCTGTATTCTTCCCCTATAAAACCCATTATTGTGTAGAATGCCCCTTTTGGCATGTACCTGACAAAGCACATGCAGCAGCTGGAGAGACCACAGACGTTCCTCACCAGGAGAATCCAGGGACTTAAATATCTACCTATACAGATAGGATAAAGGCCCTGTCCCTCTATTCAATCTCCTACAGACTCCTCAGAGGTGACCTCTATCTGGCATGCAAAGCAATCTCAGACCCTGCTTTGATGGGACTGCTGCATATCCGCAAGTCAAATTCCACTCGAGTAACCTGCATGCGTGACCTCAGCCAGGTCTGTGACATCAATAGGACTTGTTGACAGGACAGAGTTGTGTCCCAGAGACACCCTCTTCTGTGGAATAGATTCCTGCTCCACGTCAAGCAGAGTACCTCATTAATGCTTTTTAAGCACAACCTAGATAACTGTATGGGGAACAGAAAATACACCCCTGGGATTCCACCTGTGTCCCTGCTGGACAGGGGCATTGGGTGCTGACTTGTCAGAACATGGACAAAATTCTTGGCTAGGCTTGTAAAGGCCTCAGGGCCAATAGCCTAGTAACTTCCTATGATCCTATGACAAGAATGAGGAAGGTTTTGCCAGATTTGGAAAGAAAGTTTATTCTTCTGCTACTTTAATTTTCAGAATTTTTAATTGCCAGGCTCGCACTTTCTCATTTTTATACGTCCTTCTTCAGAGGTTAAAACTTCATTAAATTCCTTAATTGTATCCACTTCTCATGTAACCAAAAACTCCTTAATGTGCCCTTATGGTTTTGCTAATGCAGTGTCCAGAGTCCCTTCTACTGGGTCAGTTATGGGAAGATTCTTTTGGATATATTCTCAAAACTTACCAGAAGAAGTTAAAGCTTTGATTTTAAATATCTCGCTAGATGAGGTTGTTCTGCCTGGCCCTCTTGCTACTGCGGTAATTAAAAGATATGATGAATAATGGAACTTGGTTCAGGGGAAGACCCACATTTTCCAACCCCCCTTTTCTAAGTTGAACGAACACTTTCCAATTCTGTACTTGTTTTCAAGAAGCAGTTTCAGTAGCGAATTGCTAACAAACAGCATTAGAAAACAAAATGACAAGTTGGTTCTACAAAGAAAGGGAAAACCTCCTAGAACCAAGCACAGCCTAAAACATCAGAATGACTACTCACCTCTTCAAATCCCCCACACTGATCCTGATAATCTATCTCGAAGTCTAGGACTTCATCTTCCCCAGTAGTATCAGATTTTCTCGGACAAATGTGTTCTGAGAGACTGAGAATCATCCATCATGGGTACATATAACAACAGTAGTTCCTCCCCCCTTTTCAGAGGATTCCTCCACATCCCATGAACCAAACATTTCTATTTTCTCCAGTTTTGGATCACATATTGTCACATGGGATAATAGAATGAGTGCCCTCAGCTTAGATAGATATATGTTTTTATTCAAGGGATCTTTCTGGTCCCAAAAAATGAGGGAACTTGGAGAGTGGATCTCGATTTCTACTTTCTGAAACTGTATAGCCAGGTCCCAAAGTTCAAAATCCTGTCTCTCCAAGCCTCGTTACCCTCATCCCCCCCACACCCAATTTCATGGTATTATCAGACTTAAAAGATGCTTACTATCACATCGCTATTGGCAAGGGATTCAGACATATTTTGAAAGATTTTTGTACGATTCACATTATCAGTTCTCTTTTTTACCCTTTGGTCTACATACTGCACCAAGGGTATTTACAAACTGTCTGGCTCCAGTAAATGCATACTGCAGACTTCAATGAAATATACATATTTGCATATTTGGACAGCTGTATTATATTTGCAGACTCTTTTTCCAATTGCCAAGAATCCTTGAGATGTGATAAAGTCCTTCTGTGTCTAGGATATCAACCGAAGTTACAGAAATCATTTCTCATGCCTTCTCACAGAACAGTGTATCTGAGATGTCTTCTTGATACTTCCACAGGAAGATTTTTTCTTCCTCAGGACAACGTAAAATTGTATATAGAGTGCTCCCTCAGTTTTTCCAACCCACATCTGATATCTGACAGGGAATTTCTCAGGATTCTGGGTTTCATGGCCCCTATGATTATTGTGATTCCCTTGGAAAGACTTCACGAGAAAAATTCATTGGTACCTGAGATCAGTCTGATTTCGGCATCATTGCCCTTCATATATTTTCAGATTCCAGTAGTGGGATTTGTAAAAAGGGGGTTACTGTGGTGGGTGAAACAGTTGCCTTTCAGATCTGGTCTTTCCTTCTCCCTCACACATCCTCAGTTTGTCGCAACAAATGCTTCAGACTTTGCTTGTGATATGTATTGAATGGAATTAAAGTGGAAGATCTATGGAATGATCAGGACTGGCAAAAACACATCAGTATCAGAGAGGTTGCCAGTAATCAGTACTCTAAAAGCCCTAATATATCTCTGGTTTCCTGCACAGCAAGTGGGTACCGGATCATATCCTTTTTGCAGACTTGCCATGATGGCCTAGGAGGTAGCAACTCATCTCAGTTAGAAACTTGAGGCTTCTTACACTCCATCAGAGCAAAGCATTATAGAACAGAAGCTGAACAGGACCAGGACAGAAACTCATGAATGAAAACTACACCGGGGGTCTTTTAGGAATTGATCTAACTGTGTGAAATACTTCTATTTAACTCAACACACTCATCTACTCTCTCACACAGCAATACACACACACACACACACACACACACACACACACACACACACACACACACACACACACACACACACACACACACACACAGACACACACACACACACACACACACACACACACACACACACACACACACACACACACACACACACACACTTTCTACCTCTTATACAGAATGTTCAGAATGTTCTAAAAGCCAAAAGTCAAAAGTAAGAAGGTACTGAAGCAGTGACAATGGTAGGAAAGAATCAATGATTTAGAAAAAACATGGGAAGGAGATGGGGAAATAAGAGAGTGAGCTGGGATACAGACGAGGAATGCAAGTTATAAAGTGAGAATTCAGAGATGAATGAAACATTGAAGGGATACAGGAAATTCTTTATTATTTGTTAACAGAGTAAGCCCACTGAACACAAGTGACAATTTTGGGTGGTGACCCTACAGAAATGCCTGGTTAAGAGACCTGCTCAGAGTCACACAACAGGTAACAGAAGTGGGGGAGTGGGGTTGGAAGTGTAGTAGGAATTAAACCTTGTACCTTTGGTTACAAGAAGCAGCTGGAATAAAATTATATTAAGAATGAAATAAAATCTAAGTTGATGTGTTAATAGTTGAATATGGTTTGATTATTGTAGAAAAGGAATAGGAAGGCATCCCCACTAGGATAGTCAAGCTGTTGATGAGGAACCCAGGAAGAGGGTGAAAGAAGAGATGTTAGATAAGGTTGTATATAAAGGGGATGCGATGAATTAAATGGTGTAGTTAAGCATTTGGGAACTTTAATCAGTGGATATTTGGAGATGGAAGAAATTGGTAGTACATCAATTACAGGGAGAAAGGATAAAGGCTGGGTGTTGAATGGTAAGATATAGAAGCAAAGTCCTTTAGATGAATGAATAAATAATTTATGAAGGATGGGGCTTTGATTGCCCAGTTATAATTGCTGAGCTAACAACATGGTCTGGAGATAACATACACCTGGAGTTCTGGATTATAAAAGAATAGATATTTAGAGATGAAATATGTATATCTGTCATTTGCTTGCCTTTATTGGTATGTTTTTTTTTTAATATGGAGAGACAATTTACATTGGGGCCATTTATCTGAAATGTGTTATTTGTTAAGAGGAAACTGGTGCAACACAGTTACCATACAATGTTGTAATGCGTATGTGCACTTTTGTTTTGCAAAGTTATAATATTAATAGAATGAATAAAAAATGATTTAAAAAAGAGTGACCTTTTTACAACTGTCCATATTCTCTTATACGTATTTCATTTTTATAAATGATTTATTTTGTACCGTATTTGTCAGAGTAATTACACTTTTAAGGCCTGGGTCATGGTTCAAAAGTGCCCTCTGTTCCAGACCACCTATACTGTCAACAAATAAAAAAATAAATAAAATAATTTCATAGTACATTAATTCAGATATCCTTAAGCAGGATTTTGTATTCATATCATTCACTCAATAATCTTGAAGGAATGCGAAGTTTACATTTTAAACTGTTTCATACTTCACTCCTTCTGTACAGGCTATTAGTTTCAGCCATAGTTCCACTGTTCCTCCTCTGGACTGCTCTGTATACAACATGATATTCACTAACTTCTTACTGAAATAACTTACTGAAATAAAAGTGCCATTATTTCTCTAAGTACTCTGTGGTCTAGCTAGTGCATTATCCTCATATTTATGAACTTCTTCAAGAGATCACAGGCTAATAATGTATCTTCATTTTTCTATATCACAACCATGGTGTGAGAAAATAAGATATCAGCTATCCTTTCACTGTAAATAACTAATTATACCCAGAAGTTTTTAAAAAATGCATCTGTTCGGCAAAGATGAACATAAACAAGAAATTTATATGCTACAAGAATATAGGGTTCATAGACGTCATAGAATTCAAATAGTCTTCTGGGGAAAGACAAAAGTCCCAATTCATTTGAATTAGGAAGTAAATGAAACTGCTAGAAAAAAGGACAAACATGGCAAATGAGTATGTTTAAACTACTGCGGGCTACAAAATATACAGACACCAAATGTTGGAAGGACAGGTCAAACACTTTTTAAACAATTTCACCATATCTGTATTTGTGTGAGCGTTGTCATTGATATATTTCCCCAACACTGACATTTTATCTAATATTCAAGCAGACTTTAAATGTGACTTGTCTGTTATGAATTTTATTTCATAGAGGAAGTAGTTATTAATGGGCTCTTCCTGTACGGTGAAAACACTGCACAGACATCTAGATTAATAGCATATAGTAAAACATGACACTTATTTTGCACTTCAGTACTCATTTAATTATTAAATAAACCATATTGTCAAACAGGAAAACATTACCATGGCTAATATCATAATTTCTTACTTTTTGTTTGAGAAATAAATCAATTCCAAGGCATTCCTTTTCCTACTCTGCACTTACATATTGAGTTCCTGTGTCAGAGCACAGAAATTGTCTCATATACTTCATTCATGAAATAACACGTGTCTAAGGGTACTTACCAGCAGTGTTTTACTCATTCTACAGCAAACTTACCTCAGTGTTGTTTCCCTATTATCTATGCACATAAAAGTTATGCTGCTTGTGGTCTTAGATTAGTACTAGGCCAACTAACCTTGGGGAACATTTTATGCCTATCCATTTACCCTATGTGAGAATCAAACCCTGTTCCTTGTGTTACTAAGGAAAACACCTTGTCCATTATGCCAACCTTCTACCACTACCAGGTAGATTATAGATCAGAGCTATGTTTGATTATTGCTGAACAGAAAAAAAAAAAAAAAAAAAAATATATATATATATAAAACTTCTGCACAGTACAGCTACTCTGGGAATTATTATTAAAGGCTGAAGTGATGATCTAACATGGCCTTCTGATATATATTATATATGTTTACTGTTGGTGTAACCAGTGGGATTTTTAAAATTGTAAATCAATTTTCTGGTGAGCTTTAATGCTAAATTAAATTCATAATTATTCATCAGCAGGTATTTTGTCTTCTCTATAACTATTTGCAAGACCAAATACATATATTCTAGGGAAATACATCTAGCCCAGGCCAGCCCACAAACTTCTAGAAGAAAGCTCTGCCCCCAGTTTGTTCATCGTAAGTGCTAAGATAGCTGCCCTTGTAGGTCATTTTAAGCCTAGTTAAGTTTTTTTGGTGAGAATCAAATCTTGTACCTTTTGCCTGGGAGGTAAACATTTTAACCATTATGCCAACCCCTAACCCCACACATTCCCTTTGTCCTGTTATCCATACTTGTAGATGTTTTCAATAGAGGTCCATGTCAGGGCCACTATATCAATCACAGAATTTTAGCAGGCTACTCCAGGCCATACCATGGCATGCATAACACAGCTTATTTGTGGAAATCCTGCCATTACCTGAACACTTGTTTACAGCTATCATTATGCATGACAAGCATGCGGACAGCCAGCACACTTAGAAATTGTGACAGCATGGCATGACACTGTGTCATACAACACTGATATTTATCTACATTGTAAAACAACTGCTACACAGTTAGACTACTGTGAAACTGACAACATAACACAAGTACTGTGACCTGCAGTGGGTTATGTGTGATGTATGCCTCACTACATTGGCCAGCAGACTGGTTACTAATACAATTCACTTTTAGCAAAGATATTAATCTGTTAACTAATGTAGGTTATATCTTGCCTTCCTGTAATCTAGTGCTATTTTTATAGGTACCATATACAAAGTCTTAATGCTGTCCATCTAAAGCAGCCTATTAATACTAGATGATTTTAATATTTAATTTATTTCAACTCTGTAACCCATTAATATCAGTAAGAATTAAGAACTAATCCAAGGCAAATTACCTTTTATTAAGTTATGGTTTGCCAAATTTCAATGCGTCTCCAAAGCCAGAGAAGACAGCAGCCTATACTGAATTGCTCTCAGAAGCTCTGTACAACCATGTCATTGGCTGCTTAGAGATTGCTCTACCTACCAGAACTGAGTCCATGACTAGCCCCCTCCCCCCAAAAAAACACCCTGCTGGCAATCCAAATTTAAACAGGATATTCTACAAAACGAAAAAAAAAATGATGGCAAAAATCAGGAAGGATAATTCAGATAAAGATAAAAGCTCTCTCATCAAACTAACTAGACAATTAAGAGGGCTAATTAGGTCAAAGAAAGCCAGTCTGAGGTTATGATATCCTCTCAGGTGAAAGAAGACTATAAGGCCTTCTACAGCTGTGTCAGAAACCTCAGCCTGAACTGATATTTAATGGTGCCACATTCACTAAGCTCAGTGATGTACTGAACCTGTTACTGGACAAATTCAGTTCCGTCCTTCCAAGAATAATTGCCTTTGTGACCTTTTCAAAGAAGTCCTCCAGATTCAGTAAGCATGACCTGCCTCTGACAAAGCCAAACTAGGATGGTTCCATAGTCTGGAGGTCTCTTATGTCATTGATTATAATACCCATGATAATTATTTCCATGACTTTGCAAGTAGGACTAGTCAGACAAATGGGTCTGTATTTCCCAGGATCTGTTTAAGGTCCTGTCTTATGAAGAAGGGTGACTGTTTCAGTCCTCCATTCATGTGGCATAAAGCCTATTTTAAGACTATAGTTAAATAATGACTCCAGGAATCCTGACAAATCATATTTTAGACTATTCATGAGGCATCCTGGGACTTTATCAGGGACCATTGAAGCCATGTTCTTAGTTTTAGTGAGTGCAGCTAGTTTATGCTTCCTAGTTATAATTGGACGACCACCATAAAGGCGCTGGTGATTATTGGAGTCCCCGGGCTCTTTGCTAGGCCCAGTACTCTTTGGCATCTACTTCTCAGATTACAAAGCCAATGTCAAATGCCTCTGGCCAACCAAGTTCACAGACTATTGCAAACTGGGAGCAGCCATTTTATCATCCCAAAACAAGAACACCCTTCAGGAAGGTCTAACACAGATAAACACTTGGTGAATTTTAGTTAATTAATAATCTCTCTCTCTCTTTATATATATATATATATATATATATATATATATATATATACATATATCTTTATCTATGTATATCTATATATATATATATATATATATATATATATATATATATATATATATATATATATATATATATATATGTATATATATATATATATATATATATATATATATATATATATATATATATATATATATATATAAAGATTGATAGATATAGATACAGATAGCCTCTGTAAAGCATTTACAGTGTTTTCCTGTTAATTTCTGCTACTGTTTCTGCAAAAAAAGAAAAAAAAAAAAACCAAAAAAAAAATATCCTTATTTCCCACCTTTTCTGAGCTAGAATAGTCCAGATTTCATGTATTGCTGAATTCTGGGCTTTGGTATAAGTTCCTGTGTTGCCCATATCCTTACCTGGATAGGAGGAAGCTTCTCTGTTCACCAGTGAGAGTGGGGAGCTTTGAGCAGTCTATCTGTCTTGGAGGAGTGGTCTCAGCCCAGAAACTAGTAGATTATTGGCCGTTTTGGGCTAATTCCTAGCTCTTTCAAGTTCCCTGCTTTAAAACCCGCTTTTGTGCGATTTTGTGCATAGTGCAACGTCGCGCAATGTAGCGCAGCATCGTTTTAATTGTTTTAAACTACTTACGGCTCCACAAAGTCTGCTCTTCAAATTTTCCCTTAGAACTACTTAAACTCTCAAGGAAAGCACTCTACTTTCTTCTTACAGTCCAACACTTACTCTAGCTTCTCAGTAAATCTTTGGAACTATTCAAACTCTCCAGGAAAGCTCTCTACTTTCCTCTTACAGTCCAGCACTTGCCCTAGCTTCACAGTAAACGCAAATAAACTACTAGCACTTACCCTCTCATACAAAACAGTAGTAATAGGCTCCAGATTCTCCCATTAACCAATATTTAGAATTCTCCAGGCATGTCCAAAGCACAGTTTCAGTCATACTCTCCAGTCTAGCTGGTGAACCTGGGAATCCTGAGGCAATGTTACAATTGCCTCATGTACACAGACAACTCCCTCCTCCTACCATCAATCACTAATGTATGCGAGAGATGCAACTATACAGCCAAACTGGAGGCTAAGCTCTCTCAACCCAAGACTGATACCGCCAGTCAAGAGGAGAAGTTAAACACAAGCACTCCAAAACCAGTGACACATAGACTAATCACACCTTAAAACATGACACATAAACCCACAAAGACATACTTGGAGGCTCTAAATAAAAACTTGCCAAAACAGCAGAGACCTCCTAAGCAGACACACAAGCACTCACTACCCAACATTAACCATACACATACCCCACACAGAGAGTGTGCCACACTGTCCCAGCCCTTAAGGCCAAACGACACCCCTAATACACTAGTAATAGGTGACTCTATTGTCAAGCACACTGACGTCCCACTCACCAGACTGAACAAAGAGAAAGTTACTGTATGTTGCCTGTTGGGTACCAGGATCTGCCACATAACTCAAGCAGTTAGGTCACTACACAACAAGTACAAATATGACTCTGTCATTGTCCATGCTGGTGTAAACGACTTGAGATGTACCTCCCTGGACTACATGAAAAGAAACATAGAGGAGCTCTCTGATCATGTAGCCCAGGCCGGTATGACCCTGGCCCTGAGTAGCATCCTGCCCTCACCCAGAATGACGCCACAGTATAGAGACAAAACAACTGGCTAAGCTACTGGTGTCATTCAAAGGGGATCCAGTGTCTGTCAGCCTGGGATGACATGCTAGAAAAGTCACGTTGCTTCGCCAGGGATGGCTTGCACCTGTCACCCCTGGGCTTTCTAATACTGGCCAAGGCTCTTGCCACCCTCATAGTGCCTTTTTTAGGCAAGGCTCAAAAGACAAACCCATCTCCTTAAACAATACAAAGAATAAAAAACTAAGGGTAATGCTACTCAACGGCAGAAGTCTAAACCTAAAGATGCACGCACTCGAGCACTCCTCAGTATAGAGCAAATTGATATCTGTGCAGTGACAGAAACCTGGTTCAAGATTCCTGAGAGCACCCCAGCATTACCAGAATTCAACTCATATCACACTTTTCGTCCACAAAACTCGGACAATAGCACCAAGGGAGGGGGTGTATCCATCTTCATCAAGGACACCCACATCTCCAGATTAGTGGCATTGCATGAAACATCTGAAACAATTCATGTGCAACTAACAGTGGGCAAAACTGCCTTCCAAGTCATAGCCTGCTATAGATCACCCTCTCTGTCTCAAGACCCACACACGGCCTTCCTGAGAACACTAGAGAATACAAAGATCCTACCAAACACCGTAATATTGGGGGACTTCAACTACCCTAACATTGACTGGGTAAACTACTCGAGTCCAAACTCATTTGCCCAACAGTTTCTAGAATTCATCAACTCAAATGCTATGGAACAACTAGTCACTGTTCCTACAAGAGGGGAAAATACATTAGACCTAGTCATTACAAACATAGGGGACCAATGTTCCACACCAGAGGTGAATCCCTCATTGGTGAGACTGGACCACAAACTGATCGCAATGGACATCCACATCCCAACCCCACCCCCAGCCAAGGAAACCACAGTGAAAAACCTCTCAAAAACAAACTTCATTCTCCTCAAGACAGAAGTAGGAAGCTTCAAAGCCCCTGAGAAATTGGAAAATGTTACCCAAACCACAGAATCCTATATGAATGCACTCTATATGCACCTACAGGAATGCATGGATCATGCCATCCCAAGTAAAATCAAGGCTCACTCCTCCAAAAATAGGAGACCAGTCTGGTGGACCCCATCCATAAACAAGCTATACAACAAAAGGAGGAGACTACTACATGACAGGGCCAAAACCCTAAAAGGGAAGGCATCTCTGATCAGTATTAGCAAGAAACTTCGCTCCACCATAAAAGCCTCAAAGGCAAATCTCAAAAGAAAAATTGCCAAAGACTCCAAAGATAATCACAAGGCATTCTTCAGTTACATCAGGAACCTGGGAGGAAACACTCAGATCTGCTCAGAGCTAGTACAAAATGGCACAAAATACATGGAACCGACTGACATTGCCAACATTCTGGCTGACAGGTTCAGTGCAAATTTTAACCCCCCTCCCCCCCCAAAAGGGCCTGTGTCTATCCTGGATGAATGTAGTCCTCCAGATATCTCAGACACACAGGTAAAAGCAGCCCTCTCCAAAGCTAAAAATACAGCATCTATGGGACTGGATGGAATACCGGGCTGTGTCCTGCACAAGCTCCAGGAAGAACTAAACCCCCACTTAAATTCACTATTCCAACTCAGCCGTAAAACAGGTTATGCACCCAAGGAATGGCGTACAGCAACAGTGATCCCTCTCCACAAGGGTGGCCCCACAATGGATCCTGGGAACTATCACCCCATAAGTCTGACTAGCTTAATTTGCAAGGCTATGGAGCGTATAATTATGGATCTCATAAACAAATTCATCGGGAACCTCCAGACACTGGACCCTACCCAGTTCGGTTTTGTAAAAGGCAAATCCTGCCTCCTAAACCTGGTTGACATTTTTGAAACAGTCACCAAAGCCATAGATGAGGGTAAGGCAGTTCACACTGCCTGCCTGGACCTTGCTAAGGCTTTTGATACAATAACTCACTCTGGAATCATAAACAAACTAACCAGCTTAAACATCAACCCATATGTCACAAGTTGGGTTGCAAACTGACTTACGGATAGAATGCATGTGGTCAGGGTTGGAAGCGCCATGTCCGACTCTAAACCTGTTACAAGTGGAGTCCCACAGGGCACAGTCCTGGGGCCTCTCTTGTTCAGTATATACCTCTCTGAAGTACAGGCCAGCACAAAAGTACTGTGGCTTACCAAGTTCACTGATGATTGCAAACTAGGAGCCATAATAGACTCCCCGGCCGACACAATCATTCTCCAAAAGGGTCTTACAGAGACAGATGCCTGGTGTCAGAGCCAAGTCCTCAAGCTTAACACCAAAAATGCATAGTCATCCCCTTTGGGAAAAACAAGGTGCCCACTAATTACCACATAGGAGGTAACCCACTAAGTACAGAAGAAGTAATTAGGGACCTGGGGACCCAGGTTGATAGTAACCTTTCCTTTGACAATCACATTGCCAAAATAGTCAGAAAATCCTTCTATATTGCCCATCTTATAACTAAAAGGTTCTCATCTAGATCTAGAGAGGTCATTGTGCCCCTATACTCATCACTCATCAGACCCATAACTGAGTACAATGCCCCATTTGGGATGTACCTTACCCGGCACCTGCAGCAGCTTGAGAGACCCCAAAAGTTCCTTACCAAAAGGATCATGGGCCTCAAACAGTTGCCCTATGCAACTAGGCTAAAGAAACTACAGCTCTACTCAGTTGCTTACCGCCTGCTCAGAGGCAAACTCTGCCTGACTTACAAGACCATGTCCAACCCAGAATTAATGGACATGCTCCACCTTAAAAAAACAAATCCATTAGAGCTACACGCTCCTCGGACTTAAACCTCAGCACAGCAATAAATAGGACATGCTGGAGGGATAGATTCATATCCCAAAGGCTTCCCACACTCTGGAATAAAATCCCAATTCACGTAAGACAAAGCCCCTTGCTGGCCCTCTTCAAGAGAAATCTTGATGAGTGCATGGGAAACAGTAAGTTTGCACCTGGGATCACTCCAGTGGCACTACTGGACAGAGGCTCTAGAAGTTAAATTATAATGTGGGGAGAGCCAAACACATTTTCAACTAAAACAAATAAAAGTCACCACCATGCGCTGGGTCAAATGGCTTCGTAGATACAGGTTAAAAGTCTTATTTGTTTTTGTTTTATTTCCATTGCGATTGCTGGGTCGCATCTCCGTTGTTCTGGTGTGGTTCTTACCCTTGTACTTTACATTTTCAACTAGGCTTATAAATGTCCTAGGGCAGATAGCCTAGTATACACCTATGAACCTGTGAACCTATATATATATATATATATATATATATATATATATATATGCTTCTACTTCATATGACCGAAATTTCATTTGACAGTAATTCACTTGACCAAGACCATAATACCAAAATTCCAAAATACTGAAAACTCACTTGACTGAAACTCATATGACTGAAACCTTACAGCGCTAAATTTCAACGTACTAAATTTTAAACTATAGACATGCACACTTACAACACCAATAACGAGCTCTTTCCAGAACTGAAAAACTACTTACGTACCCTCTTAACAGGAACTGGACAAGATAAAACCAAATTAGGAGGGGGGTTATGCCCCCCACACCCGCCAATGTGGGGGACCGTGCCCCCCGCATCCCCATAGCTATATATACTAACTCTGGCACTGCACTACAGTGGAGAAAAGGGCATATACCTTTCACTTACCTTACAGTAGTCTACACGCTGCCACTACTATGTTGAAATTTAGCATTTAACGAAAAAGCAAAATGACAAGTAGGCTCTACAAAGAAAGAGAAAACCTCCTAAAACCAAGGACAGCCTAAAGAGTCAGAATGACTATGCACCTCTTCAAATCCCCCACCCTGATAATCCATCTCTAAGTCTAGGACTTCATCTTCCCCAGTAGTATCAGATTTTCTCGGACAAATGTGTTCTGAGAGACTGAGAATCATCCATCATGGGTACATATAACAACAGGAGTTCTTCCCCTTTCCAGAGGATTCGTCTACATCCCGTGAACCAAACATTCTTGTTTCCTCCAGTTTTTGGATCACATGTCACAGGGGGTACTAGAATGAGTGCACTCATCTTAGACAGACATAGGTTTTTATTCAGGTGATCTTTTTGGTGCCAAAGAAAGAGGGAACTTGGAGACTGGTTCTCAATTTCTACTTTTTCAAGCTGTATATCAAGTACCCAAAGTTCAAAATCCTGTCTGTCCAATCTTTGTTACCCCTCATCCCCCCCCACCCAATTTCATGGTATTATTAGACTTAAAAGATGCTTATTATCCCATCCCTATTGGCAAGGAATTCAGACATTTTTTGAAAGATTTTTGTACGTGACTCACATTACCAGTTCTCTTTTTTACCCTTTGGTCTGTATACTGCACCAAGGGCATTTACAAACTGTCTGGCTCCAGTAAATGCATACTGCAGACTTCAATGAAATATACATATTTTCATATTTAGACAGCTGTCATAGATTTGCTGACTCTTTTTTCAATTGCCAAGACTCCGTGAAATTCGAGAAATTCCTTCTGTGTCTAGGATATAAACTGAACTTAACAGAAATCATTTCTCATGCCTTCTCACAGAACAGTGTGTCTGAGATGCCTTCTTGATACTTCCATGGGAAGGTTTTTTCTTCCTCAGGACAACGTAAAATTGTACAGAGAAAACTCCCTCAGTTTTTCCAAACCCGGATCTGATATCTGACAGGGAATTTCTCAGGATTCTGGGTTTCATGGCCCCTATGATTATCATGATTTCTTTGGAAAGACTTCACGAGAAAAATTCAAAGGTACCTGAGATCAGTCTGATTTCGGCATCATTGCCCTTCATATATTTTCAGATTCCAGTAGTGGGATTTGTAAAAAGGGGGTTACTGTGGTGGGTGAAACAGTTGCCTCTCAGATCTGGTCTTTCCTTCTCCCTCACACATCCTCAGTTTGTCGCAACAAATGCTTCAGACTTTGCTTGTGATATGTATTGAATGGAATTAAAGTGGAAGATCTATGGAATGATCAGGACTGGCAAAAACACATCAGTATCAGAGAGGTTGCCAGTAATCAGTACTCTAAAAGCCCTAATATATCTCTGGTTTCCTGCACAGCAAGTGGGTACCGGATCATATCCTTTTTGCAGACTTGCCATGATGGCCTAGGAGGTAGCAACTCATCTCAGTTAGAAACTTGAGGCTTCTTACACTCCATCAGAGCAAAGCATTATAGAACAGAAGCTGAACAGGACCAGGACAGAAACTCATGAATGAAAACTACACCGGGGGTCTTTTAGGAATTGATCTAACTGTGTGAAATACTTCTATTTAACTCAACACACTCATCTACTCTCTCACACAGCAATACACACACACACACACACACACACACACACACACACACACACACACACACACACACACACACACACACACACACACACACTTTTTACCTCTTATACAGAATGTTCAGAATGTTCTAAAAGCCAAAAGTCAAAAGTAAGAAGGTACTGAAGCAGTGACAATGGTAGGAAAGAATCAATGATTTAGAAAAAACATGGGAAGGAGATGGGGAAATAAGAGAGTGAGCTGGGATACAGACGAGGAATGCAAGTTATAAAGTGAGAATTCAGAGATGAATGAAACATTGAAGGGATACAGGAAATTCTTTATTATTTGTTAACAGAGTAAGCCCACTGAACACAAGTGACAATTTTCAGTGGTGACCCAAGAGAAATGCCTGGTTAAGAGACTTGCTCAGTCGCACAACAGGTAACAGGAGTGGGGGGAGAGTGGGGGGTGGCAGTGTAGTAGGAATTAAACCTTGAACCTTTGGTTACAAGAAGCAGCTGGAATAAAATGATATTAAGAATGAAATAAAAGGTAAGTTGATGTGTTAATAGTTGAATATGGTTTGATTATTGTAGAAAAGGAATAGGAAGGCATCCCCACTAGTATAGTCAAGCTGTTGATGAGGAACCCAGGAAGAGGGTGAAAGAAGAGGTGTTAGATAAGGTTGTATATAAAGGGGATGTGATGAATTAAATGGTGTAGTTAAGCATTTGGGAACTTTAATTAGTGGATATTTGGAGATGAAAGAAATTGGTAGTACATCAATTACAGGGAGAAAGGATAAAGGGTGGGTGTTGAATGGTAAGATATAGAAGCAAAGTCCTTTAGATGAATGAATAAATAATTTATGAAGGATGGGGCTTTGATTGCCCAGTTATAAGTGCTGAGCTAACAACATGGTCTGGAGATAACATACACCTGGAGTTCTGGATTATAAAAGAATAGATATTTAGAGATGAAATATGTTTATCTGTCATTTGCTTGCCTTTATTGGTATGTTTTTTTTTTAATATGGAGAGACAATTTACATTGGGGCCTGGGGCCATTTATCTGAAATGTGTTATTTGTTAAGAGGAAACTGGTGCAACACAGTTACCATACAATGTTGTAATGCGTATGTGCACTTTTGTTTTGCAAAGTTATAATATTAATAGAATGAATAAAAAAATGATTTAAAAAAAGAGTGACCTTTTTACAACTGTCCATATTCTCTTATACGTATTTCATTTTTATAAATGATTTATTTTGTACCGTATTTGTCAGAGTAATTACACTTTTAAGGCCTGGGTCATGGTTCAAAAGTGCCCTCTGTTCCAGACCACCTATACTGTCAACAAATAAAAAAATAAATAAAATAATTTCATAGTACATTAATTCAGATATCCTTAAGCAGGATTTTGTATTCATATCATTCACTCAATAATCTTGAAGGAATGCAAAGTTTACATTTTAAACTGTTTCATACTTCACTCCTTCTGTACAGGCTATTAGTTTCAGCCATAGATCCACTGTTCCTCTTCTGGACTGCTCTGTATACAACATGATCTCCACTAACTTCTTACTGAAATAACTTACTGAAATAAAAGTGCCATTATTTCTCTAAGTACTCTGTGGTGTAGCTAGTGCGTTATCCTCATATTTATGAACTTCTTCAAGAGATCACAGGCTAATAATGTATCTTCATTTTTCTATATCACAACCATGGTGTGAGAAAATAAGATATCAGCTAGCCTTTCATTGTAAATAACTAATTATATCCAGAAGTTTTTTTAGAAATGCATCTGTTCAGCAAAGATGAACATAAACAAGAAATGTATATGCTACAAGAATATAGGGTTCATAGACGTCATAGAATTCAAATAGTCTTCTGGGGAAAGACAAAAGTCCCAATTCATTTGAATTAGGAAGTAAATGAAACTGCTAAAAAAAAGGACAAACATGGCAAATGAGTATGTTTAAACTATTGCGGGCTACAAAATATACAGACACCAAATGTTGGAAGGACAGGTCAAACACTTTTAAACAATCTCACCATATCTGTATTTGTGTGAGCGTTGTCATTGATATATTTCCCCAACACTGCAATTTTATCTAATATTCAAGCCGACTTTAAATGTGACTTGTCTGTTATGAATTTTATTTCATAGAGGAAGTAGTTATTAATGGGCTCTTCCTCTACAGTGAAAACACTCTGCACAGACATCTAGATTAATAGCATATAGTAAAACATGACACTTATTTTGCACTTCAGTACTCATTTAATTATTAAATAAACCATATTGTCAAACAGGAAAACATTACCATGGCTAATATCATAATTTCTTCTTTTTTGCTTGAGAAATAAATTAATTCCAAGGCATTCCATTTCCTACTCTACACTTACATATTGAATTCCTATGTCACAGCACAGAAATTGTCTCTCATACTTCTTTCATGAAATAACACGTGTGTAAGGGTACTTAACAGCAGTGTTTTACTCATTCTACAACAAACTTACCTCAGTGTTGTTTCCCGATGATCTATGCACATAAAAGTTATGCTGCTTGTGGTCTTAGATTAATACTAGGCTAACTAACCTTGGGGAACATTTTATGCATATCCAGTTACCCTATGTGAGAATCAAACCCTGTTCCTTGTCCTACTAAGGTGAACACCTTGTCCATTATACCAACCTCCCACCACTGCCAGGTACATTATAGATCAGAGCTATGTTTGATTATTGCTGAACAGAAAAAAAAATATATATATATATATATATATATATATATATATATATATATATATATATTTATTTATATATATATATATATATATATATATATATATATATATATATATATATATATATAACTTCTGCACAGTACAGGTACTCTGGGAATTATTATTAATGGCTGAAGTGATGATCTAACATGGCCTTCTGATATATATTATATAGGTTTACTGTTGGTGTAACCAGTGGGATTTTTAAAATTGTAAATCAATTTTCTGGTGAGCTTTAATGCTAAATTAAATTCATAATTATTCATCAGCAGGTATTTTGTCTTCTCTATAACTATTTGCAAGACCAAATACATATATTCTAGGGAAATACATCTAGCCCAGGACCAGCCCCCAAACTTCTAGAAGAAAGCTCTGCCCCCAGTTTGTTCATCGTAAGTGCTAAGATAGCTGCCCTTGTAGGTCATTTTAAGCCTAGTTAAGTTTTTTTGGTGAGAATCAAATCTTGTACCTTTTGCCTGGGAGGTAAACATTTTAACCATTATGCCAACCCCTAACCCCACGCATTCCCTTTGTCCTATTATCCATACTTGTAGATGTTTTCAATAGAGGTCCATGTCAGGGCCACTATATCAATCACAGAATTTTAGCAGGTTACTCCAGGCCATACCATGGCATGCATAACACAGCTTATTTGTGGAAATCCTGCCATTACCTGAACACTTGTTTACAGCTATCATTATGCATGACAAGCATGCAGACAGCCAGCACACTTAGAAATTGTGACAGCATGGCATGACACTGTGTCATACAACACTGATATTTATCTACATTGTAAAACAACTGCTACACAGTTAGACTACTGTGAAACTGACAACATAACACAAGTACTGTGACCTGCAGTGGGTTATGTGTGATGTATGCCTCACTACATTGGCCAGCAGACTGGTTACTAATACAATTCACTTTTAGCAAAGATATTAATCTGTTAACTAATGTAGGTTATATCTTGCCTTCCTGTAATCTAGTGCTATTTTTATAGGTACCATATACGAAGTCTTAATGCTGTCCATCTAAAGCAGCCTATTAATACTAGATGATTTTAATATTTAATTTATTTCAACTCTGTAACCCATTAATATCAGTAACAATTAAGAACTAATCCAAGGCAAATTACCTTTTATTAAGTTATGGTTTGCCAAATTTCAATGCGTCTCCAAAGCCAGAGAAGACAGCAGCCTATACTGAATTGCTCTCAGAAGCTCTGTACAACCATGTCATTGGCTGCTTAGAGATTGCTCTACCTACCAGAACTGAGTCCATGACTAGCCCCCTCCCCCCAAAAAAACACCCTGCTGGCAATCCAAATTTAAACAGGATATTCTACAAAACGAAAAAAAAATGATGGCAAAAATCAGGAAGGATAATTCAGATAAAGATAAAAGCTCTCTCATCAAACTAACTAGACAATTAAGAGGGCTAATTAGGTCAAAGAAAGCCAGTCTGAGGTTATGATATCCTCTCAGGTGAAAGAAGACTATAAGGCCTTCTACAGCTGTGTCAGAAACCTCAGCCTGAACTGATATTTAATGGTGCCACATTCACTAAGCTCAGTGATGTACTGAACCTGTTACTGGACAAATTCAGTTCCGTCCTTCCAAGAATAATTGCCTTTGTGACCTGTTCAAAGAAGTCCTCCAGATTCAGTAAGCATGACCTGCCTCTGACAAAGCCAAACTAGGATGGTTCCATAGTCTGGAGGTCTCTTATGTCATTGATTATAATACCCATGATAATTATTTCCATGACTTTGCAAGTAGGACTAGTCAGACAAATGGGTCTGTATTTCCCAGGATCTGTTTAAGGTTCTGTCTTATGAAGAAGGGTGACTGTTTCAGTCCTCCATTCATGTGGCATAAAGCCTATTTTAAGACTATAGTTAAATAATGACTCCAGGAATCCTGACAAATCATATTTTAGACTATTCATGAGGCATCCTGGGACTTTATCAGGGACCATTGAAGCCATGTTCTTAGTTTTAGTGAGTGCAGCTAGTTTATGCTTCCTAGTTATAATTGGACGTCCACCGTAAAGGCGCTGGTGACTATTGGAGACCCCGGGCTCTTTGCTAGGCCCAGTACTCTTTGGCATCTACTTCTCAGATTACAAAGCCAATGTCAAATGCCTCTGGCCAACCAAGTTCACAGACTATTGCAAACTGGGAGCAGCCATTTTATCATCCCAAAACAAGAACACCCTTCAGGAAGGTCTAACACAGATAAACACTTGGTGAATTTTAGTTAATTAATAATCTCTCTCTCTCTCTCTCTCTCTATATATATATATATATATATATATATATATATATATATATCTTTATCTATGTATATCTCTCTCTCTCTCTATATATATATACATATATATGTATATATATATATATATATATATATATATATATATATATAAAGATTGATAGATATAGATACAGATAGCCTGTGTAAAGCATTTACAGTGTTTTCCTGTTTATTTCTGCTACTATTTCTGCAAAAAAAGAAAAAACAAAAACAAAAAAAATAACCTTATTTCACGCCTTTTCTGAGCTAGAATAGTCCAGATTTCATGTATTGCTGAATTCTGGGCTTTGGTATAAGTTCCTGTGTTGCCCATATCCTTACTTGGATAGGAGGAATCTTCTCTGGTCGCCAGTGAGAGTGGGGAGCTTTGAGCAGCCTATCTGTCCTGGAGGAGTGGTCTCAGCCCAGAAACTAGTAGATTATTGGCCGTTTTGGGCTAATTCCTAGCTCTTTCAAGTTCCCTGCTTTAAAACCCGCCTTTGTGCGATTTTGTGCATAGTGCAACATCGTGCAATGTAGCACAGCGTCGTTTTAACTGTTTTAAACTACTCACGGCTCCACAAAGTCTGCTCTTCAAATTTTCCCTTAGAACTACTTAAACTCTCAAGGAAAGCACTCTAATTTCCTCTTACAGTCCAACACTTACCCTAGCTTCTCAGTAAATCTTTGGAACTATTCAAACTCTCCAGGAAAGCTCTCTACTTTCCTCTTACAGTCCAGCACTTGCCCTAGCTTCACAGTAAACACAAATAAACTACTAGCACTTACCCCCTCGTACAAAACAGTAGTAATAGGCTCCAGATTCTCCCATTTACCAATATTTAGAATTCTCCAGGCATGTCCAAAGCACAGTTTCAGTCATACTCTCCAGTCTAGCTGGTGAACCTGGGAATCCTGAGGCAATGTTACAATTGCCTCATGTACACAGACAACCCCCTCCTCCTACCATCAATCACTAATGTATGCGAGAGATGCAACTATACAGCCAAACTGGAGGCTAAGCTCTCTCAACCCAAGACTGATACCCCCAGTCAGGAGGAGAAGGTAAACACAAGCACCCCAAAACCAGTGACACATAGACTAATCACACCTTAAAACATGACACATAAACCCACAAAGACATACTTGGAGGCTCTAAATAAAAACTTGCCAAAACAGCAGAGACCTCCTAAGCAGACACACAAGCACTCACTACCCAACATTAACCATACACATACCCCACATAGAGAGTGTGCCACACAGTCCCAGCCCTTAAGGCCAAATGACACCCCTAATACCCCAGTAACAGGTGACTCTATCATCAAGCACACTGACGTCCCACTCACCAGACTGAACAAAGAGAAAGTCACTGTAAGTTGCCTTTCGGGTACCAGGATCTGCCACATAACTCAAGCACTTAGGTCACTACACAACAAGTACAAATATGACTCTGTCATTGTCCATGCTGGTGTAAATGACTTGAGATGTACCTCCCTGGACTACATGAAAAGAAACATAGAGGAGCTCTCTGATCATGTAGCCCAGGCCGGTATGACCCTGGCCCTGAGTAGCATCCTGCCCTCACCCAGAATGATGCCACAGTATAGAGACAAAACAATTGGCTAAGCTACTGGTGTCATTCAAAGGGGATCCAGTGTCTGTCAGCCTGGGATGACATGCTAGAAAAGTCACATTGCTTCGCCAGGGATGGCTTGCACCTGTCACCCCTGGGCTTTCTAATACTGGCCAAGGCTCTTGCCACCCTCATAGTGCCTTTTTTAGGCAAGGCTCAAAAGACAAACCCACCTCCTTAGACAATACAAAGAATCAAAATATACTGGAACAGTGATCAGGATACACCACGAGAAGTCCAATGATGTCAAAAAAGTTCTTTTATTCCATAAAAATGCAAAAGATAAGCGCTTTCACGTGCTGAAACGCACGCTTCTTCAGATCTACTAACATCATTTTCTAACGCCCTTTTATACAGTTAAAACAGTTTCTAATTACTTTCAATTAAAACTTCATTACTTAATTTATCAATCAAAAATTTAAAAGTACATCACAATTTGACCTTACTTGATCATCAATACAACATTATTCACTCTAAAAATTATTTAAAACTAATGGTGTCTTTGTTTATGTTCAACCTAATAAACACTTTCACATTTATTTTCTCACTATAACTCTATTTGTAAGAGTTTTATGCCTAGCGTAAAGTGCCTAGTGTTCATTTATTCACCCATTACGTCTCAATGCCTTAAACGCCAGCGAAAATAGTAGCTGTATTAAACTCTAAAAGAAAAATTATTGAATGTCGCTATTTATATTCAAATAAAAAAGTAAAAAAGTACATTCACACTTACTTTTTCAACAATGACTCTTAACATAAACTATATACCTGGCGTAAAATGCCTAGGGTTCATTTATTCATCCCTTACGTCTCTGTATCTTATAAGCCAGTATAAATAGTGACTATATTGAACCCTGCAAGAAAATACTAATGAAATGATCTAGTATTTACTCAGGAATTCTCTGTAGAATGGAAATATGTCCACATAAAATGACTATAACAATGACGCGCTATTCTAGTATCACAATGACTCTTAACATAAACTATACACCTGGCGTAAAATGCCTAGGGTTAGTTTATTCATCCCTTACGTCTCTGTGCCTTAAAAGCCAGTATAAATAGTGACTATATTGAACCCTGCAGGAAAATGTTAATGAAATGATCTAGTATTTACTCAGGAATTCTCTATAGGATGAAGATATGTCCACATAAAACGACTATAACAATGACGCGCTATTCTAGTATATGCAGTATAATGTACATCACAGTTATGTACACTTATGCTATACATCTAATGCATTACCCTTAATGAACTGAAATTCCAATCAAAATAGAGTAGCATATTATATTAAATGTAAGTCAGGACATCAAAATAATTATTTACAAATATTAGATATGTCCTTTGTTCACTAATTAATCATATATTATATAATAATATTGAAGTAGAGCTTGACTACAACCCAGAAGCAAGTATGAATCTGCTAACTATTGATGCATTTCTACCGCCCAAGAATAATCCACTACTAACACTTGATTTTGCTGAAACCAGTAATTTAAGAATGCCAAGAAATGAACTTGATGTGAACATGACAGAATTTTTTGATTTAACAAAAGAACTAGAAAATAACTTATACAAATTGCAAAGGCTCTCTTGGCAAAGGAAACACTTGCAGGCGTGTATTCACTTTAAGGTTATACCTAGAGGAATGAGAGTTCTTTGCATGCCTACATATGGTCAATTGTACCCAAATTTATTGAGAAAATGGCAAAATTTGAATCTTGAACTTGGTTATAAATATATTGACCTATTACTTGAACACTTTGAACCGCTAGAATCAGATCTTCAGAAGAAGACTGATACGCTATATCAAACCATAACAGAGCGGTTCCAATCAGATACATGTGTTCAGAAACTAAGCAATATATCCACTCAAATACGCTTATATAGTGACAAGCTTAAAAATATAAAACAACGCAAGCTGACCAGGGATTTTCAAGATTTCAGAACAGGGAATATATTCGTATGGCCGAGAATCGCTGGTAATACAGCGCGTAACATTCCTACTGCTACTGTTTCAACATCCAATACAGAACCGGAAGTGAATGACGTAATAGATTTGAATTTGGCGCCACAATCAACATCTATTAATGCGACGAACAACTTGAATCATTCTAATGCGGAACATCTAACAGGGAATACTGAAGTTCAAACGCCTCCACCTAATCAATTAGCCCTTCATCATTATGATGACTCCTTGAGAACGGGAGCCATTAGACGACCAAATCCTACCTTCAAAACACCGATGGATGTTCCTTTTCCCATCCGAACAAACAATGCGGTCAGAGGGAGATCCCTGAGCCGAGGACCAAGGAAACGGAAAGTTTCCACAGACAGGTACGAACAACCAAAACAAAAAAGAAATTGGAATTGACTTTGGTTTATAATTTTTCTCAGCATGATTTGTCGACTTCTGACATTTCTCTTCTGAATAAAGGGCTCAACTATGTGCCATCACAAACAAGTATACTATCAGAGACTGTTGCGGACTTGAGGCTGTTCGCAAGGAAAATAGCCATTAAGTTATTTTTTAGAAATGATAATAATGACTATGCCGCAAGCAGTGTTTGTAAATTCAAACGTAACAGCACTTTTTGCCCTCCTTTATCATCCACTGTAGAAAGCTTTGTTAAAATATGTGAAAAAGAAATTTATGCATTTTATGCTAGTAAACATGTTAAAAATAGATTTTTTAACTTAAACAATGCTGAATATACTTCTCTAGTTAAGCTACGTAATAATACTGATATTGTTATACTACCCGCTGATAAAGGGGGTGGTGTAGTTTTACTAGATAAAATTAGATATATTGAAATGGTAGAAAATATGCTTAAGAATGACAACACATATAGGGTAATAACTTTGGATGAAGTGATGAGAATAATAAATAATGTCAATGATAACATATACGACCTTCTGATGTGCCGACAAATCAGCAAAGAAATGTATGATTACCTGCATGTTGAAGAACCTCTAATTCCAACTTTGAAAGGTCTCCCTAAAATACATAAAGGAATTGAGCCTATACCCATGAGACCCATTGTCGCAGGGAGACAATGGGTAACTTATTATATCTCGATATTTATAGAAAAAGTATTGAGACCGCTTGTTAACAATATTAATACTATCTTGAAAGACACACAACAATTATTGAGAGATTTTGAAAGTATAGAACTAGTTCGAACAGATACCAGTGAATTGAAATTAGTCACACTAGATGTGTGTAATTTATTCACTTGTATTCCAAATGAATTTGGCCTTCAAGCCATCAGGGAAATAATGATGAAAGAAAGCAATTTTTCTGGTGACAGGCAGATTCTAATTGGTCAACTCTTAGACATGGTACTTCACAATAATGTGTTTCTATTTAACTGTCAATACTATCTACAAACATGGGGAGTCGCCATGGGCACACCATGTGCGAACTCCTATGCAAATCTCGTCCTACACCATTGGGAACAAGAACATCTGTTCCCTAGTAAATGGATGAATAAGATATTAATCTATAGGAGATTCGTAGATGATGCAATATTTCTATGGAAAGGGACAACAGAAGAGTTACATAATTTTGTAGATTATCTACAAGAGACGACAGATTTCCTTAGATTTACCTATGAATTTTCAAATGACAGTATAAACTTTCTAGATTTAACTATATCTTTAAATGCAGAGAAACAAATAACATCTAGATTGTTTAGGAAGAAGTGTTGGAAGAATACCATGCTAGAGTATAGCAGCATGCATCCTAGGCATGTATTCTCCGGGATAGTAAGAGGCCAATATTCTAGAATCTTGAAAATATGCAAAGATCCCCATATCTTATATGAAGAAGCGATTAGACTAGAGAAGATCTTTCTAGAGAGAGGGTATAACCCGACTCTTGTTAAGAATATAAGACATGAGCTTATTCCTTCTATGGAATATGAAAAATTGCACCCTTATGAATTAAAAGCAAGTGATGAAGTTAGATCACATCTTGAGAAAAAGAATAGACGAAGATTTAATACTTATAGAGTCCCAGATGAAAGAATTAGATACGTTATGAAATACACAAATGACAATGCTGAAATTAGAAAAATTATAAATAGACATTGGAATGTATTGACTACCACGGATGAGGTTCATAAGTTAGTGGGAAATAAACCTACATTTGTCTTTCAGACCTGTGACAACTTGAAAGACATATTTTCTCGAAATCTATATAACAATTTCAATAGAATGAGAAGAAATAAAGAGAAAAGTGGAACATTTCCATGTCTGAGATGTAATATGTGTAAATATATTACCACTGTCCAGCATTTTGAACATCCTAATGGCCATTTTGAATTTATTCCTAGAATATACACAGATTGTAACACTATGAATTTAATTTATATGGCCAATTGTATACAGTGTCAAGCATTTTATGTAGGGCTTACGAAGAGGAAATTGAAAGAACGTATTTACAATCATGTTTATGACATTCGCAAACAAAATGAACTAAATGCACTAGCAAAGCATATCAAGGAGAATCCTGACCATGAATTTAAATTCAGGGTTCTACAAACAGTAAAAGATAATGTTAGAATGGGCGATAGGAATAACTATCTACACAAATTAGAACTGGATTGGATTCTTAGAACAGGAGCACACAGGGAACCTGGCATCAATAATTATCTATCTTTAAAACCAATTTTGAAATAAAGATAGTACTTAAAGTCAAATAACATCCAATTTTATTTAAACAGATGTAATCGATTAGATTTGGCTGAGAGATAAGGTAATGTTTTATTTATTTAATTATTCATCTTATTTATTTTATTTAGTATAATTTTATTTTATTTATTTAGACATAAGAGTAATATCTATGAATTTTGATTGAAATATATATGTTTAAGGTCAAACACTTTCATCTATATCACATTGAACATAATATTTAATAAGTTCATTAATCTGATTAATAGATACAAATATAGATTTGTCTTTATAACATTTAATAAGATAACAACAGTTACCCTTGTTCAATATTATTATATAATATATGATTAATTAGTGAACAAAGGACATATCTAATATTTGTAAATAATTATTTTGATGTCCTGACTTACATTTAATATAATATGCTACTCTATTTTGATTGGAATTTCAGTTCATTAAGGGTAATGCATTAGATGTATAGCATAAGCGTACATAACTGTGATGTACATTATACTGCATATACTAGAATAGCGCGTCATTGTTATAGTCGTTTTATGTGGACATATCTTCATCCTATAGAGAATTCCTGAGTAAATACTAGATCATTTCATTAACATTTTCCTGCAGGGTTCAATATAGTCACTATTTATACTGGCTTTTAAGGCACAGAGACGTAAGGGATGAATAAACTAACCCTAGGCATTTTACGCCAGGTGTATAGTTTATGTTAAGAGTCATTGTGATACTAGAATAGCGCGTCATTGTTATAGTCATTTTATGTGGACATATTTCCATTCTACAGAGAATTCCTGAGTAAATACTAGATCATTTCATTAGTATTTTCTTGCAGGGTTCAATATAGTCACTATTTATACTGGCTTATAAGATACAGAGACGTAAGGGATGAATAAATGAACCCTAGGCATTTTACGCCAGGTATATAGTTTATGTTAAGAGTCATTGTGAAAAAAGTAAGTGTGAATGTACTTTTTTACTTTTTTATTTGAATATAAATAGCGACATTCAATAATTTTTCTTTTAGAGTTTAATACAGCTACTATTTTTGCTGGCGTTTAAGGCATTGAGACGTAATGGGTGAATAAATGAATACTAGGCACTTTACGCTAGGCATAAAACTCTTACAAATAGAGTTATAGTGAGAAAATAAATGTGAAAGTGTTTATTAGGTTGAACATAAACAAAGACACCATTAGTTTTAAATAATTTTTAGAGTGAATAATGTTGTATTGATGATCAAGTAAGGTCAAATTGTGATGTACCTTTAAATTTTTGATTGATAAATTAAGTAATGAAGTTTTAATTGAAAGTAATTAGAAACTGTTTTAACTGTATAAAAGGGCGTTAGAAAATGATGTTAGTAGATCTGAAGAAGCGTGCGTTTCAGCACGTGAAAGCGCTTATCTTTTGCATTTTTATGGAATAAAAGAACTTTTTTGACATCATTGGACTTCTCGTGGTGTATCCTGATCACTGTTCCAGTATATTTTGAGTACCACTTGTGTTTTGCAGCAGGATACTTTGGGAGAATTAGCGGTAATTTTGTTATTCACAATACAAAGAATAAAAAACTAAGGGTAATGCTACTCAACGGCAGAAGTCTAAATCTAAAGATGCAAGCACTCGAGCACTCCTCAGTACAGAGCAAATTGATATCTGTGCAGTGACAGAAACCTGGTTCAAGGTTCCTGAGAGCACCCCAGCATTACCAGAATTCAACTCATATCACACTTTTCGTCCACAAAACTCGGACAATAGCACCAAGGGAGGGGGTGTATCCATCTTCATCAAGGACACGCACATCTCCAGATTAGTGGCATTGCATGAAACATCGGAAACAATTCATGTGCAACTAACAGTGGGCAAAACTGCCTTCCAAGTCATAGCCTGCTATAGATCACCCTCTCTGTCTCAAGACCCACACACGGCCTTTCTGAGAACACTAGAGAATACAAAGATCCTACCAAACACCATAATATTGGGGGACTTCAACTACCCTAACATTGACTGGGTAAACTACTCGAGTCCAAACTCATTTGCCCAACAGTTTCTAGAATTCATCAACTCAAATGCTATGGAACAACTAGTCACTGTTCCTACAAGAGGGGAAAATACATTAGACCTAGTCATTACAAACATAGGGGACCATGTTCCACACCAGAGGTGGATCCCTCATTGGTGAGACTAGACCACAAACTGATTGCAATGGACATCCACATCCCAACCCCACCCCCAGCCAAGGAAACCACAGTGAAAAACCTCTCAAAAACAAACTTCACTCTCCTCAAGACAGAAGTAGGAAGCTTCAAAGCCCCTGAGAAATTGGAAAATGTTACCCAAACCACAGAATCCTATATGAATGCACTCTATATGCACCTACAGGAATGCATGGATCATGCCATCCCAAGTAAAACCAAGGCTCACTCCTCCAAAAATAGGAGACCAGTCTGGTGGACCCCATCCATAAACAAGCTATACAACAAAAGGAGGAGACTACTACATGACAGGGCCAAAACCCTAAAAGGGAAGGCATCCTCTGATCAGTATTAGCAAGAAACTTCACTCCACCATAAAAGCCTCAAAGGCAAACTTCGAAAGAAAAATTGCCAAAGACTCCAAAGATAATCACAAGGCATTCTTCAGTTACATCAGGAACCTGGGAGGAAACACTCAGATCTGCTCAGAGCTAGTACAAAATGGCACAAAATACATGGAACCGACTGACATTGCCAACATTCTGGCTGACAGGTTCAGTGCAAATTTTAACCCCCCTTCCCCCCCAAAATGGCCTGTGTCTATCCCAGATGAATGTTGTCCTCCAGATATCTCAGACACACAGGTAAAATCAGCCCTCTCCAAAGCTAAAAATACAGCATCTATGGGACTGGATGGAATACCGGGCTGTGTCCTGCACAAGCTCCAGGAAGAACTAAACCCCCACTTAAATTCACTATTCCAACTCAGCCGTAAAACAGGTTATGCACCCAAGGAATGGTGTACAGCAACAGTGATCCCTCTCCACAAGGGTGGCCCCACAATGGATCCTGGGAACTATCACCCCATAAGTCTGACTAGCCTAATTTGCAAGGCTATGGAGCGTATCATTATGGATCTCATAAACAAAGACATCGGGAACCTCCAGACACTGGACCCTACCCAGTTCGGTTTTGTAAAAGGCAGATCCTGCCTCTTAAACCTGGTTGACATTTTTGAAACAGTCACCAAAGCCATAGATGAGGGTAAGGCAGTTCACACTGCCTGTCTGGACCTCGCTAAGGCTTTTGATACAATAACTCACTCTGGAATCATAAACAAACTAACCAGCTTAAACATCAACCCATATGTCACAAGTTGGGTTGCAAACTGGCTTACGGATAGAATGCATGTGGTCAGGGTTGGAAGCACCACGTCCGACTCTAAACCTGTTACAAGTGGAGTCCCACAGGGCACAGTCCTGGGGCCTCTCTTGTTCAGTATATACTTCTCTGAAGTACAGGCCAGCACAAAAGTACTGTGGCTTACCAAGTTCGCTGATGATTGCAAACTAGGAGCCATAATAGACTCCCCGGCCGACACAATCATTCTCCAAAAGGGTCTTACAGAGACAGATGCCTGGTGTCAGAGCCATGGCCTCAAGCTTAACACCAAAAATGCATAGTCATCCCCTTTGGGAAAAACAAGGTGCCCACTAATTACCACATAGGAGGTAACCCACTAAGTACAGAAGAAGTAATTAGGGACCTGGGGACCCAGGTTGATAGTAACCTTTCCTTTGACAATCACATTGCAAAAATAGTCAGAAAATCCTTCTATATTGCCCATCTTATAACTAAAAGGTTCACATCTAGATCTAGAGAGGTCATTGTGCCCCTATACTCATCACTCATCAGACCCATAACTGAGTACAATGCCCCATTTGGGATGTACCTTACCCGGCACCTGCAGCAGCTTGAGAGACCCCAAAAGTTCCTTACCAAAAGGATCATGGGCCTCAAACAGTTGCCCTATGCAACTAGGCTAAAGAAACTACAGCTCTACTCAGTTGCTTACCGCCTGCTCAGAGGCAAACTCTGCCTGACTTACAAGACCATGTCCAACCCAGAATTAATGGACATGCTCCACCTTAAAAAAACAAATCCATTAGAGCTACACGCTCCTCGGACATAAACCTCAGCACAGCAATAAATAGGACATGCTGGAGGGATAGATTCATATCCCAAAGGCTTCCCACACTCTGGAATAAAATCCCCTCACTGGCCCTCTTCAAGAGAAATCTTGATGAGTGCATGGGAAACAGTAAGTTTGCACCTGGGATCACTCCAGTGGCACTACTGGACAGATGCTCTAGAAGTTAAATTATAAGGGTGGAGAGAGCCAAACACATTTTCAACTAGGCTTATAAATGCCCTAGGGCAGATAGCCTAGTATACACCTATGAACCTGCTTCTACTTCATATGACCGAAATTTCATTTGACAGTAATTCACTTGACCAAGACCATAATACCAAAATTCCAAAATACTGAAAACTCACTTGACTGAAACTCATATGACTGAAACCTTACAGCGCTAAATTTCAACGTACTAAATTTTAAACTATAGACATGCACACCTACAACACCAATAATGAGCTCTTTCCAGAACTGAAAAACTACTTACGTACCCTCTTAACAGGAACTGGACAAGATAAAACCAAATTAGGAGGGGGGTTATGCCCCCCACACCCGCCAATTTAGGGGACCGTGCCCCCCCACATCCCCATAGCTATATATACTAACTCTGGCACTGCACTACAGTGGAGAAAGGGCATATACCTTTCACTTACCTTACAGAAGTCTACACGCTGCCACTACTATGTTGAAATTTAGCATTTAACGAAAAAGCAAAATGACAAATAGGCTCTACAAAGAAAGAGAAAACCTCCTAGAACCAAGGACACCCTAAAGAGTCAGAATGACTACGCACCTCTTCAAATCCCCCACCCTGATAATTCATCTCTAAGAGTAGGACTTCATCTTCCCCAGTAGTATCAGATTTTCTCGGACAAATGTGTTCTGAGAGACTGAGAATCATCCATCATGGGTACATATAACAACAGGAGTTCTTCCCCCCTTTCCAGAGGATTCGTCTATATCCCGTGAACCAAACATTCTTGTTTCCTCCAGTTTTGGATCACATGTCACAGGGGGTACTAGAATGAGTGCACTCATCTTAGACAGACATAGGTTTTTATTCAGGTGATCTTTTTGGTGCCAAAGAAAGAGGGAACTTGGAGACTGGTTCTCGATTTGTACTTTTTCAAGCTGTATATCAAGTACCCAAAGTTCAAAATCCTGTCTGTCCAATCTTTGTTACCCCTCATCCCCCCCCCCCCACCCAATTTCATGGTATTATTAGACTTAAAAGATGCTTATTATCCCATCCCTATTGGCAAGAAATTCAGACATATTTTGAAAGATTTTTGTACGTGACTCACATTACCAGTTCTCTTTTTTACCTTTTGGTCTGTATACTGCACCAAGGGTATTTACAAACTGTCTGGCTCCAGTAAATGCATACTGCAGACTTCAATGAAATATACATATTTTCATATTTAGACAGCTGTCTTAGATTTGCTGACTCTTTTTTCAATTGCCAAGACTCCGTGAAATTCGAGAAATTCCTTCTGTGTCTAGGATATAAACTGAACTTAACAGAAATCATTTCTCATGCCTTCTCACAGAACAGTGTGTCTGAGATGCCTTCTTGATACTTCCATGGGAAGGTTTTTTCTTCCTCAGGACAACGTAAAATTGTACAGAGAAAACTCCCTCAGTTTTTCCAAACCCGGATCTGATATCTGACAGGGAATTTCTCAGGATTCTGGGTTTCATGGCCCCTATGATTATCATGATTTCTTTGGAAAGACTTCACGAGAAAAATTCAAAGGTACCTGAGATCAGTCTGATTTCGGCATCATTGCCCTTCATATATTTTCAGATTCCAGTAGTGGGATTTGTAAAAAGGGGGTTACTGTGGTGGGTGAAACAGTTGCCTCTCAGATCTGGTCTTTCCTTCTCCCTCACACATCCTCAGTTTGTCGCAACAAATGCTTCAGACTTTGCTTGTGATATGTATTGAATGGAATTAAAGTGGAAGATCTATGGAATGATCAGGACTGGCAAAAAACACATCAGTATCACAGAGGTTGCCAGTAATCAGTACTCTAAAAGCCCTAATATATCTCTGGTTTCCTGCACAGCAAGTGGGTACCGGATCATATCCTTTTTGCAGACTTGCCATGATGGCCTAGGAGGTAGCAACTCATCTCAGTTAGAAACTTGAGGCTTCTTACACTCCATCAGAGCAAAGCATTATAGAACAGAAGCTGAACAGGACCAGGACAGAAACTCATGAATGAAAACTACACCGGGGGTCTTTTAGGAATTGATCTAACTGTGTGAAATACTTCTATTTAACTCAACACACTCATCTACTCTCTCACACAGCAATACACACACACACACACACACACACACACACACACACACACACACACACACACACACACACACACACACACACACACACACACACACACACACACACACACACTTTTTACCTCTTATACAGAATGTTCAGAATGTTCTAAAAGCCAAAAGTCAAAAGTAAGAAGGTACTGAAGCAGTGACAATGGTAGGAAAGAATCAATGATTTAGAAAAAACATGGGAAGGAGATGGGGAAATAAGAGAGTGAGTTGGGATACAGACGAGGAATGCAAGTTATAAAGTGAGAATTCAGAGATGAATGAAACATTGAAGGGATACAGGAAATTCTTTATTATTTGTTAACAGAGTAAGCCCACTGAACACAAGTGACAATTTTCAGTGGTGACCCAAGAGAAATGCCTGGTTAAGAGACTTGCTCAGTCGCACAACAGGTAACAGGAGTGGGGGGAGAGTGGGGGGTGGCAGTGTAGTAGGAATTAAACCTTGAACCTTTGGTTACAAGAAGCAGCTGGAATAAAATGATATTAAGAATGAAATAAAAGGTAAGTTGATGTGTTAATAGTTGAATATGGTTTGATTATTGTAGAAAAGGAATAGGAAGGCATCCCCACTAGTATAGTCAAGCTGTTGATGAGGAACCCAGGAAGAGGGTGAAAGAAGAGGTGTTAGATAAGGTTGTATATAAAGGGGATGTGATGAATTAAATGGTGTAGTTAAGCATTTGGGAACTTTAGTGGATATTTGGAGATGAAAGAAATTGGTAGTACATCAATTACAGGGAGAAAGGATAAAGGGTGGGTGTTGAATGGTAAGATATAGAAGCAAAGTCCTTTAGATGAATGAATAAATAATTTATGAAGGATGGGGCTTTGATTGCCCAGTTATAAGTGCTGAGCTAACAACATGGTCTGGAGATAACATACACCTGGAGTTCTGGATTATAAAAGAATAGATATTTAGAGATGAAATATGTTTATCTGTCATTTGCTTGCCTTTATTGGTATGTTTTTTTTTTTAATATGGAGAGACAATTTACATTGGGGCCTGGGGCCATTTATCTGAAATGTGTTATTTGTTAAGAGGAAACTGGTGCAACACAGTTACCATACAATGTTGTAATGCGTATGTGCACTTTTGTTTTGCAAAGTTATAATATTAATAGAATGAATAAAAAAATGATTTAAAAAGAGTGACCTTTTTACAACTGTCCATATTCTCTTATACGTATTTCATTTTATAAATGATTTATTTTGTACCGTATTTGTCAGAGTAATTACACTTTTAAGGCCTGGGTCATGGTTCAAAAGTGCCCTCTGTTCCAGACCACCTATACTGTCAACAAATAAAAAAATAAATAAAATAATTTCATAGTACATTAATTCAGATATCCTTAAGCAGGATTTTGTATTCATATCATTCACTCAATAATCTTGAAGGAATGCAAAGTTTACATTTTAAACTGTTTCATACTTCACTCCTTCTGTACAGGCTATTAGTTTCAGCCATAGATCCACTGTTCCTCTTCTGGACTGCTCTGTATACAACATGATCTCCACTAACTTCTTACTGAAATAACTTACTGAAATAAAAGTGCCATTATTTCTCTAAGTACTCTGTGGTCTAGCTAGTGCGTTATCCTCATATTTATGAACTTCTTCAAGAGATCACAGGCTAATAATGTATCTTCATTTTTCTATATCACAACCATGGTGTGAGAAAATAAGATATCAGCTAGCCTTTCATTGTAAATAACTAATTATATCCAGAAGTTTTTTTAGAAATGCATCTGTTCAGCAAAGATGAACATAAACAAGAAATGTATATGCTACAAGAATATAGGGTTCATAGACGTCATAGAATTCAAATAGTCTTCTGGGGAAAGACAAAAGTCCCAATTCATTTGAATTAGGAAGTAAATGAAACTGCTAAAAAAAAGGACAAACATGGCAAATGAGTATGTTTAAACTATTGCGGGCTACAAAATATACAGACACCAAATGTTGGAAGGACAGGTCAAACACTTTTTAAACAATCTCACCATATCTGTATTTGTGTGAGCGTTGTCATTGATATATTTCCCCAACACTGCAATTTTATCTAATATTCAAGCCGACTTTAAATGTGACTTGTCTGTTATGAATTTTATTTCATAGAGGAAGTAGTTATTAATGGGCTCTTCCTCTACAGTGAAAACACTCTGCACAGACATCTAGATTAATAGCATATAGTAAAACATGACACTTATTTTGCACTTCAGTACTCATTTAATTATTAAATAAACCATATTGTCAAACAGGAAAACATTACCATGGCTAATATCATAATTTCTTCTTTTTTGCTTGAGAAATAAATTAATTCCAAGGCATTCCATTTCCTACTCTACACTTACATATTGAATTCCTGTGTCACAGCACAGAAATTGTCTCTCATACTTCTTTCATGAAATAACACGTGTGTAAGGGTACTTAACAGCAGTGTTTTACTCATTCTACAACAAACTTACCTCAGTGTTGTTTCCCGATGATCTATGCACATAAAAGTTATGCTGCTTGTGGTCTTAGATTAATACTAGGCTAACTAACCTTGGGGAACATTTTATGCATATCCAGTTACCCTATGTGAGAATCAAACCCTGTTCCTTGTCCTACTAAGGTGAACACCTTGTCCATTATACCAACCTCCCACCACTGCCAGGTACATTATAGATCAGAGCTATGTTTGATTATTGCTGAACAGAAAAAAAAAAAAAAAATATATATATATATATATATATATATATATATATTTATTTATTTATTTATTTATATATATATATATATATATATATATATATATATATATATATATATATAACTTCTGCACAGTACAGGTACTCTGGGAATTATTATTAATGGCTGAAGTGATGATCTAACATGGCCTTCTGATATATATTATATAGGTTTACTGTTGGTGTAACCAGTGGGATTTTTAAAATTGTAAATCAATTTTCTGGTGAGCTTTAATGCTAAATTAAATTCATAATTATTCATCAGCAGGTATTTTGTCTTCTCTATAACTATTTGCAAGACCAAATACATATATTCTAGGGAAATACATCTAGCCCAGGACCAGCCCCCAAACTTCTAGAAGAAAGCTCTGCCCCCAGTTTGTTCATCGTAAGTGCTAAGATAGCTGCCCTTGTAGGTCATTTTAAGCCTAGTTAAGTTTTTTTGGTGAGAATCAAATCTTGTACCTTTTGCCTGGGAGGTAAACATTTTAACCATTATGCCAACCCCTAACCCCATGCATTCCCTTTGTCCTATTATCCATACTTGTAGATGTTTTCAATAGAGGTCCATGTCAGGGCCACTATATCAATCACAGAATTTTAGCAGGTTACTCCAGGCCATACCATGGCATGCATAACACAGCTTATTTGTGGAAATCCTGCCATTACCTGAACACTTGTTTACAGCTATCATTATGCATGACAAGCATGCAGACAGCCAGCACACTTAGAAATTGTGACAGCATGGCATGACACTGTGTCATACAACACTGATATTTGTCTACATTGTAAAACAACTGCTACACAGTTAGACTACTGTGAAACTGACAACATAACACAAGTACTGTGACCTGCAGTGGGTTATGTGTGATGTATGCCTCACTACATTGGCCAGCAGACTGGTTACTAATACAATTCACTTTTAGCAAAGATATTAATCTGTTAACTAATGTAGGTTATATCTTGCCTTCCTGTAATCTAGTGCTATTTTTATAGGTACCATATACGAAGTCTTAATGCTGTCCATCTAAAGCAGCCTATTAATACTAGATGATTTTAATATTTAATTTATTTCAACTCTGTAACCCATTAATATCAGTAAGAATTAAGAACTAATCCAAGGCAAATTACCTTTTATTAAGTTATGGTTTGCCAAATTTCAATGCGTCTCCAAAGCCAGAGAAGACAGCAGACTATACTGAATTGCTCTCAGAAGCTCTGTACAACCATGTCATTGGCTGCTTAGAGATTGCTCTACCTACCAGAACTGAGTCCATGACTAGCCCCCTCCCCCCAAAAAAAACACCCTGCTGGCAATCCAAATTTAAACAGGATATTCTACAAAACGAAAAAAAAAATTATGGCAAAAATCAGGAAGGATAATTCAGATAAAGATAAAAGCTCTCTCATCAAACTAACTAGACAATTAAGAGGGCTAATTAGGTCAAAGAAAGCCAGTCTGAGGTTATGATATCCTCTCAGGTGAAAGAAGACTATAAGGCCTTCTACAGCTGTGTCAGAAACCTCAGCCTGAACTGATATTTAATGGTGCCACATCCACTAAGCTCAGTGATGTACTGAACCTGTTACTGGACAAATTCAGTTCCGTCCTTCCAAGAATAATTGCCTTTGTGACCTTTTCAAAGAAGTCCTCCAGATTCAGTAAGCATGACCTGCCTCTGACAAAGCCAAACTAGGATGGTTCCATAGTCTGGAGGTCTCTTATGTCATTGATTATAATACCCATGATAATTATTTCCATGACTTTGCAAGTAGGACTAGTCAGACAAATGGGTCTGTATTTCCCAGGATCTGTTTAAGGTTCTGTCTTATGAAGAAGGGTGACTGTTTCAGTCCTCCATTCATGTGGCATAAAGCCTATTTTAAGACTATAGTTAAATAATGACTCCAGGAATCCTGACAAATCATATTTTAGACTATTCATGAGGCATCCTGGGACTTTATCAGGGACCATTGAAGCCATGTTCTTAGTTTTAGTGAGTGCAGCTAGTTTATGCTTCCTAGTTATAATTGGACGTCCACCATAAAGGCGCTGGTGACTATTGGAGTCCCCGGGCTCTTTGCTAGGCCCAGTACTCTTTGGCATCTACTTCTCAGATTACAAAGCCAATGTCAAATGCCTCTGGCCAACCAAGTTCACAGACTATTGCAAACTGGGAGCAGCCATTTTATCATCCCAAAACAAGAACACCCTTCAGGAAGGTCTAACACAGATAAACACTTGGTGAATTTTAGTTAATTAATAATCTCTCTCTCTCTCTCTATATATATATATATATATATATATATATCTTTATCTATGTCTATCTATCTATCTATATATATATATATATATATATATATATATATATAAAGATTGATAGATATAGATACAGATAGCCTGTGTAAAGCATTTACAGTGTTTTCCTGTTAATTTCTACTACTATTTCTGCAAAAAAAGAAAAAAAAAAAAAACAAAAAAAAAATATCCTTATTTCCCGCCTTTTCTGAGCTAGAATAGTCCAGATTTCATGTATTGCTGAATTCTGGGCTTTGGTATAAGTTCCTGTGTTGCCCATATCCTTACTTGGATAGGAGGAATCTTCTCTGGTCGCCAGTGAGAGTGGGGAGCTTTGAGCAGCCTATCTGTCCTGGAGGAGTGGTCTCAGCCCAGAAACTAGTAGATTATTGGCCGTTTTGGGCTAATTCCTAGCTCTTTCAAGTTCCCTGCTTTAGAACCCGCTTTTGTGCGATTTTGTGCATAGCGCAACGTCGTGCAATGTAGCACAGCGTCGTTTTAACTGTTTTAAACTACTCACGGCTCCACAAAGTCTGCTCTTCAAATTTTCCCTTAGAACTACTTAAACTCTCAAGAAAAGCACTCTAATTTCCTCTTACAGTCCAACACTTACCCTAGCTTCTCAGTAAATCTTTGGAACTATTCAAACTCTCCAGGAAAGCTCTCTACTTTCCTCTTACAGTCCAGCACTTGCCCTAGCTTCACAGTAAACACAAATAAACTACTAGCACTTACCCCCTCGTACAAAACAGTAGTAATAGGCTCCAGATTCTCCCATTAACCAATATTTAGAATTCTCCAGGCATGTCCAAAGCACAGTTTCAGTCATACTCTCCAGTCTAGCTGGTGAACCTGGGAATCCTGAGGCAATGTTACAATTGCCTCATGTACACAGACAACCCCCTCCTCCTACCATCAATCACTAATGTATGCGAGAGATGCAACTATACAGCCAAACTGGAGGCTAAGCTCTCTCAACCCAAGACTGATACCCCCAGTCAGGAGGAGAAGGTAAACACAAGCACCCCAAAACCAGTGACACATAGACTAATCACACCTTAAAACATGACACATAAACCCACAAAGACATACTTGGAGGCTCTAAATAAAAACTTGCCAAAACAGCAGAGACCTCCTAAGCAGACACACAAGCACTCACTACCCAACATTAACCATACACATACCCCACACAGAGAGTGTGCCACACAGTCCCAGCCCTTAAGGCCAAATGACACCCCTAATACACTAGTAATAGGTGACTCTATCGTCAAGCACACTGACGTCCCACTCACCAGACTGAACAAAGAGAAAGTCACTGTAAGTTGCCTTTCGGGTACCAGGATCTGCCACATAACTCAAGCACTTAGGTCACTACACAACAAGTACAAATATGACTCTGACATTGTCCATGCTGGTGTAAATGACTTGAGATGTACCTCCCTGGACTACATGAAAAGAAACATAGAGGAGTTCTCTGATCATGTAGCCCAGGCCGGTATGACCCTGGCCCTGAGTAGCATCCTGCCCTCACCCAGAATGATGCCACAGTATAGAGACAAAACAATTGGCTAAGCTACTGGTGTCATTCAAAGGGGATCCAGTGTCTGTCAGCCTGGGATGACATGCTAGAAAAGTCACGTTGCTTCGCCAGGGATGGCTTGCACCTGTCACCCCTGGGCTTTCTAATACTGGCCAAGGCTCTTGCCACCCTCATAGTGCCTTTTTTAGGCAAGGCTCAAAAGACAAACCCACCTCCTTAGACAATACAAAGAATAAAAATCTAAGGGTAATGCTACTCAACGGCAGAAGTCTAAACCTAAAGATGCAAGCACTCGAGCACTCCTCAGTACAGAGCAAATTAATATCTGTGCAGTGACAGAAACCTGGTTCAAGGTTCTTGAGAGCACCCCCAGCATTACCAGAATTCAACTCATATCACACTTTTCGTCCACAAAACTCGGATAATAGCACCAAGAGAGGGGGTGTATCCATCTTCATCAAGGACACCCACATCTCCAGATTAGTGGCATTGCATGAAACATCGGAAACAATTCATGTGCAACTAACAGTGGGCAAAACTGCCTTCCAAGTCATAGCCTGCTATAGATCACCCTCTCTGTCTCAAGACCCACACACGGCCTTCCTGAGAACACTAGAGAATACAAAGATCCTACCAAACACCATAATATTGGGGGACTTCAACTACCCTAACATTGACTGGGTAAACTACTCGAGTCCAAACTCATTTGCCCAACAGTTTCTAGAATTCATCAACTCAAATGCTATGGAACAACTAGTCACTGTTCCGACAAGAGGGGAAAATACATTAGACCTAGTCATTACAAACATAGGGGACCATGTTCCACACCAGAGGTGAATCCCTCATTGGTGAGACTAGACCACAAACTGATTGCAATGGGCATCCACATCCCAACCCCACCCCCAGCCAAGGAAACCACAGTGAAAAACCTCTCAAAAACAAACTTCACTCTCCTCAAGACAGAAGTAGGAAGCTTCAAAGCCCCTGAGAAATTGGAAAATGTTACCCAAACCACAGAATCCTATATGAATGCACTCTATATGCACCTACAGGAATGCATGGATCATGCCATCCCAAGTAAAACCAAGGCTCACTCCTCTAAAAATAGGAGACCAGTCTGGTGGACCCCATCCATAAACAAGCTATACAACAAAAGGAGGAGACTACTACATGACAGGGCCAAAACCCTAAAAGGGAAGGCATCTCTGATCAGTATTAGCAAGAAACTTCACTCCACCATAAAAGCCTCAAAGGCAAACTTCGAAAGAAAAATTGCCAAAGACTCCAAAGATAATCACAAGGCATTCTTCAGTTACATCAGGAACCTGGGAGGAAACACTCAGATTTGCTCAGAGCTAGTACAAAATGGCACAAAATACATGGAACCGACTGACATTGCCAACATTCTGGCTGACAGGTTCAGTGCAAATTTTAACCCCCCTTCCCCCCCAAAAGGGCCTGTGCCTATCCCGGATGAATGTTGTCCTCCAGATATCTCAGACACACAGGTAAAAGCAGCCCTCTCCAAAGCTAAAAATACAGCATCTATGGGACTGGATGGAATACCGGGCTGTGTCCTGCACAAGCTCCAGGAAGAACTAAACCCCCACTTAAATTCACTACTCCAACTCAGCCATAAAACAGGTTATGCACCCAAGGAATGGCGTACAGCAACAGTGATCCCTCTCCACAAGGGTGGCCCCACAATGGATCCTGGGAACTATCACCCCATAAGTCTGACTAGCCTAATTTGCAAGGCTATGGAGCATATCATTATGGATCTCATAAACAAAGACATCAGGAACCTCCAGACACTGGACCCTACCCAGTTTGGTTTTGTAAAAGGCAGATCCTGTCTCCTAAACCTGGTTGACATTTTTGAAACAGTCACCAAAGCCATAGATGAGGGTAAGGCAGTTCACACTGCCTGTCTGGACCTCGCTAAGGCTTTTGATACAATACCTCACTCTGGAATCATAAACAAACTAACCAGCTTAAACATCAACCCATATGTCACAAGTTGGGTTGCAAACTGGCTTACGGATAGAACGCATGTGGTCAGGGTTGGAAGCGCCATGTCCGACTCTAACCCTGTTACAAGTGGAGTCCCACAGGGCTCAGTCCTGGGGCCTCTCTTGTTCAGTATATACTTCTCTGAAGTACAGGCCAGCACAAAAGTACTGTGGTTTACCAAGTTCGCTGATGATTGCAAACTAGGAGCCATAATAGACTCCCCGGCCGACACAAGCATTCTCCAAAAGGGTCTTACAGAGACAGATGCCTGGTGTCAGAGCCATGGCCTCAAGCTTAACACCAACAATGCATAGTCATCCCCTTTGGGAAAAACAAGGTGCCCACTAATTACCACATAGGAGGTAACCCACTAAGTACAGAAGAAGTAATTAGGGACCTGGGGACCCAGGTTGATAGTAACCTTTCCTTTGACAATCACATTGCCAAAATAGTCAGAAAATCCTTCTATATTGCCCATCTTATAACTAAAAGGTTCTCATCTAGATGTAGAGAGGTCATTGTGCCCCTATACTCATCACTCATCAGACCCATAACTAAGTACAATGCCCCATTTGGGATGTACCTTACCCGGCACCTGCAGCAGCTGGAGAGACACCAAAAGTTCCTTACCAAAAGGATCATGGGCCTCAAACAGTTGCCCTATACAACTAGGCTAAAGAAACTACAGCTCTACTCAGTTGCTTACCGCCTGCTCAGAGGCAACCTCTGCCTGACTTACAAGACCATGTCCAACCCAGAATTAATGGACATGCTCCACCTTAAAAAAACAAATCCATTAGAGCTACACGCTCCTTGGACTTAAACCTCAGCACAGCAATAAATAGGACATGCTGGATCATAGATTCATATCCCAAAGGCTTCCCACACTCTGGAATAAAATCACAATTCATGTAAGACAAAGCCCCTTGCTGGCCCTCTTCAAGAGAAATCTTGATGAGTGCATGGGAAACAGTAAGTTTGCACCTGGGATCACTCCAGTGGCACTACTGGACAGAGGCTCTAGAAGTTAAATTATAAGGGTGCAGATAGCCAAACACATTTTCAACTAGGCTTATAAATGCCCTAGGGCAGATAGCCTAGTATACACCTATGAACCTGTGAACCTATGCTTCTACTTCATATGACCGAAATTTCATTTGACAGTAATTCACTTGACCAAGACCATAATACCAAAATTCCAAAATACTGAAAACTCACTTGACTGAAACTCATATGACTGAAACCTTACAGCTCTAAATTTCAACGTACTAAATTTTAAACTATAGACATGCACACTTACAACACCAATAACGAGCTCTTTCCAGAACTGAAAAACTACTTACGTACCCTCTTAACAGGAACTGGACAAGATAAAACCAAATTAGGAGGGGGTTATGCCCCCCACACCCGCCAATGTGGGGGACCGTGCCCCCCGCATCCCCATAGCTATATATACTAACTCTGGCACTGCACTACAGTGGAGAAAAGGGCATATACCTTTCACTTACCTTACAGTAGTCTACACGCTGCCACTACTATGTTGAAATTTAGCATTTAACGAAAAAGCAAAATGACAAGTAGGCTCTACAAAGAAAGAGAAAACCTCCTAGAACCAAGGACACCCTAAAGAGTCAGAATGACTATGCACCTCTTCAAATCCCCCACCCTGATAATCCATCTCTAAGTCTAGGACTTCATCTTCCCCAGTAGTATCAGATTTTCTCGGACAAATGTGTTCTGAGAGACTGAGAATCATCCATCATGGGTACATATAACAACAGGAGTTCTTCCCCCCTTTCCAGAGGATTCGTCTACATCCCGTGAACCAAACATTCTTGTTTCCTCCAGTTTTGGATCACATGTCACAGGGGGTACTAGAATGAGTGCACTCATCTTAGACAGAAATAGGTTTTTAATCAGGTGATCTTTTTGGTGCCAAAGAAAGAGGGAACTTGGAGACTGGTTCTCGATTTCTACTTTTTCAAGCTGTATATCAAGTACCCAAAGTTCAAAATCCTGTCTGTCCAATCTTTGTTACCCTTCACCCCCCCCCCACCCAATTTCATGGTATTATTAGACTTAAAAGATGCTTATTATCCCATCCCTATTGGCAAGGAATTCAGACATTTTTTGAAAGATTTTTGTACGTGACTCACATTACCAGTTCTCTTTTTTACCCTTTGGTCTGTATACTGCACCAAGGGTATTTACAAACTGTCTGGCTCCAGTAAATGCATACTGCAGACTTCAATGAAATATACATATTTTCATATTTAGACAGCTGTCTTAGATTTGCTGACTCTTTTTTCAATTGCCAAGACTCCGTGAAATTCAAGAAATTCCTTCTGTGTCTAGGATATAAACTGAACTTAACAGAAATCATTTCTCATGCCTTCTCACAGAACAGTGTGTCTGAGATGCCTTCTTGATACTTCCATGGGAAGGTTTTTTCTTCCTCAGGACAACGTAAAATTGTACAGAGAAAACTCCCTCAGTTTTTCCAAACCCGGATCTGATATCTGACAGGGAATTTCTCAGGATTCTGGGTTTCATGGCCCCTATGATTATCATGATTTCTTTGGAAAGACTTCACGAGAAAAATTCGATGGTACCTGAGATCAGTCTGATTTCGGCATCATTGCCCTTCATATATTTTCAGATTCCAGTAGTGGGATTTGTAAAAAGGGGGTTACTGTGGTGGGTGAAACAGTTGCCTCTCAGATCTGGTCTTTCCTTCTCCCTCACACATCCTCAGTTTGTCGCAACAAATGCTTCAGACTTTGCTTGTGATATGTATTGAATGGAATTAAAGTGGAAGATCTATGGAATGATCAGGACTGGCAAAAACACATCAGTATCAGAGAGGTTGCCAGTAATCAGTACTCTAAAAACCCTAATATATCTCTGGTTTCTTGCACAGCAAGTGGGTACCGGATCATATCCTTTTTGCAGACTTGCCATGATGGCCTAGGAGGTAGCAACTCATCTCAGTTAGAAACTTGAGGCTTCTTACACTCCATCAGAGCAAAGCATTATAGAACAGAAGCTGAACAGGACCAGGACAGAAACTCATGAATGAAAACTACACCGGGGGTCTTTTAGGAATTGATCCAACTGTGTGAAATACTTCTATTTAACTCAACACACTCATCTACTCTCTCACACAGCAATACACACACACACACACACACACACACACACACACACACACACACACACACACACACACACACACACACACACACACACACACTTTCTACCTCTTATACAGAATGTTCAGAACGTTCTAAAAGCCAAAAGTCAAAAGTAAGAAGGTACTGAAGCAGTGACAATGGTAGGAAAGAATCAATGATTTAGAAAAAACATGGGAAGGAGATGGGGAAATAAGAGAGTGAGTTGGGATACAGACGAGGAATGCAAGTTATAAAGTGAGAATTCAGAAATGAATGAAACATTGAAGGGATACAGGAAATTCTTTATTATTTGTTAACAGAGTAAGCCCACTGAACACAAGTGACAATTTTCAGTGGTGACCCAAGAGAAATGCCTGGTTAAGAGACTTGCTCAGTTGCACAACAGGTAACAGGAGTGGGGGGAGAGTGGGGGGTGGCAGTGTAGTAGGAATTAAACCTTGAACCTTTGGTTACAAGAAGTAGCTGGAATAAAATGATATTAAGAATGAAATAAAAGGTAAGTTGATGTGTTAATAGTTGAATATGGTTTGATTATTGTAGAAAAGGAATAGGAAGGCATCCCCACTAGTATAGTCAAGCTGTTGATGAGGAACCCAGGAAGAGGGTGAAAGAAGAGGTGTTAAATAAGGTTGTATATAAAGGGGATGTCATGAATTAAATGGTGTAGTTAAGCATTTGGGAACTTTAATTAGTGGATATTTGGAGATGAAAGAAATTGGTAGTACATCAATTACAGGGAGAAAGGATAAAGGGTGGGTGTTGAATGGTAAGATATAGAAGCAAAGTCCTTTAGATGAATGAATAAATAATTTATGAAGGATGGGGTTTTGATTGCCCAGTTATAAGTGCTGAGCTAACAACATGGTCTGGAGATAACATACACCTGGAGTTCTGGATTATAAAAGAATAGATATTTAGAGATGAAATATGTATATCTGTCATTTGCTTGCCTTTATTGGTATGGTTTTTTTTTTAATATGGAGAGACAATTTACATGGGGGCCTGGGGCCATTTATCTGAAATGTGTTATTTGTTAAGAGGAAACTGGTGCAACACAGTTACCATACAATGTTGTAATGCGTATGCGCACTTTTGTTTTGCAAAGTTATAATATTAATAGAATGAATAAAAAAATGATTTAAAAAGAGTGACCTTTTTACAACTGTCCATATTCTCTTATACGTATTTCATTTTTATAAATGATTTATTTTGTACCGTATTTGTCAGAGTAATTACACTTTTAAGGCCTGGGTCATGGTTCAAAAGTGCCCTCTGTTCCAGACCACCTATACTGTCAACAAATAAAAAAATAAATAAAATAATTTCATAGTACATTAATTCAGATATCCTTAAGCAGGATTTTGTATTCATATCATTCACTCAATAATCTTGAAGGAATGCAAAGTTTACATTTTAAACTGTTTCATACTTCACTCCTTCTGTACAGGCTATTAGTTTCAGCCATAGTTCCACTGTTCCTCCTCTGGACTGCTCTGTATACAACATGATCTCCACTAACTTCTTACTGAAATAACTTACTGAAATAAAAGTGCCATTATTTCTCTAAGTACTCTGTGGTCTAGCTAGTGCGTTATCCTCATATTTATGAACTTCTTCAAGAGATCACAGGCTAATAATGTATCTTCATTTTTCTATATCACAACCATGGTGTGAGAAAATAAGATATCAGCTAGCCTTTCATTGTAAATAACTAATTATATCCAGAAGTTTTTTTAGAAATGCATCTGTTCAGCAAAGATGAACATAAACAAGAAATGTATATGCTACAAGAATATAGGGTTCATAGACGTCATAGAATTCAAATAGTCTTCTGGGGAAAGACAAAAGTCCCAATTCATTTGAATTAGGAAGTAAATGAAACTGCTAAAAAAAAGGACAAACATGGCAAATGAGTATGTTTAAACTATTGCGGGCTACAAAATATACAGACACCAAATGTTGGAAGGACAGGTCAAACACTTTTTAAACAATCTCACCATATCTGTATTTGTGTGAGCGTTGTCATTGATATATTTCCCCAACACTGCCATTTTATCTAATATTCAAGCCGACTTTAAATGTGACTTGTCTGTTATGAATTTTATTTCATAGAGGAAGTAGTTATTAATGGGCTCTTCCTGTACAGTGAAAACACTCTGCACAGACATCTAGATTAATAGCATATAGTAAAACATGACACTTATTTTGCACTTCAGTACTCATTTAATTATTAAATAAACCATATTGTCAAACAGGAAAACATTACCATGGCTAATATCATAATTTCTTCTTTTTTGCTTGAGAAATAAATTAATTCCAAGGCATTCCATTTCCTACTCTACACTTACATATTGAATTCCTGTGTCACAGCACAGAAATTGTCTCTCATACTTCTTTCATGAAATAACACGTGTGTAAGGGTACTTAACAGCAGTGTTTTACTCATTCTACAACAAACTTACCTCAGTGTTGTTTCCCGATGATCTATGCACATAAAAGTTATGCTGCTTGTGGTCTTAGATTAATACTAGGCTAACTAACCTTGGGGAACATTTTATGCATATCCAGTTACCCTATGTGAGAATCAAACCCTGTTCCTTGTCCTACTAAGGTAAACACCTTGTCCATTATACCAACCTCCCACCACTGCCAGGTACATTATAGATCAGAGCTATGTTTGATTATTGCTGAACAGAAAAAAAAAAAAAAATATATATATATATATATATATATATATATATATATATATAAAACTTCTGCACAGTACAGGTACTCTGGGAATTATTATTAATGGCTGAAGTGATGATCTAACATGGCCTTCTGATATATATTATATATGTTTACTGTTGGTGTAACCAGTGGGATTTTTAAAATTGTAAATCAATTTTCTGGTGAGCTTTAATGCTAAATTAAATTCATAATTATTCATCAGCAGGTATTTTGTCTTCTCTATAACTATTTGCAAGACCAAATACATATATTCTAGGGAAATACATCTAGCCCAGGACCAGCCCCCAAACTTCTAGAAGAAAGCTCTGCCTCCAGTTTGTTCATCGTAAGTGCTAAGATAGCTGCCCTTGTAGGTCATTTTAAGCCTAGTTAAGTTTTTTTGGTGAGAATCAAATCTTGTACCTTTTGCCTGGGAGGTAAACATTTTAACCATTATGCCAACCCCTAACCCCACGCATTCCCTTTGTCCTATTATCCATACTTGTAGATGTTTTCAATAGAGGTCCATGTCAGGGCCACTATATCAATCACAGAATTTTAGCAGGTTACTCCAGGCCATGCCATGGCATGCATAACACAGCTTATTTGCGGAAATCCTGCCATTACCTGAACACTTGTTTACAGCTATCATTATGCATGACAAGCATGCAGACAGCCAGCACACTTAGAAATTGTGACAGC
>NC_056727.1:1168442804-1168547105 GCF_019279795.1 Protopterus annectens
GTTCGGTTTTGTAAAAGGCAGATCCTGCCTCTTAAACCTGGTTGACATTTTTGAAACAGTCACCAAAGCCATAGATGAGGGTAAGGCAGTTCACACTGCCTGTCTGGACCTCGCTAAGGCTTTTGATACAATACCTCACTCTGGAATCATAAACAAACTAACCAGCTTAAACATCAACCCATATGTCACAAGTTGGGTTGCAAACTGGCTTACGGATAGAATGCATGTGGTCAGGGTTGGAAGCACCACGTCCGACTCTAAATCTGTTACAAGTGGAGTCCCACAGGGCACAGTCCTGGGGCCTCTCTTGTTCAGTATATACTTCTCTGAAGTACAGGCCAGCACAAAAGTACTGTGGCTTACCAAGTTCGCTGATGATTGCAAACTAGGAGCCATAATAGACTCCCCGGCCGACACAATCATTCTCCAAAAGGGTCTTACAGAGACAGATGCCTGGTGTCAGAGCCATGGCCTCAAGCTTAACACCAAAAATGCATAGTCATCCCCTTTGGGAAAAACAAGGTGCCCACTAATTACCACATAGGAGGTAACCCACTAAGTACAGAAGAAGTAATTAGGGACCTGGGGACCCAGGTTGATAGTAACCTTTCCTTTGACAATCACATTGCAAAAATAGTCAGAAAATCCTTCTATATTGCCCATCTTATAACTAAAAGGTTCACATCTAGATCTAGAGAGGTCATTGTGCCCCTATACTCATCACTCATCAGACCCATAACTGAGTACAATGCCCCATTTGGGATGTACCTTACCCGGCACCTGCAGCAGCTTGAGAGACCCCAAAAGTTCCTTACCAAAAGGATCATGGGCCTCAAACAGTTGCCCTATGCAACTAGGCTAAAGAAACTACAGCTCTACTCAGTTGCTTACCGCCTGCTCAGAGGCAAACTCTGCCTGACTTACAAGACCATGTCCAACCCAGAATTAATGGACATGCTCCACCTTAAAAAAACAAATCCATTAGAGCTACACGCTCCTCGGACATAAACCTCAGCACAGCAATAAATAGGACATGCTGGAGGGATAGATTCATATCCCAAAGGCTTCCCACACTCTGGAATAAAATCCCCTCACTGGCCCTCCAAGAGAAATCTTGATGAGTGCATGGGAAACAGTAAGTTTGCACCTGGGATCACTCCAGTGGCACTACTGGACAGAGGATCTAGAAGTTAAATTATAAGGGTGGAGAGAGCCAAACACATTTTCAACTAGGCTTATAAATGCCCTAGGGCAGATAGCCTAGTATACACCTATGAACCTGCTTCTACTTCATATGACCGGAATTTCATTTGACAGTAATTCACTTGACCAAGACCATAATACCAAAATTCCAAAATACTGAAAACTCACTTGACTGAAACTCATATGACTGAAACCTTACAGCGCTAAATTTCAACGTACTAAATTTTAAACTATAGACATGCACACCTACAACACCAATAATGAGCTCTTTCCAGAACTGAAAAACTACTTACGTACCCTCTTAACAGGAACTGGACAAGATAAAACCAAATTAGGAGGGGGGTTATGCCCCCCACACCCGCCAATGTAGGGGACCGTACCCCCCCACATCCCCATAGCTATATATACTAACTCTGGCACTGCACTACAGTGGAGAAAAGGGCATATACCTTTCACTTACCTTACAGAAGTCTACACGCTGCCACTACTATGTTGAAATTTAGCATTTAACGAAAAAGCAAAATGACAAATAGGCTCTACAAAGAAAGAGAAAACCTCCTAGAACCAAGGACACCCTAAAGAGTCAGAATGACTACGCACCTCTTCAAATCCCCCACCCTGATAATTCATCTCTAAGTCTAGGACTTCATCTTCCCCAGTAGTATCAGATTTTCTCGGACAAATGTGTTCTGAGAGACTGAGAATCATCCATCATGGGTACATATAACAACAGGAGTTCTTCCCCCCTTTCCAGAGGATTCGTCTATATCCCGTGAACCAAACATTCTTGTTTCCTCCAGTTTTGGATCACATGTCACAGGGGGTACTAGAATGAGTGCACTCATCTTAGACAGACATAGGTTTTTATTCAGGTGATCTTTTTGGTGCCAAAGAAAGAGGGAACTTGGAGACTGGTTCTCGATTTGTACTTTTTCAAGCTGTATATCAAGTACCCAAAGTTCAAAATCCTGTCTGTCCAATCTTTGTTACCCCTCATCCCCCCCCACCCAATTTCATGGTATTATTAGACTTAAAAGATGCTTATTATCCCATCCCTATTGGCAAGAAATTCAGACATATTTTGAAAGATTTTTGTACGTGACTCACATTACCAGTTCTCTTTTTTACCTTTTGGTCTGTATACTGCACCAAGGGTATTTACAAACTGTCTGGCTCCAGTAAATGCATACTGCAGACTTCAATGAAATATACATATTTTCATATTTAGACAGCTGTCTTAGATTTGCTGACTCTTTTTTCAATTGCCAAGACTCCGTGAAATTCGAGAAATTCCTTCTGTGTCTAGGATATAAACTGAACTTAACAGAAATCATTTCTCATGCCTTCTCACAGAACAGTGTGTCTGAGATGCCTTCTTGATACTTCCATGGGAAGGTTTTCTCTTCCTCAGGACAACGTAAAATTGTACAGAGAAAACTCCCTCAGTTTTTCCAAACCCGGATCTGATATCTGACAGGGAATTTCTCAGGATTCTGGGTTTCATGGCCCCTATGATTATCATGATTTCTTTGGAAAGACTTCATGAGAAAAATTCGATGGTACCTGAGATCAGTCTGATTTCGGCATCATTGCCCTTCATATATTTTCAGATTCCAGTAGTGGGATTTGTAAAAAGGGGGTTACTGTGGTGGGTGAAACAGTTGCCTCTCAGATCTGGTCTTTCCTTCTCCCTCACACATCCTCAGTTTGTCGCAACAAATGCTTCAGACTTTGCTTGTGATATGTATTGAATGGAATTAAAGTGGAAGATCTATGGAATGATCAGGACTGGCAAAAACACATCAGTATCAGAGAGGTTGCCAGTAATCAGTACTCTAAAAGCCCTAATATATCTCTGGTTTCCTGCACAGCAAGTGGGTACCGGATCATATCCTTTTTGCAGACTTGCCATGATGGCCTAGGAGGTAGCAACTCATCTCAGTTAGAAACTTGAGGCTTCTTACACTCCATCAGAGCAAAGCATTATAGAACAGAAGCCGAACAGGACCAGGACAGAAACTCATGAATGAAAACTACACCGGGGGTCTTTTAGGAATTGATCTAACTGTGTGAAATACTTCTATTTAACTCAACACACTCATCTACTCTCTCACACAGCAATACACACACACACACACACACACACACACACACACACACACACACACACACACACACACACACACACACACACACACACACACACACACACACACATTTTCTACCTCTTATACGGAATGTTCGGAACGTTCTAAAAGCCAAAAGTCAAAAGTGAGTAGATACTGAAGCAGTGACAATGGTAGGAAAGAATCAATGATTTAGAAAAAACATGGGAAGGAGATGGGAAAATAAGAGAGTGAGCTGGGATACAGACGAGGAATGCAAGTTATAAAGTGAGAATTCAGAAATGAATGAAACATTGAAGGGATACAGGAAATTCTTTATTATTTGTTAACAGAGTAAGCCCACTGAACACAAGTGACAATTTTCAGTGGTGACCCAAGAGAAATGCCTGGTTAAGAGACTTGCTCAGTCGCACAACAGGTAACAGGAGTGGGGGGAGAGTGGGGGGTGGCAGTGTAGTAGGAATTAAACCTTGTACCTTTAGTTACATGAAGCAGCTGGAATAAAATGGTATTAAGAATGAAATAAAAGGTAAGTTGATGTGTTAATAGTTGAATATGGTTTGATTATTGTAGAAAAGGAATAGGAAGGCATCCCCACTAGGATAGTCAAGCTGTTGATGAGGAACCCAGGAAGAGGGTGAAAGAAGAGGTGTTAGATACGGTTGTATATAAAGGGGATGCGATGAATTAAATGGTGTAGTTAAGCATTTGGGAACTTTAATGAGTGGATATTTGGAGATGAAAGAAATTGGTAGTACATCAATTACAGGGAGAAAGGATAAAGGGTGGGTGTTGAATGGTAAGATATAGAAGCAAAGTCCTTTAGATGAATGAATAAATAATTTATGAAGGATGGGGCTTTGATTGCCCAGTTATAAGTGCTGAGCTAACAACATGGTCTGGAGATAACATACATCTGGAGTTCTGGATTATAAAAGAATAGATATTTAGAGATGAAATATGTATATCTGTCATTTACTTGCCTTTATTGGCATGTTTTTTTTTTCTTAATATGGAGAGACAATTTACATGGGGGCCATTTATCTGAAATGTGTTATTTGTTAAGAGGAAACTGGTGCAACACAGTTACCATACAATGTTGTAATGCGTATGTGCACTTTTGTTTTGCAAAGTTATAATATTAATAGAATGAATAAAAAAATGATTTAAAAAAGAGTGACCTTTTTACAACTGTCCATATTCTCTTATACGTATTTCAATTTTATAAATGATTTATTTTGTACCGTATTTGTCAGAGTAATTACACTTTTAAGGCCTGGGTCATGGTTCAAAAGTGCCCTCTGTTCCAGACCACCTATACTGTCAACAAATAAAAAAATAAATAAAATAATTTCATAGTACATTAATTCAGATATCCTTAAGCAGGATTTTGTATTCATATCATTCACTCAATAATCTTGAAGGAATGCGAAGTTTACATTTTAAACTGTTTCATACTTCACTCCTTCTGTACAGGCTATTAGTTTCAGCCATAGTTCCACTGTTCCTCCTCTGGACTGCTTTAGGTACAACACGATCTCCACTAACTTCTTACTGAAATAACTTACTGAAATAAAAGTGCCATTATTTCTCTAAGTACTCTGTGGTCTAGCTAATGTGTTATCCTCATATTTATGAACTTCTTCAAGAGATCACAGGTTAATAATATTTATTCATTTTTCTATATCACAACCATGGTGTGAGAAAATAAGATATCAGCTAGCCTTTCATTGTAAATAACTAATTATATCCAGAAGTTTTTAAGAAATGCATCTGTTCGGCAAAGATGAACATAAACAAGAAATTTATATGCTACAAGAATATAGGGTTCATAGACATCATAGAATTCAAATAGTCTTCTAGGGAAAGACAAAAGTCCCAATTCATTTGAATTAGGAAGTAAATGAAACTGCTAAAAAAAGGACAAACATGGCAAGTGAGTATGCTTAAATGACTGCAGGCTACAAAATATACAGACACCACATGTTGGAAGAACAGGTCAAATACTTTTTAAACAACTTCACCATATCTGTATTTGTGTGAGCATTATCATTGATATATTTCCCCAACACTGCCATTTTATCTAATATTCAAGCCGACTTTAAATGTGACTTGTCTGTTATGATTTTTATTTCATAGAGGAAGTAGTTATTAATGGCTCTTCCTGTACAGTGAAAACACTCTGCACAGACATCTAGATTAATAGCATATAGTAAAACATGACACTTATTTTGCACTTCAGTACTCATTTAATTATTAAATAAACCATATTGTCAAACAGGAAAACATTACCATGGCTAATATCATAATTTCTTCTTTTTTCTTTGAGAAGTAAATCAACTGCAAGGCATTCCTTTTCCTACTCTGCACTTACATATTGAGTTCCAGTGTCACAGCACAGAAATTGTCTCGCATACTTCTTTCATGAAATAACACGTGTGTCAGGGTACTTAACAGCAGTGTTTTACTCATTCTACAACAAACTTATCTCATTGTTGTTTCCCGATGATCTATGCACATAAAAGTTATGCTGCTTGTGGTCTTAGATTAATACTAGGCTAACTAACCTTGGGGAACATTTTATGCATATCCAGTTACCCTATGTGAGAATCAAACCCTGTTCCTTGTGCTACTAAGGTAAACACCTTGTCCATTATACCAACCTCCCACCACTGCCAGGTAGATTATAGATCAGAGCTATGTTTGATTATTGCTGAAAAAAAAAAAAAAATATATATATATATATATATATATATATATATATATATATATATATATGGTTCTAGGTTATAACATCGACAGCTACTTTCACCGACAACAGAAACATCGACACCACATAATCGACAAACCATAACCACGACACCTCACATGCCCGACAAACAAGTAACCGACAGTCCACAAACACGAAACCCCATACACTGCACACACCACAATAACAACAATCAACTAACAAAACACATCCCCTATCCAAAAACTACACACAGAACACAAGCACACCAAAATCCTCACAAACCCACACTAAACTTCACACACACAACTATGTACAACCCTAACCCAAACCCTTACCCTAAGGTCCGTCACTATCGCACACTCAGCTAACCCACCCTAACCCTAACTCACTTACCCCCCCTAACCCAAAAATACTACTACCAAGACACTTACCTAACCGCCCCTAACCCTAACTCACTTAACCCGCCCCTAACCCAAAAATACCACTACAAGACACTTACCTAACCTACCCCTCACCCTAACTCACTTAACCCACCCCTAACCCAAAAAATACCACTACCGCACACTTACCTAACCCACTAAGTGCCCCTCACTCACTTAACCCACCCCTATCCCCACAGACTGTCACTATCCACACTTACCTTACGCACCCTAACGTCCGTCACCACCGCATACTCGCACAGCCTTCTTTCCAAGTCACTATCCCTGGCGTCGGCGTTTTCATCCGTAGCGTCGGTCTTCCGAATGTCGATCATCTGGCGCCCGCTAATCCGTTGTCGGTGATGTCGGCTGTCGATCTTCTAACCTAGACCCATATATATATATATATATATATATATATATATATATATATATATATATATATATATATATATATATATATATATATATATATATATATACTTCTGCACAGTACAGGTACTCTGGGAATTATTATTAAAGGCTGAAGTGATGATCTAACATGGCCTTCTGATATATATTATATAGGTTTAATGTTGGTGTAATCAGTGGGATTTTTTAAATTGTAAATCAATTTTCTGGTGAGCTTTAATGCTAAATTAAATTCATAATTATTCATCAGCAGGTATTTTGTCTTATCTATAACTATTTGCAAGACCAAATAAATATATTCTAGGGAAATACATCTAGCCAAGGACCAGCCCCCAAACTTCTAGAAGAAAGCTCTGCCCCCAGTTTGTTCATCGTAAGTGCTAAGATAGCTGCCTTTGTAGATCATTTTAAGCCTAGTTTAGTTTTTTTGGTAAGAATCAAATCTTGTACCTTTTGCCTGGGAGGTTAAAGTCCTGTTAAAATTTTCAACAGCACACTGCTTGACATATTGGAAAGGGGTGAACGCCTGGGATTCTTTACAGCTACAGATGTTAAAAAATTGTACATTAAGAATCCTAAGGATGTGAGATTTTTTATAATTCCAAAGGTGCATAAGGATATAAGGAATCCTCCAGGGCATCCAGTTGTTTCAGGCAGGGGTGCATATTTACAGAATGTAGGAATTTTTTTGGATTCTGTGCTTAAAAATTATTTAAGTAGGGTGTCCTCACATGTGAAAAATACAAGTGAAGTCTGTAATAGTGTAGGGGGCACAGTTTGGAATGACAATTTCTATTGGGTGAGTATAGATGTTAAGTCACTATACACAAGTATTAATAGAATTTGGGGACTAGAGGCAGTTATTAGGATGTTAGGAGAAGGTCCACGTACTTCTTACATTATTAATTTGTTAGATTTCTGTTTAACTCACAATTGCTTTGAATTTGAAAAAACTTTTTTTCTTCAGAAGGAGGGTACAGCAATGGGTGCCCCTTATGCTCCTTCATATGCCATTATATTTATGGCACATTTTGAGAACTTGTTCATTTATCCCAATGATTTTTTTCGGAACAAGGTGATAAAGTATAAAATATTTATTGATGATCTTTTATTTCTTTGTGAAGGTGATTGTAGGGACTTTGATAAATTTATTAGTGAGTTAAAAAATAACCCTTGTGGTTTGGATTTCACGTATAAGATAGGGCGTTGTGAAATCCAATTTCTTGATGTAAGTTTTTATGTGGGGTCTGACAGAAAAATACAATTCAGACCTTATCATAAAGAAACAGCCACTAATCATTTTTGCATGCCACAAGTATGCATAGTCTCAGTCTTATTAGTTCTTTACCAGTAGGTGAATTCAAGCGTATTGCTGTTAATAGTCAGAAAAACATATGCTTAACTCAGAATTCAATAAGGTTGAGGCAAAATTAAGTACTAGAGGCTATTCTAAAAGTATGGTGATGTCAGCTAGAATTCAAGTCGAACATGAGTTAGGTATAATCAAGCATGTTAGGTCCCATAGTAGTAAGGAAATGAGAAATTTCAATATAAGAGAAAATAATTTTGACAGGGAGAGTATGGAGAAAGCATTGGGGGATAGCGCATTATTATTTTTTGTGAGTAGATTTTCAGAATTCTCTAATATTTTAAGAAGAGTGGTTAATTCATTGTGGCCCATTATTAGTAGGGATGAAAAGATAGGACATTTATTTCCCAATAAAGTGACTTTTTCGTATGGTAGGTTTCAGAATTTAAAGGAACTATTAAGTTTCAAACTTCATAAGAAACAATGGAATGTTGGGACATTTGCCTGTGGAAAGTGCAAGGTCTGCACTAGATGCAGAAATTTGGATGGCACTGAGATTAATGGGGTTAGTTTTAGTGCAATAGAACACTTTGATTGCAACTCTTTGGGTGTTGTTTACATACTGGGATGCAATTGTGCACCAAAAAAATGGTATATTGGCCAGACCAGGAGAAGAGTGAAATCAAGAATTCTTGAACACATTGGTGACATAAGGAGGGGGAGATTAGAAAGCCCAGTGGCCAGGCATTTTCACGAAGCACATGGGGGAGTAGATAATGGTTTCATTTTTAGTGTTTTGGGCAAACCCTGGGGGTTAGATTCCAATAGTATTAATTTTACTAGGAGTCTGTTGAACTTGGAGTCTAAATGTATTATCAAGTTTAATACTTTATATCCCAATGGTTTGAACTTAGAAATTTAATATTTATCATTTAAAGCATGTATTTGTTAGTATTTGTAGGTATGTTAGGGGTATATTGTATTAAGTATTTTTAGTAATTATAATATTTAATAAAAAAATATATAATTTATTTTGTATTTGAAATAAAATGTTATAAAATGTTAGGTAATGTATGATTGCTAGGTTCCTTTAAATGATTGTATATTTTTTCTAAATGAATATATATTGTTTAATTACTTAATTGTTTAATTGACTATGGCTGTTGGTTTATAAGCGTTGGATTTTTTTATGGTAAACATTCCTTGTGAAGGCCGAGGTACCAGAATTTATTAAAGAATAAAAAGTTATCTATCGCTTTTGGGCTGCTTATTTCTGGTCACCTAGTGTTTTTGGTGTATTTCCTTTTGGGTTTTTCGCATTTTAAGCCTAGTTAAGTTTTTTTGGTGAGAATCAAATCTTGTACCTTTTGCCTGGGAGGTAAACATTTTAACCATTATGCCAACCCCTAACCCCACACATTCCCTTTGTCCTATTATCCATACTTGTAGATGTTTTCAATAGAGGTCCATGTCAGGTCCACTATATCAATCACAGAATGTTAGCAGGTTACTCCAGGCCATGCCATGGCATGCATAACACAGCTTATCTGTGGAAATCTTGCCATTACCTGAACACTTGTTTATCAGCTATCATTATGCATGACAAGCATGTGGACATCCAGTGCACTTAGAAATTGTGACAGCATGGCATGACACTGTGTCATACAACACTGACATCTATCTACATTGTAAAACAACTACTACACAGTTAGACTACTGTGAAACTGACAACATAACACAAGTACTGTGACCTGCAGTGGGTTATGTGTGATGTATGCCTCACTACATTGGCCAGCAGACTGGTTACTAATACAATTCACTTTTAGCAAAGATATTAATCTGTTAAGTAATGTAGGTTATAACCTGCGTCCCACTAATCTAGTGCTATTTTTATAGGTACCATATAAGAAGTCTTAATGCTGTCCACCCAAAGCAACCTATTAATACTAGATGATGCTAATGTTTAATTTATTTGGCACAAAAATTGCACCGATTTTCTGATTTCTGTCAAATAATGCCCAATTAGTAAAAACCTAACAGATTTAACCACAGTAGCATTTACAAAGCTTTTCTTCTAGACCTATTTATAACTGATATTGTACAGAAATATACAAATGTCTAATGCCTCCTTAATACTCTCCGTGTTCATCTACTTATCCTAGCCTTCCTCTCTTTTAAATGATTGACAGTTCCTCCAATAATTGTAACACCCTGATCCAGAATTGATCAAATTTAGAACAAGCAAGATATATGCTCCCTTGACTGGCCAACTTTGTACCAATCTACAGATATTACACAGGACCCAGCTCTGTAAAACCCCTCACTAAAACTTAACTTGGCCAAACATTTCTATATTAAACAAAAACATGTAAGGGGGCAGTGTTCTTTGAGCACCCAAACTCTTAAATCCTGGAACAAATGAAAAGGAAACAAATGCAGTGAGCCTCCACAAATTTCACATCTTTGGACAATACTGTAAAATAAGCATAAGGAAAGCAAAATTCCAATATGTGAAAAAAATCATGATCTCTTAATCTAGAGTTCTTCCAGATATTTGAAGAAATGTTCTACTTTGATTCATTCTCATCCCAGTCTTGCTCCTCAAAACTTTCATCTTCACAGTTTCACAGTTTAAAGTTGTGTTACCTGCATTTAGGTCCCAAGACCATTTAAGAATGCAGTCTCCTGACCCCAAACACAAACTTCCTATTTTCTATGTAATCATCCAGTTTTATTTTGAAGATGTCCAAAGATATCAGTATGTATAATGGGAATTTCATCCATAACAAGGGCAGTAAGTGCCTTTTTATTTTTGTCCAGCTTTTATTCATTTTAAGTAAATGTTCTAGCATATTCTTGCATCTATAAACACATTTTGTTAATTTCTTATGTGATCCTACTCACCAGGGCTGTGCCTGTAAATGGCCCATTGAGATCAGTGCACTCTTAGTCAAATGATGTCATGTTTAATGTCAGCATTAGATTATGTCTTGTCAATATATCAATGCAAGCATAACCAAATTAACAACTGGTTTCCCATTCAATATACCCCATTTCCACTCAAAATAACTTTAAAAACTTCACCCAACATACTAGAAGATTACAGACATATCAGCTGTAGGTTTTATTTTTGAAAAGCTCAGAATAAATCACATGTAATTGATCCTTCTAATTCTATACAAAAGTAAGCACCTGGATTCAGAAACCTTTGCCACGTTGTAGTAAGCAAACCTGCATGATGAGCAGCCACATGCAAGAGTGTCTGATACAGAAAAACAAGCTCCACGTTTTGGCTAGACCCAGGAGTGCAACCATGAGCGATATTTACAGTTGCCATACAAAGACATGGTAATGAGTGATATTTTTAATATGAGCCTGTCTGTATATGCTAATGAGGTAGAAGATGATGGTGGAGCAATTCAAAAGTGTATGACATCACGCAATGGAGCTGTGCTCAGTACATATTTGAAAGTAGTGAAATGTTTGTGTTCAGAGAGAGAAAATCACTAAGTAATGTTAGGGGCTGTCACAACATTAGTAAGTGTGCATCTGCAAGAGGATCTATTAGTCATTGATATGGCCAACAGAGTGTATGTCTCCTCTGGAGGTGCTGGGTCATCCAACTGCCTTAACAATTTGTGGATTCTGCAACATTGACATTGTGCACCAGTCCCATTTAGATGACATCATTCAAAAAATTGTAGATATGTATCATCCATGGCCCTGTTTCACTGGATACTAAGCTATGAGCTACAGGGATATTTTGAGATCAAGTGGGGACATGGTGAGAGTATCTCAGGCATCTGCCTAGAGAAATCCCCATTAGTTTCTTTATGCTATGCTTTAGCATGGGGGGGGGGGCATATGTGTTTCCAACATACCCCAGAGAAGACAGCCAACATCGTACAGGATTTTTATAAGAAAGCTCATTTCCATGAGAAACTGGGAGCCATATACTGTACTCATACTGAAATACAGGACCCACCGGGTGAACTGAAACGGAGGTACATGAACCATAAATGATATCACTTCATCAACTACTAGGTGATTTTCAGTGCAAAGATTTTCATTTACAAGGTGTGTTCAGTCTGCCTCGGCAGTTATTATGATTCCCATGTATGACACACCTGTGACCTGTACCAACAGGTAACAAGGGGTGGCTTCCCATAGGGGTATTTTGTTGGTGCTGTTGGGTATGCCCTGAAAACCTGTTTCACAACACCATTAAGAAATCCACAACATCAAATAGACAATGGATATAACTATGCCCAATCACAAGCAAAAACATTACTTTGCATGTGTTTGGGCTGCTGAAGGCATACTTTCACTGTCTTGATTCATCTGGCGATGCCCTGCATTATGAACCCTGGCACACATGCAAAAATACTGCCAAAATTTAAAAATGTTACCTAATGTCATGCCTAGAAGACAATTACTGTATGGTGAGACAGGGAGGAGCCAGAAGCAGGAAAAATCATGTCAGAATATGGCATGTGCAGTATATGCTGTGGTGCTGGCAAAGAAGCAGCAGATTGCACATAGCATCAAAGCACAGCACACAACATTAAAGGAGGTTAGCATAATGATTAAGGTGTTTACCTTACAGGCACAATATGCAGGGTTTGATTCTCACATGGGGTACTTGGCTGGGCTTATAATGGCCCACAAGGGCAGTTAGCCTAGTATTAACCTATAAACCTATATACTACAGTAAATGTGATACATGTAAAATTAATACCAGGCTGTACTTACCAGTGCATAGGCTGGCTACAAAGTGCAGGGCACAGTTATCATTTTGCACAGGTGGGGAATGTAGCACAGGAGTGGATGTTTTTCACAGGGCACTGTGTGACTGCTAAGGGGTACAAAAGTAAAATGGGTACTTCTGGGGAATTTCAATTTATGGCTGGGCCATTAATATATGTGGTGTACTGGGGTCTGTGGTGGTATGAGGGTAGGATTGTAGGGACACATCACATCAGGAGTCGCAGAGCTGTGCCTCTGTCTACTGGACATGAACAAGCCATATATAGTACCCCACCCATGAGAGCTTGCTGTACCAGGAGCTGGATTAATGTACTAGATGTCAGTGTGCCATGTGACATTTAGCATGTCTGCTGACAGATGTACTAGTGTGCTGATGGCCACAACCATGGAGATGACCTCTCCTGGGTGTGGACACCTCAACAACAGATGTTACAGTGGAAGTGCTACCACTGTGGAAGTGGGATATCAGTCATCCACTGTCACATTGGCTACCATCTGTGGAAGTAGCAATTGACCACCTTTGTGGACAACCACTCACCCCTGGCAGGCAAGCCAGAGAAAGACAATGCATCTTACAGTGTGTAATTGAGATTATTCAGGAAATCACACATACAGGATGTGCATTTCATAGGTCATTAAGCACACCATGGATCACTCTCACTATCCCCACCATGGATGTGATGATACTAGCCTGTGCCTCCACACACTCCAACCTCAGGGTGGCTGATGATAATTATGTGTCCAGCAAGTATCGTCACCCACCATCATGTGTTGACCTCTCTGCCTATGGGTTCTTGTGGCAGATTCAGACATTTGCCTTCTTAGGGCCAGCACACTTCCCCGATTGATAACATCCCCACTGAGGTGTGGCTAACCTGGATATCCACAGCCATAGAGACTGTGTGCATAGTCTGTGTCCTGTACTTCTCGACTCTGCCAGCTCACCCCCACCATTATTATCAGAGGCTGCAGATCCTCCAACATCAGACAGGGGGCAGTACTACAGTGCTGGTGCCAAACACCAAAGCAAAAAATATCTAGTGTAAGTAAGACCCAGCACCTACAACTACACATGTAACCAATTTTTGCAAATACAAAAATTATAACAATTAGTTCTTTATTTGTATACCTTGTGCAGGTGGCTGTTTATGTTGAGCCCGTGATGTACTTACATGACATAAGTAAGATAGTTTTAATAAGATTGACATAAACTAATGATTACAGAGGTACTGATAGGCAGAAATAGGCCTACATACTGTACCTTGGACTTCTTCAGTGGATTGTCTTTGGGTGTCTGTCTAGCTTGGTTTCCACATCCAGCACTGCACTTTGGGACTCTGTAGAGGTGTTACTCCCTCTGAGAGAGGCCAGGAACTCCTCTGTTTTCATGGGATGGGTAGGCATAGTTAGTCTAAACCTCAGAGATACAAGGTACAGGGTTTGATTCTAACCTCTGGTTATTGGCTGGGCTTGTAATAGTCTGTGGATTGATAGCTTAGTATAAACCTACAAACACTTGATGGCCTCCCTCCCATTGCCCTAACCTTACATGCTAGGAGTTGTACTTTTTGTTGGGCATCACATACTGTACCATTGTTCATGCAGAGTACCATTTCATAATCACTGTTATGGCCATCAATTGCATTAATGTTTGTGACACTATCATCCCAGGCACCTCACTGGTTGTGCTGATCTGCTGCCTGCAGGTCAAAGAGCCATCTCCCATGGAGATATAAGGCCTAGAGTAGTACCTCATTCTCTGCATCAGAGAACCTGGGCTTATGGGTGGATGTCACAGCAGATTCACATATATTCTTCTGCTTGCTCTGTCTGCTAGGCATTGCACTGTTGCTATGCAAAACAGTGGAATTACCAACCTTGTTCTTGCATGGATTTTACAAATTGTAATACCACAAGTATCCTCCTTTTCCACATAGCATGCTGTTTATGTGCCTGACAGTTATGGATCTGTAGCCACAATATTTAAGTAGTGTCAGGTACATATAATTACAGAGTACATTTTCCCCTCAAAAGAGTCACATACCATTGTAAATGACCAAGGTGGCACAAGTGTTGTCAGTGTACTGATTTCTTCATAGTATACACAGGGATACAGGAGTGTGTGTGTTTGTGTGTGTGTGTGTGTGTGATGATTATGCTTAAGTGCTACAGTTTCTGTTACAGAGTGTAGAGTGACATTATTCTAGATATGCAAGGGCTTTCTAAATAATTCATTAATTTTCATTCTAATTATGGACTAGTTCTAGAAAAAAGTGAAGGCTGTTAATAAATGTTTCTTCATTGTGAGCAACCACTTTGTGTCTCTGGCTATAAATACACATTAGTTCTTTTATGTAGCCCATCCCTGCAAAATGTAAGCTCTTCAAACTTTATTTATTAGATGTTCAACATTAGATCACTGTTGCAGTTGGCTAAGCTAATTGGGTGATATCCTGAGCCAAGGATATTATCACCAGCCAGCTTTCAAAGGTTCAGGGCCCCCTTCCACTCAGTCTAACTGCTTAGGGGCTCAAGGGAAGCCACATAAAAACAATGTTTAGGGTGTCAACAGTTTCAGAGCATACTTGCCTCTCAGTTTCACTCTGTGGGCTTCATGGAACTGATGGCTGGTTAGTGATTCTTCAAGGCTGTGCAGATTTGTACCTTGCTGGGCACAGCATTCCACAATTTCATTTTTTCTGACAAAAAGCTACATCTGTTCTGTGAATTTAATTATTTTATGCTAGGAAAATTATTTCTAACGAACTGTCATACATTGTAATGGGATTTTTACATTAGTAATACTTGTTTGAAACAACTGTGTAAAAATCTGTTTTACTGTCTATTTTCTACACATTTATACATACTTTTTATGTCAGAAGTAGGACATTGAGTTTTCAGGCACTGCCATTTGAATTTTTGCCTCAAAACCCTTACTTTTCTGTCAGGAAGTTTACAGACTCACAAAGTCTCCACCACCCATCTTTCACATTTCTTTCTTGCCTAAATCTTGTCATATTTATCACTGTCCTTTGCTATTCCTTCTCCCATCTGCATGAAAAAGAAAATTTCTCAGTTTACATTGGGTGTCATGTTGTTTCCTTCTCTGCCTCAGCCGCCGATGAGTGACTCTGCTGTGTTCCGACTTGGTTTCTCTGACTGCTCATCAATTTTCCTCAGTCCGCCTGGTGTACATCCTTGGGAATTCACTGCAGAATGAAAGGTAAACACATCTTCTGTACTTTTAGGGCTGTTCTCTCCGGGCAAGGGAGAACTCCTCTTGTCAGTCTTGGATGAAGGAATGGGTGGAGTCTTACTGCATAGCCAAACTAGGGTGTCTGATTTTTGAAATAGTGACCCTGCCACAGATCACTCTTTTTCCAAGGAGTCTCCCAGGAAAACAAAACAAACAAAATACAGATGTTAATTCTACTGTTTCTTTAATTATGGAAGTGAAGACTTGCTGGAATTTACAGAGGACTTACTTTTAGCAGGGAATGGAGGGGGAGTGTTTTTCTGTAGTGATTTTTGCTCAAGCTGAGGATTTTGATTGTGAGGTGTGTGGCATTTCAGATTTACCACCAGAAGATTTATCTTTTTCTCAGACTATAGAGACTATAGACAAAATTAAATAAATATTTCAATAGCAAAAGAAACAAAATCGCTATTTCCCAGCAAAAGTATTATAAATTGTTTCAAACTGAATTTTCCTCAACTTGCAACTGTCTCTCTCATTTTATCAGGTTTAGAGGATATTTTCTTAACAGCTTGCACTATGTCTTACAGTCATCTCATTCAGCTAAAAAGTCTTATAGTTTATACCAAGTACCTCATACTTTTAAATATCTGCTTTCACTCTCAAATTAAATCCTGATGTTACTTCCATATCTAAATCTTCACTTGCCAAACAGATTGCAAATGCTTACCCCATCCCTTCTGACAAGATTGAGGAAGCTTTTTCCAGATTCGGAAAGAAAGTTTATTCTTCTGCTACTTTAATTGTCAGAATTTTGAACTACCAGGCTCGCACGTTCACATTTTTACTGACTATCTTTGAGAACATGAGAAAGTTGACTGTTATACTTCCTTCTACAGAGGTTAACATTTCATTAAATTCCTTAATTGTATCCACTTCTCATGTAACCAAAAACTCCTTAATGTGCCCTTATGATTCTGCTAATGCAGTGTCCAGAGCTGCTGCCACTGGGTGAGTTATGGGAAGATTTGTTTGGGTATAGTCTCTAAACTTACCAGAAGAGGTTAAAGCTTTGATTTTAAATACTCTGCTAGATGAGGTTGTTCTGCCTGGCCCTCTTGCTACTGCGGTAATTAAAAGATATGATGAATAAGGGAACTTGGTTCAAGGGATGACCTACATTTTCCAGCCCCCCTTTTCTAAGTTGAATGAACACTTCCTTTCCAATTCTGGACCTGTTTTCAAGAAGCAGTTTAAGTAGCAAACTGCTAACAAACAACATTGAAAATAACAATGACAAGAATGTTCTACAAAGAAAGGGAAAACCTCCTAGTACCAAGGACAGCCTAAAAGGTGAGAAATCCCCCACACCGATCATGGCAATCTATCCCTAAATCTAGGACTTCATCTTCCCAAGTAATATCAGATGTTCTCAGGCAAATGTGTTCTGAGAGACTGAGAATCATCTATCGTGGGTACATATAGCAATAGGAGTTCCTCCATCCTTTTCAAAGGATTCCTCCACATCCCGTGAACATTCCTGTTTCCTCCAGTTTTGGATCACATGTTGTCACAGGGGGTAATAGAATGAGTGCCCTCTGCTTAGAGAGACAGGTTTTTATTCAACTGATCTTTCTGGTGCCAAAGAAAGAGGGAACTTGGAGACTGGTTCTTGACTTCTACTTTCTCAAGCTGTATATCAAGGTCCCAAAGTTCAAAAACCTGTCTGTCCAAACCTTGTTAACCCTCATATCCCCCCTCCACACAATTTCATGGTACTGTTAGACTTAAAATATGTTTACTATCACATTCCTATAGGTAAGGGATTCAGACATTTTTTGAAAGATGTTTTGTACATGGTTCACATTATCAGTTCTCTGTTTTACTCTTTGGTCTATATACTTCACCATGTGTATTTACAAAGAGTCTGGCTCCAGCAGCCTTCAATAAAATATACGTATTTGCATATTTGGGCACATGCCTTATACTGGCAGGCTCCCTGAGATGTGAGAAATTCCTGCTATGTCTAGGATTTCAACTGAACTTACAGAATACTTCTCTAGGAAGTTTTTTTTTTCTTCTTCAGGGCAAAGTAAAATTGTACAGAGAAATCTTCCTGAGTTTTTTCCAACCAGCTTCTGATATCTGATAGGGAATTTCTCAGGATTCTGAGTTTCATGCCCCCTATGATTATCATGATTCCTTTACACAGACTTCACAAGAAAAATAAAATGGTACCTGAGGTCAGTCTGATCTCAGCATTATCAACCCCTTATATATTTTCAGATTCCAGTACTGGAATTTGTAAAAATGGAGTTACTGTGGTGGTTGAACCAGTTGCATCTCAGATCTTTCCTTCTCCCTCTCACATCCTCAGTCTGTCTCAGCAAATGCTTCAGACTTTGTTTGGCGTCTGTATTGAATGAAATTAAAGTGGAAGATCTGTGAAATGATCAGGACTGGCAAAAGCACATCAGTATCAGAGAGGCTGCCTGTAATCAGTACTCTAAAAGCCTTAATATATATCTGGTTTCCTGCACAGCAGTGTTGGGATATATAAACAAGCAAGGGGGTACCAGATCATATCCTTTTTGCAAACTTGGCATAATGGCCTGGGAGGTGGCAACCCATCTCAATTTGAAGCTGAGGCTTCTTACATTCCATCAGAGCAAAGCATTATAGAAGAGATGCTGAGCAGGACCAGGACAGAAACTCATGAACGAAAACTACACCTAGGGGTCTTTCCGGAAGTGATTCAACTGTGGACAATATCTCAGTAGATCTGTTTGTCGCATTTCAAAAGAGATGGTTAAAGAAATCTAGTCCAGCATTCCTTACAAACAGGCCTAGAAGGCAGCTGTTTTCTTATCCCCATGTCTGAGAATGTTCATCTGTGCTTTTCTACTTTCCACTGATATCTAGGATTCTTCTAAAGGTACAGGAGACTCCTCAAACATAGTGGTGGTGACTCCCTTATTTCACAGACAACACTGGTTCTGTAGATTAATACAACTCATCTTGAAAACACTTTAATTGACAGCCTGGATGATAGAGGTTTGATAGGCTTTAGGCACCTTTTCTTCTACAGCAGGTACTAAAGGAGGTTAAAAAACTGCTATGTGAAAATCACTTGTGTAAATAAAAAGAGTATCTAGCTGGTGCCTTACTAGGAAGCAAACCCTTTCAAGGTCCAGATACCTATGGTTTTAGAATATTTGAGTAATGTCTTATTGTCTGGTCTTTCTTACTCTTAAATCAAGATTCATCTTTCAGACATTTTCCTTGTCTAACCTTTAATAACCATTTCATCATGTCTTTAAGTAAAGCAGCTTTTGAAAGAGATCTGACATATTCATCCACTTAGAAAACAGATGACATTTCTTCCTTTGGTACCAGTTCATCAGGCTGAATCGAGGTTCTTAATTTCGAAAACTGTGTTACTCATTGATCTGACTTCTCCAAGAAGGGTATCGGAGTTACCAGCTCCTATGGTGAGTCAAACCGACCACATTTTCCACAGAGACAGGGTTTCTTTGAGAACAACTTTTTCTTTTATGCTTAAAGTAGATTTAGAATTTACCTTAAGCATATATATTAATTTCCCTTTATTTTTTAGGAGCCTAAAATCTAGGGAAAAATAATCTTACACACTCTGGATACCTCAGCTCAGATACTCTGGGATTTTGAAGCTCCTGCTGATGTAACACCACTCTGCCCTCACTATGCTTGGGCTCACTTCTCTCCCCTACCCCCAGTACCACTCACCCCCACTTCAATTAAGTTTATAGTATCCACACCCTCCCTTTCCTGTCCATATTGACAACTCACTCACACTTCCTGCCTACCACTAATCCCTCCCCCTCCTGTTCTCTTTAACCACTCATCCTTCACCTCCTGCCTGATATTCCCCATCTCTTATACCATCACTACTTAATTTACTTCTTCCTCTCCCAAACTAGTTTATACTCTTAGTCCCTCCTATACACACCACATAAATTAACATGCTACTTCTATATCTAACAGTACCAATCCTAACTCTGCTCGCAAATCTAACCTCCTATCATACAAACCTTTCCCAGCCTTTCCTATACTCTCCTACCACATGTACTCTCAAACCTTCCCCACCATCTTACTCCATCTTAATCTCCCCATCTCTCTTCAACTTCAGCTGTTACTGCTATCATAAACTTACTATACTTCAGAGCTACCCTCTCTCCTATAAACCAAAGGCAAAACTTTACCACCACCTTTTCTCACTAACACACTCTGCCTCACTTCCAAGCAACATACTTCTTGCTGGTGATATACACCCAAATCCCGTTCCACCCTTCCCTCCCCAAAACCTTACACCCACCATCAGCTCATCCATCCCCCCATCATCCCACCTCTCACTCCCTCCTCATTTTCCCTCATATGAAACCTCACAACACAAACACCTCTCCATCTATGCCCTAAATATACAAAGCCTCACTAGCAAAATCACTGAGCTACATGTCTGGATTGCCCAAACCACCCATCACATCCTAGCCATATCTGAAACTTGGTTAAAACTTCACATAACTAACAATGAAATACTGCCACCAGGCTATAATATCTAAATATATGATAGAATTACTAAAAAGGGCAGTGGTGTTGCATCCTCCATTCTGATAGCCTTAACCTCTCCACTATCACCACACCTACTCCTGATTTCCACCCAGCAGAACTTATCATCCTTAACTGCCATCTTAACCCCCATACAAAATTTGTCATTGCTTCCATATATAGTCCCCCTGGTAATAATAGTCCAATCATAGAATCTATCCTCTCTTGTTCCTCTCACAACGTACTCTAGGAAACCCTCATCTTAGGCAATGTTAACATCGACTGGACCAAAATTTCAACTGACTCTCCACAGCTCAGTATCAACCCTCAGGGATTCCAGCAACTGATAACATCACCCACCCACCTGCACAATACCACTTCTTTCAATTCTACCATCAACTGGATTCTCACTAACTTTAATCTTTTCCACAGTCCAGCTACCTTAGCAAACTGGTTGAGTGACCATCTTTCTACTACCATCCTATGATATTCTACCCAAGCAGCAAAACCTCACTCTTATAGAGACTGTCGTAAACTAAATAACTTCAGTACCACCCCATTTAATTCTATCCTCTCTAGTATTGACTGGTCCATTTTCAGTCTAATTCCTCTGAATGAAGCTGTTCACAAATGTAATAGCATATTCCTAGATATCCTCAACTCCCTAGCCCCTAACAGACATATTTGAATCAAATCTAACTTTGCCCCCTGGCTTTCTAGAGAAACTAAATCTCTCATGCATAAACGTGACAATACTTGGAAAGCCTGGACCAAGACTAAACAACCTTCCATGTTTTACTAGTACAAAGAACTTCAGAACCTTGTTAAAAGACGTGTCTGTAAGGACAAAAAAAATCATACTATAACTCTCCCCAGAATAACTACAAAATCAATCCACAGAAATTCTGGTCCATCTTAAAAAAATTATCTATCCTGGGTGCCCTTCTAATACCTCCCCTTTCTCAAACAACACCCCTCTAGAAACTGCTACCCTTCTCAACAGTCACTTCATCGCCACTGCCCAGAAATGTACACCATCAAATTCCAACACAATTCCACCTCTATCCCTTCCAAACCACAAAACAGTACCTTTTCTCATTTAAATCAATTCCAACTTCATTTTTATAATCACTCCTTCTGAAGCTTAAACCTTGCTCTCCATCCTCAAGCAATCTCCCACCCACTTTCCTCAAATTAGCTGCAGAATCCATAGCCTATCCAGTATCACTTTTAATCAATAGATCTATCCAGGAAGTGACAGTGCCAGAAATTTTGAAGTCCTTCTTCACTATCCCCTTGCATAAAGTGGGGAACTCAACAGACCCATCAAATTTTCATCCAATTGCCACCCTCTCTCTCCTCTCCAAAATTCTGGAAAAATGTATACACTCACAACTCCTAAACTATCTTCTCCAACAGAACCTCCTCACTCCCACCCAACATGGTTTCCACCCTAACCACATCATCTCTACAACCCTCCTGTCATTTACACATACAATAGCTGAGGCCCGTGATAATAACCTCCTAGTATCCATCCTTTTCCTCAACCTCTCTAAAGCCTTCGATACTGTCTCTCATCCTATACTTCTAACTAAACTTTCCAACCTCAAGTCTATCTTCCTCCACCCTTGCCTTCTTCTCTAGTTATCTGTCTCATAAACAGCAATCTGTTTGATGGCTCTCCTCCTGCTCACCCTACCTCCCAGTGACAAATGGGGTACCCCAAGGCTCCATCTTGGGTCCCCTCCTGCTCAATATCTTTACAAATGAACTTCATACCTCCTGCAAACAATCTGCTCTAATCCAAAATGCATGAAATTGACTCTTATCTGCACTTCCAACAATATCTCTGACCTTCACACTCTTACCCAGGACACTTTCCTATCTGTCGAAAAATGGCTGGCTGATAATTTACTCATCCTGAACCCTAAAAAAAAAAAAACTCCTGCTATTCCTCCCACGTTCTCTCTTTTACCTAAAAACTACCTTTCTTATCTCATCCTCCAATAACATCACTATAGAACCTGACTCCCATACAAAGCTTCTAGGTACCATCATTGATGACAAACTTAAATTTAACCTACACATCCTTCAAATGATTTTAAAAAATCACCAAAAACTGGGTATGCTCTACCAAAACCATAGATTCCTGACCTCTAATGCTAGACTGCCTCTGGTACAGGCTCTTCTTTTCCCCTCCCTTCTCTATGCCACCCCAGTACTAACTGATATTCAGTCCACTACCCTGGTCAAACTCCAACAAACCTACCAGAAAATAGCAAGATTCATCACAAACTCCCCACATAACTCACACCACTGCCTTGCACTCAGCTCACTACAATGGCTAGAACTCCCTCAACAACTCCTTCTATCTCAGTTACAAATTATTCACTCTATACTTTATAAACCATCCTTCGTATCCCCCTTAGTATCCATCTACACTCCAACTCACACACTTCGTACTTCATACCAACAATTCCTTGATATCTACCAACTCAAAAAAAAAATATTGGCAAACTACTATATAAATCCACTCTATCTCAAGCCTGGAATAAGCTTCCATCCGACTTACGTTCCATTACACACCCTATACAATTTTAGAAAGAACTCAGACTACACTTTATAAAGACCAAAACTTGTACTTGTCATGACCCTGCCTAACTCCAATACTATTCCTTATTCCACAATCTCACACAACTGCTCAGCATATTTTTCCCCATATATTTTACACTACCATCATACTACTCCTCCAGATATCCCTTCCACCCCATTCATGCACTCTCATCTCACACACCTGATAATTGGTACTATTCCTAAAATACTACTACTTATTATACACCTTACCAGACCACGTATGTGTGTGTATATATATATATATATATATATATATATATATATATATATATATATATATATATTACTGAAGTATTGTACTTTTTTGTGTTACTTATCTTACCCTATTATGCCTCTTAATTTTTCACAGTGAATTTCTTTGACGTGTACTGTTAAAAGTAATTGTTTTGAATTGTAAACTAAACTTTTATGTATACTTTGTCTGTAACTGGAGCTTTTCTCCTCAGGTCTCCACTGAAAAGGGTCCCTGGCCCAGCTGACCTAACTTGGTTAACAAATGTCAATAACTAAATAAATAAATAAATACATAAATTTAATCATTAAATAAACCATATTGTCAAACAAGAAAACATTACCAAGGCTAATGTAATTTCTTCTTTTTTGTTTGAAAAATAAATCAATTCCAAGGCATTCCATTTCCTACTCTACACTTACATATTGAATTCCTGTGTCAGAGCACAGAAATTGTCTCTCATACTTCTTTTATGAAATAACACGTGTGTAAGGGTACTTACCAGCAGTGTTTTACTCATTCTACTGCAAACTTACCTCAGTTTCATTTCCCTATTATCTATGCTCTTCTGTGCACATCAAAGTTATGTGGCTTGTGTTCATAGATTAGTACTAGGCTAACTACCCTCAGGAACCATTTTAAGCCTATCCAGTTACTCTATGTGAGGATCAAGCCCTGTACCTTGTGTTTGTAAGGTAAACACCTTGTCCATTATGCCAACCTCCCACCATTACCAAATAAATTATAGATCAGAGCTAGGTTTGATTATTGCTGAATAATATATATATAACTTTTGCAAAGGTACTCTGGGAATTATTATTAAGGGCTGAAGTTCTGAGCTAACATAGGATTCTGATATATATTGTATATGTTTACTCTTGGTGTAACCATATGGGATTTTTAAAATTGTAAGTCAATTTTCTGGAGGGCTTTAATGCTAAATTAAATTCATAAATATATATCAGCAGGTATTTTGTCTTCTCCATAACTACTTGCAAGACCAACAAGCTGTATTCTAGGGAGCTGCATCTAATTTATGGGTGCCAGACTTGTGACACATTAGTAGTCAGCACCAGTATGTGTAAACACTAATATGCTAATACTGGAATTTGAATTTAAAGATCAAGATCATAAGCTGCTGTGAATTCCTCTTTCTCCAAGGTACAGCAGTCTCAGAGTTGACATATATAAGCAACAAGGTTGTGGGATATGGGGCGCTTTTTAGTGACACAACTGTCGTTTGCGTTTAAGGGTTTGTGATGTTTTGTAATTCCAATTAAATGACAGTTGCTTACAAAGTAAACACATTTTCATTACAAAGACATACCATGGGATTCAATAAACTCTGTGAAAGAATAACACTATTCTTGCACAGAGTGTTTCTTGTCTGTATAGCACAGCAGTGCACCTTGTATATTCATGAAAGCATGTTGCTGTTCAACCTATATGGGCACGAACCATGAATGAGTGCAGGGGGCATGTCCAAGTAGTGCAAGGACATTGAGCATGTTAACCTGCAGCACTTTCTAGTAGAATCTGGAATAATATTAGAGAATTACTCTAATGTTATGCCAGTATTTCAGTGTCCGTGGACACTGAAATGAAATAAATTATCATTTCAGTGTCCGCAGACACTGAAATACACACGACATCAGGAAAGCAATGCAGGGGGTGTGTGACAGGTTCTATGACACTCCCCCCTGCATTGCAAAAGTGCCGTACGACACCTCTGCAACCTGATAATGCAGGAAATGCACAAATAATGGGGGATAAATCCCTGAAAAGGGACACAGCATACAAATTGCCCTAACAAACTTAGAAAGTTGATAGAAAACAGGTCATGCATTAGCCTGAATTACCGAAGGGTAGAAGTCTGAAAGCAAATGTATGCCAATATTTCCTGACAGCAGTCCATGTGGACAAAGGCACAAATAATGGGGGCAAAAACAATAAAATAGGGACACTTCTGAAAAATTGCCCTCACACACTTAGAAAGTTGATAGAAAACAGGATATGTATTAGTAGGAGTCTCTGAAGGATAGAAGCTTGAAAGCTAAATGAATCCCATTATTTCCCATTTGCAGTCCCCAATAACTTGTCAGAATACCACAATATGCACTTATATAACATAATAATATAATAATAATATTATATTTTTTTTCTAAGCTAAGGAATGTTTAAGCGTAGCTAAGTGGGTGTGCACATTATGGCCCACCCCTTACCCTAGCTTAAACATCCCATTTGATATAAATACAAATATATAGACAAAATTTCCAAGCCAAGAAAGTGAAGTGGTTATAGTCCTGGCTTTACATACAGGAATTCACGGTTCGAATACCACACCAGGCAACTTATTTTCCTATGGAAAAGTAGTGTTAAAATTATTTTTGTAAACATAAATTATGTAGCAACTGTTTTTTTTTTTTGTCAACCAGTGTAGTGTAGCTGGTGTGCAATGTAAGTGTGAGTTCATATAACATGTGAAACCACCTATGTACACACAAGTGCCCAATACAATATAGTCACACCACTTGCTAATGTAAGGAAAGCACCTAGAGGGATGTCATGTAAAACATATTATATACACTTAATAAATTAAATCAGTCCTCTGATATATTTAAAAAATTAAAAGTGAGCAATGGTGAGCACAGCTCAGCTATGCTTAGCAAGTGTAACCATTGCAAAAAAAATGTGATTGCTAAGCAGCAGGTAGCTCAGCTATGTGGATTTGTACACAGTTAAACTCTGCTCAACAACTTCGCCTTTAAGCAGTGTTAAAACTGGCTCAGCAGAGTTGCACACTGCTTAGCAGAGCTTAACCTTTTCAAAATGGTCCAATGACAGCAAAAGGTGGGAATATTGCAGGAGCAGTTAGGAATACAGCCATAATATGTTATAGTCCATCTGTGCAAATACAATGGCTGGCATTGGAGATGGAGTGCACTTTTGGACGCAACTCTTGAGCATTCAGGAGTCCAGGGTCATGGCTGGACTCTTTGTTAAAAACCATGAGGAGAGACTGCTGCAGGGCCAGTACCAGAGCTCCCAATACAAAGCAGAGGCCTGGGATCAGTGCTACTGGCATTGCCAGGACTGGTGAGCATGTACAGCACCATTATTCCAACCTAAAGCATAGGAAGGGGGCACTCTTGGACCAGTATATCCAAGATGGACAGGCCCAGAATGCTCCAGTAGTGTGTAAGTATCAACAAATAAAATGAAAAAAAGTAGAATCCATACCAAATGTGAATTAATAACCAAAAATCCAAAGTCTGGAAGAACGAAGCAGGAGATGCCAAATAATTTCAATCCTTTATTGAGTCAAAACAACAAACTAGAACCACACCATAAATGCCTTTAACACATAACAAGTGCGTTTTCGTCAAAAAAACAGTTCAACTTCGTCAGATGCCACCGGCCATTTATTACTCCATATTTATATAATTACTAATTAAAACCCATCAGAATGCTTTTGTTGAATTTAAATCAACCAATTAAGTTAATGCCATTCTTATAGGTTCATAGGTTCATAGGTTTATACTAGGCTATCTGCCCTAAGGCATTTATAAGCCTAGCCCAAGGTTTTGTGGCTTACGCCACCCCTTATATGAAAAAATACTGTGCCCATTAGTTTGTTGTGCCTCTGTCCGGCAGTGGCACAGAGATGATTCCCGGGGTAAACCTACAATCTCCCATCCACAGGTCAAGATTTCTCTTGAACAGAGCCAACGAGGTGCTCTGCCTCACATGGACCGGGATTTTATTCCACAGCATAGGGAGTCTCTGAGTGATAAATCTATCCCTCCAGCATGTCCTATTTATATCCGTGCTAAGGTTTAAGTCGCTTGCTCTAGTGGTTTTGGTGGATTTGGATTTTTTGAGGTGGAGCATGTCCATTAATTCCGGGTTGGACATGGCCTTGTATGTCAGGCACATGTCACCTCTGAGCAGACGGTATGCAACTGAATAGAGCTGGAGTTTCTTCAATCTGGCAGCATATGACAGATTTTGGAGTCCCTTTATCCTTTTGGTGAGGAACTTTTGGGGTCTCTCCAATTGCTGCAGATGTCGGGTGAGATACATCCCGAATGGGGCATTGTACTCGATCATTGGTCTGATAAGTGAAGAGTACAGGGGAACAATGACCTCACTAGACCTGGATGTGAATCCCTTCATGATCAGGTGGGCAATGTAGAAGGTCTTTCTGACCACTTTAGCAATGTGAGTGTCAAAAGAAAAGCCACTGTCAACCTGGGTCCCCAGGTCCCTGATAACCTCTTCTGTGCTTAGTGGATTGCCACCTACATGGTAGCTTGGGGTTACCTTGTTTTTCCCGAAGGGTATGACTATACATTTTTTGGCGTTTAACTTCAGGCCATGGCTCTGGCACCAGCTATCTGTTTCCGTGAGTCCCTTCTGAAGGATATCCGTGTCCAATGCACTTTCCACTATGGCGCCCAGTTTGCAGTCGTCTGCAAACTTTGTCAGCCAAAGTCCTCCCATGTTGGCCTGTACTTCTGAGAAGTAGATGCCGAACAATAGGGGGCCAAGGACCGTGCCCTGTGGGACACCACTTGTGACCGGCTTGGAGTCTGACATAGCCAGCAACTCTAACCCTGTGGGTTCTGTCCTTAAGCCAGTTTGCAACCCATCTTGTGACATATGGGTTTACATTTAAGCTGGTAAGTTTTTCTACAATACCCGAGTGGGTTATTGTGTGAAAGCCTTTGCAAGGTCAAGGTAGGCTGTATGGACTGCCTTTCCCTCATCAATGGCCTTGGTGACTGTTTTGAAGAAGTCGACCAAGTTCAAAAGGCATGATCTGCCCTTGACGAAGCCAAACTGGGTCAGGTCCAATGTCTGCAAGTCCCCTATATCTTTGTTTATGAGCTCCATTATGATCCTCTCCATAGCTTTGCAGACTAGACTTGTTAAGCTTATGGGGCGGTAATTACCAGGGTCCGTAGAGGCACCACCTTTGTGGAGTGGGACCACAGTTGCTGTACGCCACTCCGTGGGCACATATCCTGTGGTAAGGCTGAGATTAAACAGCTGCCTTATGTGCGGGTTTAATTCCTCATTTAGCTCTTCTTCATTTAAATTTTTTGTTCTCTTCATTTAAATATTCATGAATAATTCATTTTGGGCGGATCCTTCCCTTTACCATGTAAAACTTTATAAAAATAGATCTGTGAACTATGATTCCTTAAAAAACGAAGTTCCTTCGTTTTCAGTATAAAAAGATCTGTTCCTTTTAATATGAATAACATTAATTTAAAATACATTGCTAAAATATTCAGTTAAAATAAAAATAAATAAATGAATAAATAGGATTCTCTCATATGTTTAATCATATTTGTCTTTATGAAACAGTGCATTAAGCCTATTTTATTCTCATGAAATTATATTAAATTCTGTCACTTTCTATAGATTGTACCAATATGAATAATATAAATCATAATTTAGCTGTTCTTAACTTTAATAAAGGTAAAATTGAAAGATACTCATTCAATCCTGGGGGGTTTCCTGCGTCCAGGGTAAGTTGCCACCACAATTCCCTGAACTCAATTTTTTCTTCCCAGGGTCCCCCCCACCATCAATTTTAACTTGTTCCAACACCAAAAAAGTAAATTTTGCTTCAGGACATTTTTTTTAAATGTTTGAATAAAGCATTTGTGTCTTTATATGTTGCCACTTAATAACAATGTTCATACATCCTTCTTTTCAACTTTCTTTCAGTTTTTCCCACATAGAAGGATTTACAAACTATACAAGAAGCCAAATATACTACACCCTTTGATTCACAATTATAGAGGCCCCTGCTCACCAACCATTTATTTCTACTTTCCAAATAAAACCTATCCGTATTCATAAGGTGATGACATTGGTTACAGTGACCACATTTATAAGTGCCTATTTTGTTTTTTATATTTGTCTTTTGTTTATTCTCCAGGATCAGCCTTATATTCTGGGAATTCCTGTAAATTACTTTTTGGGGCATTCTAGATATTTTGTCTATGTCAGTAATAACCACAAACTTTTCCCACTCTTTCAAAAATTTCTTTTTAATGATGTGGATCCAAGATGGACAGGCCCAGAATGCTCCAGTAGTGTGCAAGTATCACTATCAAGTAGTTTGTAGCAAATACTAGCCTGAGAATGTTATAGACAAATATGCATAATGTGTGTTTTCCCCCCTACAGCTGCATCAGAGAGGTCTAGTAATGTGTAAGCCCATGGTGACAAACTGCTGAGGCTGCACTGACAGGCTGGTGATTGCAAATCTATTTTGCAATATTTGGTTAAAATAGCTAAGAAGGAGTGCATTGCTTACTGCTAGTAGGTATACTGTTACTGTGTGAACTGAATAAATAAAAAAGTATGACTGATGAATATTGAAGTCCAATAAAGACCTTTAAAAAAACTGTTGTGTTTATTTGGTATGTCGTAGTAGATATATATAGAATGTATACAGGTTCTTCACAGCAAATATGGCTGTGACAGCATACATTAACTGAGGTGCATCTGTGAACAAGCTGTTAGGAGAAACCATAGATGGTGTAGCTATAAAACTACACAGTTGCGTTCCGGCACTATAAACGCTGCCCCTTCTGTTCCACTTCCTTTTTACTGCACCTCGATACTAAATGCCAGCATGAACCACGACCACGACCAGGCGGAAAATGTTAAACACTTTAATTCAAAAACAACAAAATAAACGTACCAAAAACAGAAACAGAACTTGGATTTAGCGCTTCCATCTCCTGAGCGGAGACTTCATCAGAATCAACTTATAGTATGTCTCAACAGTCTTTTATACATCCATAATTCCCAATAGTAGATATAGATTTCTATAATGTTTTTACAATGTTTGTATAATGTTTTTACAACATATTTTACAATGTTTTCCATAATGTTTTTAGAAAAGTTCCTGAAAAGGTTTTTTGGAATGTCTTCTAGAATGTCTTCTGAAAACGCTCCATAGTAAAACAATGGTTATCACAAGTTTTGGAACATGTTCATTATATGGTTCATGATAATCAAGTAATGAGAAATATGTTACTGTCCAATACTTAATATTCAACATTCAACACTATGACATGTACAATTATTAATTTATTTATTTAATCAATAGTTTATTTATTTATTAAGCAGTACTAAGCATATTTATTTATATATATATTTTTTTACATACAGAGGTTTTAAATATTTATAAAGCACATTTGTAAGTATTTTATCGGTATTTATTATTATATTATTAATTATATTTAAAAATATATATTTATATCCTATTTATTATTGTAAAAAAGTATGAAGTCATCTGCTCAATATATTCAATGATTTATTTATGTATTTATTTATTAATTGTTTACTATTCATTATTCTAGATACAATATACTTTAGAATAGCCTTATAAGTATTTAATGTGGAACAACATGAATATCTATATGAATGGCCCTTTTAAATTTTAACATTGTATTAATCAATTATTTAATTAATGTAACTACTATTGGGAATTATGGATGTATAAAAGACTGTTGAGACATACTATAAGTTGATTCTGATGAAGTATCCGCTCAGGAGATGAAAGCGCTAAATCCAAGTTCTGTTTCTGTTTTTGGTACGTTTATTTTGTTGTTTTTGAATTAAAGTGTTTAACATTTTCCGCCTGGTCGTGGTCGTGGTTCATGCTGGCATTTAGTATCGAGGTGTAGTAAAAAGGAAGTGGAACAGAAGGGGCAGCCTTTATAGTGCCGGAACGCAACTGTGTATTTGTGGATTTTTCTTTTGGTTACTAGTTGGTTTTGTTACCTTGTTTTCGGATCCGGACACGAGGAGTCCTTCAATTTAATAACAATGGAGAGTAGCGGAATGCTTAGTGAACTTCTGCGAGTGATTCAGGCGTACTCGCAAACTGAAAATTCACCTGCGGGAACCTCTACCGAGATTCCCTGTGCACAGAGCAGCCCTAAGGACCGGAGGGCAAATAGAGTGACGTCTGAAGCCGGCGACCAGCAGACACGAGGTAGCGGAACCAAGGAGGTGAACGCTAGTCGGAGAAATGTGAACACAATGGAGAACAACATGTATTTCCACAAGGACAATGACAGGGATGCTCATACTAACTTTGAGAAATACAGAGACCTGGATTTTAATTCTTGGCTGAACCAATCTTTTAAGCGGAATGGAAAGGAGAAAGAAAAAACAGGTACCAAGGGAGAAGTTAACACAATAACTTACAAAGATAAATGTAAGGACTTTAAGAAAATGTTATTTAAATACAAATCTCTGACAGTTGAAAACTGGTATCTTGAGAAATGTGTTAAAGAAAAAATAGTCCCTAAGGGGCTTAGAATTTATAAATTTCCCAATAGTAGTTTTAATGATGAAATATTTTTTAAAAAAGTGTGTGACATTTTAAATGATTGTGGATTGTTAATTTTAAGGGCAATGATACAGCATAATACTGAAGCTATGGAAATTTTGAAAAAGGACATAGACAGGATTCATGTTGATATTAACAACGATTTATTACATTCATTAGAAGAGTATAAGGTTGTGTACTATAGAACGCTACATGATGCAGATATGGCTGCAAATACTAATATCAACCGTAAACTAAAGAAGTTGGATAGGGACATTTTAGTGTATGAAAAGGGTAATGCATACAATATGGGAAAACCCACCTTTAACCAGAAGTCTACTAACTTTGTTAAACCTTCTTTTCAGTATGGGAATAACAAGTATTCCCAACAAAGAGGGGCTTTTAGAGAAAGGCGCTGGGAACATGGTGGAATAGATAGGAATAACCGATCCTACTATGATGAATTTCCGAACCTCAAAGGGGCTGCTAGTATAGCTGATAATAATGTACCCTTAGAAACAGAAGAGGTTAGGAGATCGGAAAGGTTGTGAAATAGGAATCAGCAAGCTTCTTATGCACAAGCTACATCAGGGAACAACACAGGTTTGGGGAGGGGTTACCGTGAGCAAAATTTTCACTGACCCCTGCCCCTGAATTACAACACAACCTAGACATTGAATGTATTAATGATACTGATGACAACACCAATACTTTTAATGGGATTTTAAACACTTACAATAATTTTAACATTTTTAATTACACCGATATTAATGTTGATAAAAGTTTCTTTGAGTTGTTTACAAAAGGTTTCACCTTTGTTCCAGTGGTCAAACCTAGTATTGATAATTTTATTTTGGACATTAAATTATTTACCCGTAAATTGAATTTTAGGCATATATTCAATGATAAAATTGAACATAATAAGATGAATCCATTAACTAGAAGTAGCACATACAACCCACCTTTACATTATGAAATTTTGAATTTTGAAAGATGTATAACCAATAAAATTAGGGATGAATATAAAATGAGGGACAGGGTGCAAAGTAATTTGGACAAAAAGGAAAAGAAATTACTGCATGAACTAAGTAATAATAACAAAATACGCGTAATGAAGCCAGATAAGGGGGGAGGTATAGTCCTTATGGACAAGTGGGACTATACGAAGAGAATGAAAGATATTTTAGACAAGGACCACCAATATTGTTTGATTACTAAAAATGAGATCAACATTTTATATAGAAAGATAGACTTGATTTTAGATGACAATTTATTTTGTGGTATGATTGATCTCGAGTTACATAAGTTTTTAACAGTACCTAAACCGGTTATACCTGCAATTTTTGGTATACCGAAAACGCACAAATCAGTGGTGGACCCCCCCATGAGACCCATAGTTGCTTCTCAAGGATCCAAAACCCAGACTATGGCAATTTACGTAGATAATATGATCAAGGAATTCTATGTAAGACATGATCATATAATTAAGGATTCATGGGACTTCCTGACTAAAATAAATGATAGTACTTATAGTGATAAAATGTATTTTATAACTATTGATGTCAAAGATTTATTTTCAGTTATTCCACAAACTATTGGTATGGAATGGTTCGAGGAAGTTTTAACAGAAATGAAATTTCTTACACCTATTCAGTACAGAATTGTCCTGGAATGTATGGAATTGGTATTGAAATATAATTTCGTATATTTTGAGGGTGACTATTATCACCAAAAAGAGGGAGTTGCGATGGGCTCTGCCTATGCTCCGGTATATGCTAATATAATTATGTTTCATTGGGAAAAGCAATATGTCTTCAAATCTGTGTACAACAAATATATTGTTAAGTACTTTAGGTTTTTGGATGATATCTTTGTTCTATGGAATGGAAATAAGGAACATATTATGGAATTTTTAGAGTATATTATTCAGACTACCTCCTTTCTGAGATTTGTACACCAAGTAGAAAAGGACGAAATACACTTCCTAGATATTAAGTTGAGTAAAGATAGAGTGAGAAAATGCTATATATCTAATGTATTTAGGAAGGAACATTTTTCAAATGCTTACCTCCATTTTTGTAGTGACCATCCATATCAATTAAAGAAAAATGTTGTCAAGGGACAAATGATTAGGATGGCGAGAATGATATCAGAGGAAGACGATTTTTTGAAAGAAATGGAACATGTTGAGGCAATGTTTATTGAAAGAGGATACCCAAGGGAACTTATAACACCAATAAAACAGTATGTAATACAGGAGAGGCAATCTAGATACAAACCACTGCTACATAAGATTAATAATACTACAGATGATAATGGGTCAAATAATAACAATACTAACATTGATAATAGTAATGTATGTGATGTTATTGATAATAATTTTACACCATATCTCACTATTACCTATTATAAGGATATAGGATGGTTGAAGAAGAGTATCTATGAAGTATGGAACATGTTCAAAAACATGGCAGTTAAAACTGATGTTTTCAAAAGTGAACTTAAACTCAGTTTTAGAAGAAATAAGAACATCAAAAACACTTTGGAGACAAAGAAAATAGAGAAGGAAGGGACTAGTAAAAAGCATGGGACTTTCAAATGTGGCAGATGTGCCCAATGCCCATATATTGCAGAAACAAAGGAATTAACAATACCTAATTTATCCCTGACTTTAAGGGCAAAGAAATATTGTACTTGTTACTCTAAAGGTGTCATTTATTTAGTCATGTGTAAAGCATGTCAAAGATATTATATAGGAAAAACTGAAAGACACCTTAGAAATAGAATATATGAGCATATAAGAGACATAAATAGGCACAATGAGAATAATGCCCTATATCGACATGCAATAGAGTGTAAAAATGCAGATTACAAATTTTGGGTACTGGAAATGGTAGAACATATGGAACGAGGGGTTGATTGGGAAACCAAAGTCGAATATAGGGAGATGATATGGCAACTCAGGCTAGATGCCTGTGGTAATTGGGGTCTGAATGACCATATATCTATCACCCCTGCATTAAAAATATTGGCCAGTGACCCAAAAGTGAAAAAAGTATAAGGGATGTATTATAATGTTCCTACAATGTTTTTATAGTGATTCTCACAATGTTTCTACAGTGATTTCTATAATGTTTAACATTTTCGCCTGGTGGTATGCGGGTTCATGCTGGCATTTATCGAGGTGTAGTAAAAGGAAGTGGAACAGAAGGCAGCCTTTATAGTGCCGGAAGCAACTGTGTATTTGTGGATTTTCTTTGGTTACTAGTTGGTTTTGTTACCTTGTTTTGGATCCGGACGAGGAGTCCTTCAATTTAATAACAATGGAGAGTAGCGGAATGCTTAGTGAACTTCTGCGAGTGATTCAGGCGCATCGCAAACTGAAAATTCACCTGCGGGAACCTCTACCGAGATTCCCTGTGCACAGAGCAGCCCTAAGGACCGGAGGGCAAATACAGTGACGTCTGAAGCCGGCGACCAGCAGACACGAGGTAGCGGAACCAAGGAGGTGAACGCTAGTCGGAGAAATGTGAACACAATGGAGAACAACATGTATTTCCACAAGGACAATGACAGGGATGCTCATACTAACTTTGAGAAATACAGAGACCTGGATTTTAATTCTTGGCTGAACCAATCTTTTAAGCGGAATGGAAAGGAGAAAGAAAAAACAGGTACCAAGGGAGAAGTTAACACAATAACTTACAAAGATAAATGTAAGGACTTTAAGAAAATGTTATTTAAATACAAATCTCTGACAGTTGAAAACTGGTATCTTGAGAAATGTGTTAAAGAAAAAATAGTCCCTAAGGGGCTTAGAATTTATAAATTTCCCAATAGTAGTTTTAATGATGAAATATTTTTTAAAAAAGTGTGTGACATTTTAAATGATTGTGGATTGTTAATTTTAAGGGCAATGATACAGCATAATACTGAAGCTATGGAAATTTTGAAAAAGGACATAGACAGGATTCATGTTGATATTAACAACGATTTATTACATTCATTAGAAGAGTATAAGGTTGTGTACTATAGAACGCTACATGATGCAGATATGGCTGCAAATACTAATATCAACCGTAAACTAAAGAAGTTGGATAGGGACATTTTAGTGTATGAAAAGGGTAATGCATACAATATGGGAAAACCCACCTTTAACCAGAAGTCTACTAACTTTGTTAAACCTTCTTTCAGTATGGGAATAACAAGTATTCCCAACAAAGAGGGGCTTTTAGAGAAAGGCGCTGGGAACATGGTGGAATAGATAGGAATAACCGATCCTACTATGATGAATTTCCGAACCTCAAAGGGGCTGCTAGTATAGCTGATAATAATGTACCCTTAGAAACAGAAGAGGTTAGGAGATCGGAAAGGTTGTGAAATAGGAATCAGCAAGCTTCTTATGCACAAGCTACATCAGGGAACAACACAGGTTTGGGGAGGGGTTACCGTGAGCAAAATTTTCACTGACCCCTGCCCCTGAATTACAACACAACCTAGACATTGAATGTATTAATGATACTGATGACAACACCAATACTTTTAATGGGATTTTAAACACTTACAATAATTTTAACATTTTTAATTACACCGATATTAATGTTGATAAAAGTTTCTTTGAGTTGTTTACAAAAGGTTTCACCTTTGTTCCAGTGGTCAAACCTAGTATTGATAATTTTATTTTGGACATTAAATTATTTACCCGTAAATTGAATTTTAGGCATATATTCAATGATAAAATTGAACATAATAAGATGAATCCATTAACTAGAAGTAGCACATACAACCCACCTTTACATTATGAAATTTTGAATTTTGAAAGATGTATAACCAATAAAATTAGGGATGAATATAAAATGAGGGACAGGGTGCAAAGTAATTTGGACAAAAAGGAAAAGAAATTACTGCATGAACTAAGTAATAATAACAAAATACGTAATGAAGCCAGATAAGGGAGGTATAGTCCTTATGGACAAGTGGGACTATCTGAAGAGAATGAAAGATATTTTAGACAAGGACCACCAATATTGTTTGATTACTAAAAAATGAGATCAACATTTTATATAGAAAGATAGACTTGATTTTAGATGATAATTTATTTTGTGGTATGATTGATCTCGAGTTACATAAGTTTTAACAGTACCTAAACCGGTTATACCTGCAATTTTTGGTATACCGCGCTAAATCAGTGGTGGACCCCCCCCCATGAGACCCATAGTTGCTTCTCAAGGATCCAAAACCCAGACTATGGCAATTTACGTAGATAATATGATCAAGGAATTCTATGTAAGACATGATCATATAATTAAGGATTCATGGGACTTCCTGACTAAAATAAATGATAGTACTTATAGTGATAAAATGTATTTTATAACTATTGATGTCAAAGATTTATTTTCAGTTATTCCACAAACTATTGGTATGGAATGGTTCGAGGAAGTTTTAACAGAAATGAAATTTCTTACACCTATTCAGTACAGAATTGTCCTGGAATGTATGGAATTGGTATTGAAATATAATTTCGTATATTTTGAGGGTGATTATTATCACCAAAAAGAGGGAGTTGCGATGGGCTCCGCCTGTGCTCCGGTATATGCTAATATAATTATGTTTCACTGGGAAAAGCAATATGTCTTCAAATCTGTGTACAACAAATATATTGTTAAGTACTTTAGGTTTTTGGATGATATCTTTGTTCTATGGAATGGAAATAAGGAATATATTATGGAATTTTTAGAGTATATTAATCAGACTACCTCCTTTTTGAGATTTGTACACCAAGTAGAAAAGGATGAAATACACTTCCTAGATATTAAGTTGAGCAAAGATAGAGTGAGAAAATGCTATATATCTAATGTATTTAGGAAGGAACATTTTTCAAATGCTTACCTCCATTTTTGTAGTGACCATCCATATCAATTAAAGAAAAATGTTGTCAAGGGACAAATGATTAGGATGGCGAGAATGATATCAGAGGAAGACGATTTTTTGAAAGAAATGGAACATGTTGAGGCAATGTTTATTGAAAGAGGATACCCAAGGGAACTTATAACACCAATAAAACAGTATGTAATACAGGAGGCAATCTAGATACAAACCACTGCTACATAAGATTAATAATACTACAGATGATAATGGGTCAAATAATAACAATACTAACATTGATAATAGTAATGTATGTGATGTTATTGATAATAATTTTACACCATATCTCACTATTACCTATTATAAGGATATAGGATGGTTGAAGAAGAGTATCTATGAAGTATGGAACATGTTCAAAAACATGGCAGTTAAAACTGATGTTTTCAAAAGTGAACTTAAACTCAGTTTTAGAAGAAATAAGAACATCAAAAACACTTTGGAGACAAAGAAAATAGAGAAGGAAGGGACTAGTAAAAAGCATGGGACTTTCAAATGTGGCAGATGTGCCCAATGCCCATATATTGCAGAAACAAAGGAACTAACAATACCTAATTTATCCCTGACTTTAAGGGCAAAGAAATATTGTACTTGTTACTCTAAAGGTGTCATTTATTTAGTCATGTGTAAAGCATGTCAAAGATATTATATAGGAAAAACTGAAAGACACCTTAGAAATAGAATATATGAGCATATAAGAGACATAAATAGGCACAATGAGAATAATGCCCTATATCGACATGCAATAGAGTGTAAAAATGCAGATTACAAATTTTGGGTACTGGAAATGGTAGAACATATGGAACGAGGGGTTGATTGGGAAACCAAAGTCGAATATAGGGAGATGATATGGCAACTCAGGCTAGATGCCTGTGGTAATTGGGGTCTGAATGACCATATATCTATCACCCCTGCATTAAAAATATTGGCCAGTGACCCAAAAGTGAAAAAAGTATAAGGGATGTATTATAATGTTCCTACAATGTTTTTATAGTGATTCTCACAATGTTTCTACAGTGATTTCTATAATGTTTTTACAATGTTTGTATAATGTTTTTACAACATATTTTACAATGTTTTCCATAATGTTTTTAGAAAAGTTCCTGAAAAGGTTTTTTGGAATGTCTTCTAGAATGTCTTCTGAAAACGCTCCATAGTAAAACAATGGTTATCACAAGTTTTGGAACATGTTCATTATATGGTTCATGATAATCAAGTAATGAGAAATATGTTACTGTCCAATACTTAATATTCAACATTCAACACTATGACATGTACAATTATTAATTTATTTATTTAATCAATAGTTTATTTATTTATTAAGCAGTACTAAGCATATTTATTTATATATATATATATTTTTACATACAGAGGTTTTAAATATTTATAAAGCACATTTGTAAGTATTTTATTGGTATTTATTATTATATTATTAATTATATTTAAAAATATATATTTATATCCTATTTATTATTGTAAAAAAGTATGAAGTCATCTGCTCAATATATTCAATGATTTATTTATGTATTTATTTATTAATTGTTTACTATTCATTATTCTAGATACAATATACTTTAGAATAGCCTTATAAGTATTTAATGTGGAACAACATGAATATCTATATGAATGGCCCTTTTAAATTTTAACATTGTATTAATCAATTATTTAATTAATGTAACTACTATTGGGAATTATGGATGTATAAAAGACTGTTGAGACATACTATAAGTTGATTCTGATGAAGTCTCCGCTCAGGAGATGAAAGCGCTAAATCCAAGTTCTGTTTCTGTTTTTGGTATGCTTATTTTGTTGTTTTTGAATTAAAGTGTTTAACATTTTCCGCCTGGTCGTGGTCGTGGTTCATGCTGGCATTTAGTATCGAGGTGCAGTAAAAAGGAAGTGGAACAGAAGGGGCAGCCTTTATAGTGCCGGAACGCAACTGTGTATTTGTGGATTTTTCTTTTGGTTACTAGTTGGTTTAGCTATAAAACTAGATATAAATGAAATGTAAAATATATACTGCATTAAGCTCTGAACCCTGAATAGTAATATGCCAAGTTTTAAAGTGTGTTGCATCCAGCATTGCCTTGTGTTAACCTTTGCATTCCAGGTTGTAGTAATCCAAACAAGTAATGCACAGTATAATAACTATCTGTCATGCATGCATCACAGAACTACAAGTTTAGACTGTCTAACCAAGAGACTATTAGGAAGAAACCACTGAAACAAAAACAGCAGTTTCCCAGTAGCTCAGTGTGATGAGAAATTTGTTAGTTGTTACTTTTACACACCTAGACATGGTTTGAATCCAGGGAGTGGTACTAAGATGTGTGCATATCTACACACAACAAATCAGGAATAAATGTAAAAATAGTCAGGTAGTGTTAACAGATATTTTCCCCACAGGTTTTATAGGTAAGTAAATGTTGCCAGTAGCTGTATGAAGGGTATACTAATAAACTGTGTACAACTGTTTAATTGTCCCACCACTTCTGCAAATGACAGCAGGGTAGGTACATACAATATGCACTCTTCCCAAATCATACCTCTCAACTGTACAGATATTCACTGAATGTCCAGATATTTGTCTTAGATTTGTGGTCCATTTTACATAAAGTAGTGGTGTTATGGCAAATCAGTGGCAAACCATTATAGACTGAACTTAGAAAACAATGATAGACATATACAAATGTCAGATGTCATATCCATCAGAAAAGCCATGCAACTGCAATACCTGTAATTTTATCAACTTTCTAAGTTTGTAAGAGCAATATCTAAAATGTGTCCATATTTATGGGCCTTTATCCCACTCGCATGTATGACTTTGTCCAGATCTCATGCTCTAAGAGGTTGAGAGGTATGTTTCTGATACATGTCTCTCAAGTGTCACGCTGTCACGGGTAGTGGTCACTGCAGCAAATAATCCTGGACACAGACAGGAAGCCAGTTGATGTATGTCTGTAGCACACTCACATAACAGCAGTTCAGCATACCACTCCTGTGTCAGATATGTAACCGTGACATATACGAGTCCTCTCTAGTCATGTACCCAGAGTTGTCACAGTTTGCCTCATATCATTCCAGGCTGACAATTTAATAGGTATATTTGTACTACAGAAGCTATGTTCATAGGTAGATGTAAAGTGAGGGCAGACCCATAGAGTATTGAGCAGTACTGTTGTGGAAAATAGAAGCAAAAACAGTTGTTAATGGATTTTCTGTCCCCCCATCTGCATCAGTAATCATTACTCATATAATACGGGTATGTTGTGCTCCAACCCAATGTTGAGACTTGTGTTATATTATTGTTAATATGTTTGATTGCTTGCATGTTAATATATCTTGTTCAAATACCATTGTTGGTGGCTTGTTGCTGTCAATCTTACTGGCATGCTGTTATGATGCATACTGTTGTTCCATTTATGCATGTGTTCTGTTTGCTATGAAACTGTTTCAAATCTGTTTTATGGGGTTAATTGGAGCACTCATGCATGCTGTTATAACTAATCTTGCAATGTGTTGTTCATGACTAACCAACATATTTTGTAAAACCTTAACATCATAGCACATTTGGGAAGGCAGATCCCAGCGGATCCATCTGTCTCACCTCATCTGGCTGTGGCACCAGGCCCCAGCATGTCTGGGACACAACCTGGATCTCCCTCATCTCCTGGTCTTGAACCACCTTTGGGTGGAACTGCTGCAGGGGATGGGGCCCATACCCCCTGGGAGCAGCACGAACAGGAGGCTGTCACTTGCAGTTAGGTCTGGGGTTTAGTGCACATCACCCTTCGATCCAAGTTTGGAGAGCAGCTGCTCCAGACTGAGGGTTGCCTGGTGCACCTTGAGGGGCAGGCCACCCCTCCTGTCCATCCACCAGCACAGACACCTTTGGGACTGTGAAGGTGCAGTGGTGACTGTCCATGGGTGGGGAATCTCAGTCCCACGGTAACCATATGGGGGCCCATGGGCTTCGGATTCCCAACCACCCTCCCTATCAAATGTGTTTACCCCCTCATGTGGCATATACTGCTCCTGTCTGCTGTCTTGTCTGTCTCTCTATCCAACCTACCTCTCCAGACATCCCTACAATCCTTCCCTAACATCCCACTCTCACCTAATAAAAAAGAAAAGGGCAGCTGTCCCAAAAAAAGATATCACACCATACACAGCTGTCCATATTGCACACATGTCCACTGGACACACATAATCCAGTCCAATTGGCTTGACAACACATTTCTGTTGTCTTCACCCCTTTCTCTGGGGTTTGAGTGTCCACATTCACCTCCAAATTCTGTACAAATGCACAACTATTGCTGTATAAGAAATGGACAGTTATGGACCTTCCTTACACCCATCCAGCACATCCCTAGCTATCTTTCATATTGTTTTTCCCTCTGCATGCCCCTTTTTCACCACTTTCCTATGACCCCTTTTTCTTTTCTTTTAAAAAAATTAGCGCAGGTGTAAGCATGAGTAAGTGGGAGTAAGCGTGAGTAAGTGAGTTTACACGATGCTAAGTGAAGCCAACACAGATTAAGCATTTGTACGTTTAACCACGTGTTGGCATTGCTTAGTGTCGGCCAGACCCATGAAACCTGCTTAAAGTCATTTAAAACAGCTTTAATCACTATGTTTCCATCAGCCACTGTTCTGCCTAGCAACAAAATAATCAGCTCTGCCAAGTCTCAGCCCCAGGGTCTTGTACACCATAGTCAAATTAATGTACCACCACACCATTTGAGTTGCAAAGATTATAGATGCTTTTTCAAACATATCATGCAGTAGAACCATTCAACAGTAGGGAAAAGATTCTGTGGAATCAGTCAGGTTTTGTATATATACGTATACACATGTAAACATCTATAGAGATCCATATATATGGAAAAAGATATACATAATATAAATAGAGATATACATATAAAATATATACATATACATACCTATATATATGTATATATATATATATATATATATATATATATATATATATATATATATATATATATATATATATATATATTATATATATATATATATATATATATATATATATGTATATATATATATATATATATATATATATATATATATATATAAAGCTGAAAGAAGAAGATAAATGTAAATAAATAAATAAATATATATATATATATATATATATATATATATATATATATATATATATATATACACTTACATACATATGAATAAATATATATATTATATATATGAAAAAAAATATATATACATACATATAGATATATACACACACACACATATATATATATATATATATATATATATATATATATATATATATATGTACATATGTATATATATATATATATATATATATATATATATATATATGTATATATATATATATATATATATATATATATATATATATATATATATATATATATATATATATATATATATATATATATATATATATATATATATATATATATATATATATATATATATATATATGTAGATATATGGGTCGACTATGTAATTTTGAAATACTGAAATCCCAAATTTCAGTATTTTGAAATTACATAGCCGAAAACTCAAAGTTCCGAAACCGACAGAAGCGTGAAATTCAAAATCCCGAAGCACGGAGATGTTGAATTTCTGCTTCCGCTGGTGCGGTGTGTGGATGTTTGGGTTGAATTTAGGTAAGTTTTTGTTTGTAAGTGTGTTGGTTAGGGGCTTTAGTGTGTGTAAGTGTGTGTTGTGACTTTGATGGTGTGTGTGAGGGACTGTAAGATGTGTGTCTGTGAGTTTTGTTTGTGTGTCTGATTGTGCTGTCTCAGAGTTAGAATATATAAGTAGGGTGTGTGTGGGGGGCACAGCCCCCCACATGGGGGTTGCAGGTGGGCTTGCCCCATTGCTTATCTATAGTGTAGAAGTATTTATTTGATTATGGGGGGGAGTTTTGTGTTTATGTGTGCACTGCATGTGTAGAGTAGTTTCGGGATTTTGAATTACATGGTTGTGGTTTTCGGAGTTGTGAGTTGTGCTTTGGTTTTCGGCTATGTAATTTCGAAATACTGAAATTTGGGATTTCAGTATTTCAAGATTACATAGTGGCCCCATATATATATATATATATATATATATATATATATATATATATATATATATATATATATATATATGTATATGTATATACACTCATACCATGTAGTGGAGTCATACCTCAGAACCATACCTCTCAACTTCATTGCAAGAAATCTGGCCAAAGGCTGTCCAAATGGGGGGACAATGGGCCAAAACTACGGACATATTTTAAATATTGCTATTATAAATGTAGAATGTTGCCAGAGTGACAGGATTTGTTTCAGTATACATGTTCTGAAGGATGTAAGTTCTGAAACTGAAATGTATGTCATCATTTACTGACAGAAACCTGCAGATCATCACATTGATTTACCAGGAAAATAAAAGCAATGAATCTGTGGAACAGATCAGAAATATGAGCAATAAACCTGGACAGTCTGAAACAATCTGGCCAGTTGCGATGTAGGCTCAGAACCCTTTAGTGCAATGAAGCTAGACCAAGCCTAACAAAGTGAGGGAAGGAAGTCATGAAAATAGGGACACATCTGAAATACTGGAGTTGATAAGGTGACACAGTTGCTGCAGTAACACCCTCCTGTCTGTCCTAACATATATTAACTGAAATAGCACAAGTCCAACACTCAATTGCTTCTCACTCATTATTGACTTAAATCCTCATATCATCCCACTGATGTGTCAGAAATACACAACACTTATGGGGGCCAGGCAACAGTACATCCTACAAATATCTGGATATAACATCGCATTAGGGACACTACACTCAGCTGCTAAACATGTCACCAAGCACCGTTCAAACTACAATCAGACTGAAAAAATACTAACCCAAATTTTCTACAGAGAATTACACATGTATTTGCAAATAAATCAGGCACTACAGGGATGTAACAGCACTGAAAAAGAGACACCAGTGTGAAAGTGCATACCCACAACAAATTCCACCACAGTCACAGTGACATACTAGTAAGCCAAATGAACAGTATAGTATAAAAAGTGTGTGAACAAAAACATCTCAACATGTTTGCCACTCACACACTACCCCTACATATACTGGCCCAGTTCACAGTGTAGTATGATGCCTTACCATGGTATGGGACATGTCTCAGTCTGCCCCTACAAACATATACAGCTGACAGACTACCAGAAACTGGAGCAGCATACACAGGCAGATTGAAAAGAAGCAATAATGCATACATCTACCCCCCTGCCTACACAGGCCAAATAACATTGACACACTCCACTGCTACAGAATCCTGACAGTCTGTCAACAATTGCCAGGAATACACAGACCTCTCAACTGTTCAGAGTCCCACAGAATGTCCAGGCTGTGTTCTCATATATAAGGCCTCTTACACATAACATGTCCGGCAGTCTGATACATCACTGGGATGGTATCAAGAATGAAGGCACTAAATAATGATATACCCTACCTATCACCCTCTTACTGCATGACATCTGGACAAAGCCTGACATACTTGGGGGATAGAGGCCCCAAAACAGGGGCATATGTGAAATATTGCTGTTATAAACTGAGACAGTTGCTAGTGTAACAGGATTTGTTGTAACATATTTTCTGAGGGATATGAAGTCAGCAACACAAATGGATGATACCATTTACTGACTGCAATCCCCACAGTATGCTACTGTTTTTCCAAAGAGAAAAAAAAAATGCCTGAGGAACACAACAAACATAGGAGTCCAAATTCTGGCCATTCTGTGGATAGCCCTACATGTGAGACTTATGTCAAACACATAACACTGTCAGAGTTAAAGTCACCCAGGAACTCCATGTCCACACAAACCCTGTAAGACTAGCATTAATCTAACTGTATAACAGCAATACTTACATTCTGTCTCTATGTCTGGAACATCCTCCCCCAGTCTGTTGGCCTGTCTCCACAGATCTGATTGTAAGAGGTATTTCCAAATACCCTCTGTGATGCTGTTGTTCACACACCTCCATGAAGTTCTCCTCACAGGCAAGAAAAATGGGCAATGCCCACATGAAGTACTTAATTATAGGAGTGTGTTGCCATGCCATTGGCTATAGGAATAACACCACAGCTGCTCTGCATGCAATTAGCAAGTGGGGGACACCAATTGGTGCACAGGCCATCAGCTGCTCATGAGCATTACCTACAAAAGGCAAACTGCTGTCTATGCAAACCAGATATATACCCTACATCTGGGAGAGAGAGGGGAGAGAGGGAGAGAGAGAGAGAGGGAGAGAGGGAGAGAGGGAGAGACCGACAGACAAAGAAACCAAGCAACACATATTGGAATAAAATCAACCATACTTGGAAAAAAAGGTATATCAAACAAGTAAGCAAGTAATGGAAGGCAGTAGGGGATATGTAATAATGGGAAATAGGAAGTTCAACACATATGTCTCAACAAGACTTGCTGTACTGATATATTGCTGATCAGAACCTATGGCCATAGCAGCTGGGTCTGCCTGCAGTGACATAGATCACAGCTCAGGCCCCTGAGTCACCCCAGGAAAGGATAACTCACATATGGCTGCTACTGGAGTGTGTGTTGAATAATACTGACTGTGATACTGCTAGGCCAGCTACTAGGATGTCATAGATATCCATATATTAATTGTGAATACAACTATGATATACATGTTTGTCTCAGAAATGTTAGAGACCAATACAGAGTATTTGCATGGTGCAATACTGTTGCAAATGTGTGTGTTGAACTGCATGTGATATACTGAGCTCATACCATTCAGCTGTCCAGTGTTATGCACACTGACCATATGTGTGCCTCATATTTGTAGTCATTTACTCACAGAGTTGTGTTATGTCTGGCAAATCATTGGCAATCTGTGAAGACTGACATTACAACATCTCCTTATCTTTCTTTTGGCTGTTCCCATTAGGGGTCACCACAGTGGATCATCTGTCTCCATTTCCTCCTGTCCTCTGCATTTTGCTCTGTCACACCAACCACCTGCATGTCCTCTATCACCACATCCATACACTTTATCTTAGGCCTTCCTCTTTTCCTCTTACCTGGCAGCTTCATCCTTACCATCCTTTTCCCAATATACTCAGCATCCCTCCTCAGCACATGTTCAAACCAACATAATCCCGCTACTGTCTGGCTTTGTCTCCAAACCGTCCAACCTGGGCTGACCCTCTAACATACATATTCCTAATCCTGTCCACCCTTGTCACACCCAGTGCAAATCTTAACATCTTTAACTCTGCCACATCCAGCTCTGACTTCTGCCTTTTTGTCAATGCCACTGTCTCCAACCCATATAACATAGCTGGTCTCACTGCCGTCTTGTAGATCTTCCCTCTCACTCTTAATGGTACTCATCTGTCACAAATCACTGCTGACACTCTTCTCCACCCTGCCCATCCTGTCTGTACTCTTTCCTTCACCTCTCCCCCACACTCGTCATTACTCTGAACTGTTGATCTTAAGTATTTAAACTCATCCACCTTTGCAAACTCTACTCCCTGCATCCTCACCATTCCTCTATCCTCCCTCCCATTCACACACATATATTGTCTTCCTGCTGACCTTCATTACTCCCCTCTCTAGAGCCTATATCCACCACTCCAGGGTCTCCGCAACCTGTTCCCTACTCTAACTGCAGATCACAATGTCATCTGCAAACATCACAGTCAACGAGGACTCCTGTCTGATCTTGTCTGTCAACCTGTCCATCACCACTGCAAATAAGAAAGGGCTCAGAGCTGATCCCTCCAACTTAAACACACCTGTCACTCCCACTGCAGAACTCACCACTGTCACACTACCCTTGTACATATTCTGTAGCACTCTTACAGATTCCTCCACCACTCCTGACTTCCTCATACAATACCACAACTCCTCTCTAGGCACCCTGTCATATGCTTTCTCTAAGTCCACAAAGACACAATGCAACTCCTTCTGACCTTCTCCATACTTCTCCATCAACACTCTCAGAGCAAACATTGCATCTGTAGTGCTCTTTCCTGGCATGAAACCATACTGCTGATCATTAATCCTCACCTCCCTTCTTAACCTAACTTCCACTACTCTTTCCCATAACTTCATGCTGTGACTGATCAATGTTATCCCTCTGTAGTTAATACAGTTCTGCACATCAGCCTTAGTCTTATAATCGGTACCATACACTTTTTCTCCATGCCCCACACATCATCTCACTTTCCAAGATTACATGAAACAATCTGGTTAAAAAGACCACTGCCATTTCTCCTAAACACCTTCATGCTTCCACAGGCATGTCATCTGTATCAACAGCCTTTACATTCTTAATCCTCTTCATAGCTATCCTTACTTCCTCCTTGCTAATCCGTTGCACTTCCTGATTCACCATAACCACATCATCCAACCTTTTCTCTCTCTCATTCTCTTCATTCAACAGCCCCTCAAAGTAGTTACAAAACTAGTCAAAAAAAGTTGTCTTGAACGCCAACACTTGCAATAACAACAGGAAAACTGTGTCCAAAGCCAGATGAGACTTGCAAAAAAAGTCCACAACTGATAAATCCACAGGAAAGATGTCTATTTTTCAACCAAAAAGCATACCCCCCTTTGTCGGGTTTCATTACTCTAATCAAACTATCTATCCTTATTTCCCTCAATATTTTCGTTTCTTGTTTCGAAAGATTGAAAAACCTTAACATGGGACCTTAACATGGATAGAAAAAGGAAAAAATTAAATAGAGATATAGAAGAATATAAGAGGGGTATAGCTTATCCAACAACAAAAAAATATAGTCAGGCCCCTCAGGCTAAGAATAATAATGGTTATGAACAAGTAGATGAAGTTACTAATGTTGATGGTCAGCATGACCTGAAGTCCCCACAAGGTTACGATCAACAAAATAAAAGCAATACTACCCTGTGAATATCAGAAAGGATAGTTAACCGTAACAAGCAAAGGAAGGGTAATGGTAACAATAACAACCACTTTAATAATTCTTTTCACCATCCCCCAGCACCCCAGTGCATATGAAATGACCCCAGGGAACAGCAATGAGGCCAATACAGGAATTAAGAACAGAATTAGTTAAAGTTTTAAAAAAGGAGAGAGAGTATGGTACAAAACCAAAAAATCAGGGTTTTGAACGAAGGTAAAGTTCTTAGTTTTCATGGATTTAATATTTTTAATTACACCCATTTAAGTATTAATAAAGAACATTTCTCTCTTTTTAAAAAAAGTTTTAAATTTATACCAGGGGCAGTTATTAGTGTACCCGAGGTAATGGCAGAGATTAAGTTGTATTCCAGGAAATTAAATTTAAAACAAATGTTTAATGACAGAGTAAGTGGTGGTTTAGGTGCAACTGAGGGATCTCACAATAAGTTTAGGTGCAAGAGCACTTTCAACCCCCCACTCATTCCATTGTAGCTACTTTTGAAAATCTGTGTTTAAAATACATGTATTCATTTTTAACGTCTTATAAAAAGAGTTTTTTCAATCTTTAGAAACAAGAAACGAAAATATTGAGGAAAATAAGGATAGATAGGTCTATTAGAGTAATGAAACCCGACAAGGGGGGGGGGTATGGTTTTAGTTGAAAAATAAACATCTTTCCTGTGGATTTATCGGTTGTGGACTTTTTTTGCAAGCTACATCTAGCTTTGGGCATAGTTTTCTTGTTGTTATTGCAAACCCCTCAAAGTACTCTTTCCATTGGCTCAACACACTCTCCTCACTTGTGAGTACGTTTCCCTCATTATCCTTTATCACCCTTATCAGCTGCACATCCTTCTTAGCTCAGTCCCTCTGTCTAGCCAATCTGTACAGGTCCTATTCTCCATCCTTAGTGTCCAACCTTTCATACAACCCTTCATACTCCTCATCCTAAGCCTTTGCCACTACTCAGTTTGCCATGCACCTCATCTCCTTATACTCCTGTCTACTTTCTTCATCACTCTGACAATCCCACTTCCTCTTTGGTGATTTCTTTCTCTGTATACTTCCCTGTACTTCCTCATTCCACCACAAGGTCTCCTTGTCCTCATTCCTCTGTCCAGATATCAAACCAAGAACATTTCTAGTCATCTCCCTTACTAGCTGTGCTGTAGTTACCCAGATATTCAGTAACTCTTCACTGCCACCCACTGCCTGACTTAACTCTTCCCTGAACTCAGCCTCACAATCACCCTTTTTCATTTTCCACCATTTGATCCTGGGTGCTACCCTCACAATCCTCCTCCACTTCTTGTTCATCAACGTCATCCCACAGACCAACATTCCATGCTGCCTAACTACACTTTCCTGTCACCACTTTACAGTTTCCAATCTCCTTCAAACTGGCCCTCCTGCATAGGAGATAATCCACCTGTGTGCATCTTCCTCCACCCTTGCATGTCACCCTATGCTCCTTTGTCTTGTTAAAATATGTATTCACCACAGCCATGTCCATCCTTTTTGCAAACTTCACCACCACCTCACCTTCTAGATTCCTTTGCTTAACACCATACCTACCCATCACTACCACATCCCCTCTGTTCCCTTCACCAAACTGTACATTGAAATCTGCTCCAATCACCACTCTCTCAACCTCGGGTACAGTCATCACCACTTCATCCAACTCACTCCATAATTTTTCTGTCTCATCCATCACACATGCAACTAGCGGGACATATGCACTAACAGTCATCATTACACCATCAATTTCCAGATTCATTAACATCACTCTATCCAACACTCTTTTCACCTACAAAAACACTCTTGCCATACTGTTCCTTCAGGATATCTCCTACATCATTTCTCCTCCCATCCACACCATGATAGAACTATTTTGACCCGACTCAGATACACCTAGTCTTACGCCCCTTCCATCTGGTCTCTTGCACATACAATATGTCAGCCTTCCTTCTGTCCATCATATCAGCTAGCTGTGTCCCCATACCAGTTGTACTGCCAACATTAAAAGTTTTTACCCTCACTAACACACTGCTAACCTTTCTCCTCTCTTCCTGCCATATGAGTGTCAGACATCCTCCAGGGTATGTCTGTGAATGCAAAGGCTACTGTGCTATTAAATGACTTGTGTGTTACAGTAATATTAAGAAAGTGTCACTAACTTTGGCCCATTGCCCCCAACCCCATATATGTGTGGCGTTCTCCAGATGTTCTGCTCTAACAGGTTGACAGGAATAACTGAGCAGCAAGAGTGTAAATACAGTGTGCTGTACTGATATAGAATAGATATGTATATCAGGTATTACCTGTGCACATCTATGTATGAGTAGGTGTACCTGGCTGCCTCATCATAACACACATGGGATGGAAAATGTCAGGTAAATAAGCTGTACATGTTGTACACATGTAATCGCAGTTTATGTGCACCCAACAGATTTAGATTTCTACAGCTACTGGTTTTTGCAGTGTCCTGACACAGACATAGGTACTAGAATAAGCATGATTATCAGGTTGAAACTGGAGAGGTTTCCAATTGTGTTATGACCGTGTGTCCATGCCTACTACAAACAGCCATATGACCGCCAACATAGCTGTATGGAGTCAGCAATACCTTACCTGTAAAGCCTGTCTCCAACAAAGTAGATTAATCCTCTTTGCTGGACAGCAGCAATACACAAACCACATAATTGGTCACTATATTGGCTGCACAGGTCAGAGTAGGAGCAGGCATCATCTTGCAGCGATTCAACCTTAGTCTGAATGAGCATATAAGGTCACAGGTGGATTACTGTAAGACTAACTATGAGTACAAATTGGACACATCCACCAAGGACAATCACAAGGCCGTCTTCACATATGTCTGCAATTTCAGAGGCAACAACCCAACCCACCCTGTAATGGTGGTCGATCACACCACATACACACACACCATAGCTAAAGCCAACCTTCTGTAAACAGGTTTAGGGCAAACATCACCCCCCTGGCTCACCATCACTGTAGGTGGATATGCTCAGCACCCGCACACCTCCCCTCATCATCAGGGAGCAGGTGCATGCTGCCTAATCAAAGACAACTAAAGCAAGTCTCCATGGGACCTGAGAACATTCCTATCTGCATCCTACATGAACTCAGGCATATGGTTTTAGCTCCATTACACGCTGTATGCAAGCAAAGCCTGAGCACTGTTGACATCCCATGTGCAAGGAAGATGGCCACTGTCATCCCTCTACACAAACATGAATGATGAATGGTGGTTTACATGCAATGTACTGGCCCTCATTGAGGGGAACATGATACATCAGGACCAGGAGTGCAATGCATGTTCATACTGTACTGATAGATGACAGGAGTGTGATTTGGTTGTAAGTGGTGGCTAATGATAGGCAATATTGATGTGCTGGCTCTGTAAATAACTCTGGGCAATGTCTGAGGTCCTGTGATTTGTTTTCCTGTTTATGTCTTCCAGATGACATGCAGCATCAGCTGGCATATACTGCAGATGAGAATGCAGCTATCACCGATGCAATAATCCAGCACCATGCAGTGCTGTTTAGCCATAGCTGACAAAATCTGTGGGAGCAGACTGCCTTGTGGGATGACCTTGTCCACAGAGTGAACACCTTGGGCCACCATGGCCACACATACGATCAGGTCAGGCATCGGGCAACTGACCTGATATGTCATGCCTGGCAAAGGCCTGCTGTTGTGGCCAGGGACCGTACTTTTACAGGTGGGGGCCCAGCCACACAGGCCTCACAGAGGAGCTCCTTGCCAACCTTGGGGCAGCCCCCACACAACACCTAACACATAAAATACCAGTTGTGGAGTTTGGTGGCACCTAGGCAACAGGCAAGGAGCATCCAGGTAAGGCACAGTGCACATCAAATGAATCTTGTCTTCAATAGAGTATCTAGATGCATATGTCAGTTCAAACTGCATTTGTGGGTGGGGTTTAGTAACGCACACAAGTGAACACCTATGGTGAGGGACAGCAAATTGTGCACTATCATAGCTTGTACTGCACCTTTGCAGACACGTAGCATTCATCTTGTACCAGTGCCAAATGTGAGTCTGCTGACAATACCTCTCCCCCACAACTACATGGGTCCTTCTGGTCTTCATGTGGGACAGCAGCCTGAAGCTGGTGAGTATGGGATTTTCCTGTTGTGGCTCACCAGTACCCCAGGCATCTTAGGGTCATGCATGTGACCATGCACACAACTGTTACTCTCACAGCTATTTTGCAATATCTGTATGTTCACTTGTGGTGGGGTTAACTGCATTGCATCGCAGAGGTCATCACAGGGGCCTGTTTGCAGGAGATGTCACATATCTATAGCATACCTCACAGCCTGTCATTGCAAGACATCTGGACAAAGACTGACAAAATGGGGGAAGAAGGCCCAAAACTACGGACTTATAAATTAGTGTTATACAGTGCATATAAATAGTGTACATACACCTGTTAGAATGCCAGGTATTTGTGAACTACAACAATGAAAGCACAATAACACAATTCTGAACCCTTCCAAACTTTCATGTGACCTATAACCTGTACAATTCAATTGTAAAACAAACAAATCTGTTAGGGGAACAATTATGACACATAAAAAACATACAAGATGCTAGAATCATACACGTGCACAGGCTGAAGCTAATATTGTATTGAAGCAGCTTTCAATATTATTACAGCATTACGTCTTCTTGGGTACACACCTGCCATCAATTACAGAGACTCTTTGATTAACAGCAAATAACGGTCAGCTGTCCTACAAGGATTATCCTAAATTTACTCAGTTGTCTGCTACAGCAACAGCCATAGTTCACATACAGCTTACGAAGCAGCAAAGGGATCTCATTTGTGAAAGGTCTCAGCCCAGAGAAGGGTGCACACACATTTCCACAGCATTGCATATACCATAGAACACAGTGAAGACAGTCATCAAATGGCGGTGAAAATATGGGGCAACAGTGACATTGCAAAGAACTGGACATCCCTCCAAATGTTTGGAAAAGACAAGACCCAAACTGGAAAGGGAGGCTGCCAGAAGACCTACAGCAACACTACAGGAGTTGCAGGAATCACTGGCAAGTATCGGTTGTGTACTACATGTGACAACAATCTCCTGTATTCTCCACATGTCTGGCCTATGGAGTAGGTTTGGAAGACAGAAGCCTTCTCACACACAGAACAACATCCAGGTCTGGTGAATTTCTCAAGAAAAGTATATCAGGTCCCCCAATAGCATGTGAGGAAATGTGTTATGATGTAATGAGACCAAGTCTGCACTTTTTGGCCACAATACCAAAAGGTTTGTTTGGCACAAGGACAACAGTGTGCATCACCAAAAGAACACCAACCCCATGGTGAAGCAAGGTGATGGCAGTGTCCTGCTTTGGGGTTGTTGTTCATAAGCTTGAAGTGGGCCTGTAGCCAAGGTGGAGGAGATTAGAAACAGTACAAAATACCAGTCCCTTTTGGCCCAAAATTATCATCTGTCTGCTAGAAAGCTGTGGATGGAGAGGACTTACACCTTTCCAGACAAAACTGACCCATACCATACATCAAAATCCATAAAAGAATGTCTTCACCAGAAAACAGTCAATGTTTTGGAATGATCCAGCCACAGTCCACATATACATCCAATAGAGAATCTGTGGGGTGCTCTGAAGAGGCCTGTGCAGAAGTGATGCCCTCACAATCTGACAGAATTGGAGGGCTTCTGCAAGGGAGAGTGTACAAATATTGCTAAGTCAAGATGTGCCATGCTGATACACACCTTCCCAAGAGGACTGACTGCTGTTATGAAATCAAAAGGCACTTTAACAAAGTATTAGTTTAAGGATGTGCACAGTCATCCAACCAGCCTATTCAACATATTTCAGCTATCACGTCACCCCTAACAAATATGTTGGTTCTTCAATTGGACTGCACAGGTTATAGGTCGCATTAAAGGTGGGAAATATCACATGATTTCTGTGGTCTCATGTTATCTATCAGACAAACCTGGCATGTTAACAGGGGTTTCTACACTTACAATATCCACTGTAAGCTTAGAATGTTGTTAATGTAACTGGCTCTGTTGTAACATACATGTACTGCCGGTTTTGAAGTGTGAGACTCAAAATATGTCATTAAATAGTGACACCAGTTCTCATATCATCCCAGTAATGTGTTCAGCAACTACAGGATTTATGATGAACAGACCATAAATATGAGACACACATGTAGACATTCAGTGGCACTCTGCACAGTTGAGAGGTATGTTCTGTAGGAGTTGCTACTGTGCTATACAGGTGAACAGCAATTATGTATACATGGGTGCAGTATTTACTACTTGAAGGCTATCACCTACTAACACTACTCACATATCACAGAGGTGTATATAAGTTGTAACAGGAAGTGGAAAGGGCTGAACTGCATAATGTTGAGGGCCTGTCCAGGGAATGTATGTAGTGGTCTGACTGTGTTGTGAATATCACCAGTTGGCTATTGTGTGGTCTGCGTAATGCCTGTCTGCCACCTCCCCTGTATATGTGTGCATGTGTGTGCGTGCGTGTGTGTGCTTGTGTGCGTATGTGTGTGCATGTGTAGCAGAAAACAGTATAGTGCAGGTATTAATTTACATATGTGGTCTTTCCCCACAGGTGGTCATGATGGTCGGGTCCCTCCAGCTCAGTATCGGATGTCAGTGTCTCTGTGGACTCTGGGAATGATGATGGTCATATTCAGGCAAAGTTTGTGTTGTCATGGGCTGAATGTGTGCCATCAGTTGGCATCCCACAGTCATCCACAATGTCCCCGCACACAGTCACAATGCCCACATATGGCCCGTCCACAGCAGCCACAGATGATGGATAGTTGGCAGGTGGTGGCATGGAACAGGCTAGTGTGGTGACTATTGCAGGTGTGAGTGCAGACATTGTCCATAGCCAGAGTGCAGGCAAGGTCCCACACAGGCAGATGGACAAGGGTGCTCGCAGGAGGACTGCTGCCCATCAAGCTGCTGTTGCAAGTGCCACAGCAGCTGTCACCAGATGCATGTTTTGGGCTGACATGGATTCACAGGCATGTAGTGAGTGCAACACCAGAAAGATATTGAGGGTGGTGGATGCAACTCTTCCTGATTTATGTGATGGCATATGTGACCTTGTTGAGGACACACACACCAAAATACTGATGTCATAAATAGATTGTGGGGTGAGACCTTGGCAATCCTCAACCATGGCATGTCTGTGTCAGACTGTGTGGTGGGAGCTGGGCGTTGGCCATGTGGACATAGGTTAGCACCAACATCAACTGAGAGTCTACGGGGCCATGCACCTTCACAATCCCGTAGTGGTAGTGACACCAGCACTACTAAAGGAGGGTTGCTGTCCACATCACAATGGAGCAGGCCATGGGTATGTGGTCCTGGCCAGTCCCATCAGGGACACAGATCCAGCAGTCATCATCAGGAAACAGTACTGAATCTGACCTTGGGCCTGGTGGTGCCACTGATACTCCTGACAGGACCAGTTCATGTGTCCGTGGCTGGAGATGGTGAACTGGACACCCTGCCATGTATGGTCTACAGCTGTCCAACATAACCCTGTGTAGGGGAGCCACATGGTGTGACTGTGTGCATACATACTCACACACATCTGCATCACAGGCAGGTCACCTCCAGACACACACAGCACCTCTGCACAGCCCATCTATAGGTTACCCCTCCAAACACACACACACACACACACACACACACACACACACACACACACACACACACACACACACACACACACACACACACACACACACACACACACACACACACACACACACATGGATGTCAACCGTATGACCCAGCCTAGGCATCTGGCAAACCCACACCGCACCCTGTGCATATGATTATACCTGTGACACATCCCTGTCATCCATACCATCGATGCAGGCACAGGCTAATATGGGTCTTATGCACAGGGGAATATAGTACAGTGTAGCTATGTATTACTGTGTAAGGTGCTGTCTGCTTGCATTTGCTATGGGTACACATAAAGGTGTATGTACCTTATTAGCCATGATGCATTATTGCTGTTAGTACCACTGACTGAATGTAGTCTGTCATACTGTATTCTGTTTGTGTTCCAGGTATCTGTGTGTCTGCAGGCTGTGGCCCTGCAGACATTACCAATGTGGAGTATGGCAGAGTGGAAATACACTGACCTTTTCATAGCCAAGGTACAGCTTTATATGTATGTTTACTGGGTGTGTATGCATGCAACAGTGTGTGTGATGGACACTGTTGTCAGAGTGTGACCTGACGTACATACCAGGAAAAACAAAAAGAAGAAAACACCAACTAGTAAATGAAAGATGTTTGGTAATACCAAATGAAAGCTCTAACCTTTAATAAATTTATTGGGATTTTACATCTGTGTTTCCCATGCCTGTATTTCATTTACTATCTGGTGTACATACCCCTTGTCACAGACTGGTAGCCTTCAGACATGTCATCTCAGTGTTGCATAGTACCACAGACTCATACATATGGAATAGGTTACTGGAGTACTGTCAGTAGGTTCCTTACCAGCTTAGCCATTATGACCACAAAAGAGTCATGTGTCAGCACCTGTTGCTCCTGCCATTTCTTTCCCATACACTCAACCTTGATGCAGTTGGTGAGGGGATACATGGTACAGTGTATGACAGGTTTGTGGTATGTATTCCTGAGTTCACAGGGTGGGACAGGGAGACAAAATGGTACATCCTTTGCATAAAGACAGTAAAGGCTGACACAGGGGATGTGTATATAGTAACACAAACACAGTTGGCAATGGACAGATTTGTAAACCTACAGATCCACTTTAATGTACTATAATGCTACATACACATGACATCCCCCACACAGATTATATGTGTGAACATAACCCATTACCTCTTACAACATGTAATGTTGTGAATGCCTTCATGGATGGTGAGATAACCCAGCAGAAATAGCAACTGGGAGTCATATATTGCTCCTTCAAGCCTGAACAAGTGATAGGTAACAGATGTTGTATCAACATGATGTTTCACTCAGGTATGACATCTGATGCTGGCATGTGTGCTAGCACACTAACTGTGACGTATATGGCAACAATATCACATACATGGCCATTGCTAGGGGACACAGACCACTTAAGGGTTGCAAACATCCAGATATTCTGTAGACATATGTACAGATGACTGGAATGGCCTGTACAATGGATTAACATGCTGCATGTGAGGCAGATGCCATTAACATGCTATATAAAGTAATGCCATTGGGAAGTGGTAAACAGGCATGGATGGTACACACATCAAAATGGTATAACCCACACAGGATATGATTCTCAACCCAAACACACATACACAAACTCATGTGCCAGTCTGGAGATTAGAACCCCTACCTATCTAGTTATGTCTAATAACCAAGAAACAAACTAAACTTGAATGAAAATAAGAAAAAAACGCCATAAATATGAAGAAACATACTCTTTTAATGAGCACTTTCGTCAGTAGATACACTTGACTTCATCAGATTACATAAACCATTGACATCACTTCCTTTTAAAAGCCAGGCACCACCACATGACCACAATTAATTTCCTCTACATGATTCAAATTGTATTGCAACACTGTTTCTCAAGCTATATTGCCTCTACAGGATTCAGGTTGTATTGCAACACTATGTTTTAAAACTAAACATTGAAATATATGTGAAACTTGATGAAATAATAAAAAACTTACAAGACAAAACAAACTACAATAGTTTGTTCTTCACAGTAACCCATATGTATAAATATATAACAAACATCAATCCAGCATACTGTTGAAATCTAGTTATGTTTACTACAGTGTTATGCACTTAGATGCATCATGGAGCTTATATAAATTCACCTCGTCCCAAGGTACTTCTAAGGTGAATGACATCAGCTGGCCTTGTAAAGTAGGGTGATGGGACATGTACAGGGTGGTACACAACTTAAAATGGTATAACACACACACGATATGATTCTCAACCCAAACACACACACACACACACACACACACACACACACACACACACACACACACACACACACACACAGTTGCCAGTATTGAGATTATAACCCCTACCTATCTAGTTATGTTTACTACAGTGTTATGCACTTAGATGCACCATGGAGCTTATATGAATTCACCTTGTCCCAAGGTACTTCAACAGTAAATTACATCAGCAGGCCTTGTAAAGTAGAGTGATGGTAAGTGTACAGGGTGGTACACAACTCAAAATGGTACAGCCCACACATGATATGATTCTCTCTCACACACACACACACACACACACACACACACACACACACACACACACTTACTTGCCAGTATTGAGATTAGATCCCCTGCCTATCTAGTGATTTGTACTATAGTATTATGCAGTTATCACACATGCTACAGAGCTTACTGGCCTGATAACTAGCCTAGGGTGCTGATAAGGGGAGTAACATCAGCAGGACTGATAAAGTGAGACACTGGGTGGGAAACTTATCAAAATATTTCTTCTTATAAACATACACAGTTACACACACACACATACACACACACACACACACACACACACACACACACACACACACACACACACACACACACACACACACACACACACACACACACACACACACACACACACACACACACACACACTCATATACACACACTCACACACACACACACACACACACACACACACACACACACACACACACACACACACACACACACACACACACACACACACACACAAACACACAAACACACACACAGACACACTTGCCAGATCTGAGAGTAGAGCCCCTGCCTATCTAGTGATTTGTACTATAGTGTTACACAGTTATCACACATGCTATGGAGCTTACTGAGCTGAAAATTGGCCAAAGGTGCTGATAAGGGGAATGACATCAGCAGGACTGATAAAGTGGGGTACTGGGTGGGAAACTTATCAAAATACGTTTATACGCACCACACACACACACACACACACACACACACACACACACACACACACACACACACTTGCTGAATCTGAGAGTAGAACCCCTATCTATCTAGTGATTTGTACTAAGTGTCACACAGTTATCGCATGCACTACTGAGCTTACTGAGCTGACAATTGGCCAAAGGTGCTGATAAGGGGAATGACATCAGCAGGACTGATAAAGTGAGGCAAAGGGAAGTGTTGTGGGTAGGAATGGCCTAAAACTGTTTCACCTACAAACAAACACACACTCCCTCATTATTGAACACAGAACTGTCATGCACACACACTTGCCATTACTGAGATTAGAACCCCTACCTATGTCGTTATTTGTACTATAGTGTTACGCAGTTATTGCATGTGCTACAGGGCTTATAAGGGTGACAGGTGTCCAATGGTACTTCTAAGGTGAATGACAACAGCAAATCTTGTGAAGTAGGACAATGGGAAGTGTACTGAGTGGGAACAGTCTCCTAATACTTAGACCTACAGACACACACACACACACACACACACACACACACACACACACACACACACACACACACACACACACACACACACACACACGTGATGTGATATTATAAACCCAACCTCAGTACCATTACACAATGCAGCTCACCTTTTATGCTGGCACCTGCAGCTGTTTACAACTGGTATGCCACTGTCCACAGCAGGACATCACTGTATGCCATTCAGGGTATCCATGTGTGTGACTCACTCTGTCTGTGTCTCCCTGTGTCTCTCTCTCTCTATCACTGTCTATCTCTCACTTCCCCACATATATGAGTGTGTATACTTGACATATGTTATCTGTTGCCCATATATATGTGTGTGAATCTCACGCAACAAATACAAATATATCACATATGGACCACCTACAGTTAGCTGAGGGTAATCTTGCCTGATGTGTGTGTGTGTGTGTGTGTGTGTGTGTGTGTGTGTGTGTATGTGTGTGTGTGTGTGTGTGTGTGTGGGGATAGTTAAGGTGTACATAGCTGTCTATATGCACAGACATATATACACCTTCTATAGTTAGAGTGGGACTCCATTCCAGAGATAAGTGTACTCCAGTACAGGGTTTTATGTGCTACTGCCATACCTCTCAGGAGTACACAGGACTTTTCTCAATGTACTGGGTTTGTTTAGCAGACATTTTTTGACATGTAGTCTAACGCTGCAATGTATTGTGTCATTACCTAGTGCCAGACATCCTCAGATCATCACAGTGCTTTACCAGAGGAATGCTAGTTGTATGATGCATAGACCAATATTATGAGGGCGGCCATGTACATTCTTGCCCAACAAGGCCATTTGTGAGGTGTGGCTACAGCCAGTTGAGTGATGACATGCTGTGTAAACTTACCTGTGTACCTTAAAGAACTGGATTTCTATTCTACAGTATTTGTTAAAACTCTTGTATTATCTTATAATTTTTTGATTTTTTTTTTGACAACACTGTATAACTTCTATTCTTTTAGCATCTATTTACTCTGTACAAATACGTGGAGTTTTTCTCCCCGGGCCTCTACTGGAAATGGACATGCATCCAGTTAGACTAACTCAGTCAACAAATGTAAAATGTAAATGTAGTATACTTTAACCTACTTAGTATACTACCCTTCTAAGACCTGTTTCTAGTAAAAGTAGGTTATAATTGAAAAAAAAAAAAAAAAAACTTTTAATTCTTCTATTTTTTATATTCTTTTAAGAATTTTTTTAGCTTAACATGTTATGCTAAATTTATTGCTATATAAAACTGCTTTTATGGTATAATTATTGCTGTATAAAACTGTTTTGATGTTACTCTCTATTAAATTGTATGTTTTTTTCCTTGGAGCTTTTCTCCCCGGGCCTCTACTGAAAATGGACATATATCCAGTTTGACTAACCCAGTCAACAAATGTAAAATAAAATAAAATAAAAATAAAATAAACAGTCCAGCAACCTGGTAATATTCTGGTTGGGGATCTCCTGCTTGTGTGGTATCTTTCTAACCTAAGATGTCATATTATGTGTGGCCATACCTCTCACCTGTACATTTTTTGGCAGGTTGTCCAGGTGTTTGGCTAGAGGTTTCATCCTGTCTACGTACACTTGTGTTTTTATGGCAAGTCAGTTACATATAATTGAAGAGTGATGTTAAAAAATAATGACAGACATTGCTGTTTCAGACTATATAATCTTCAGACAATTCCTGCTACTGCAAACTCCTCACCTTATCAACTTTCTCAATATGTAAGGGTGATATTTGCAACACATGCCTATCATTGTGCTTTTGTTCCACTTTTATTTCTGCCCTTGTCCAGACATCTTGCTGTCAGAGGTTGGGAGTTATGGGTGTGGGTACAGAGTGCATTTTACCATGCAGGCATGTCCATTATATGTAAAAGCAAACAAAAGAAAAAAGGATTATTGAGAATAACCACTGCCAACAGTACCAAAAAGCACTTATATTCACAAAAGACATAGCACCTTGGCTACATTTCCTTTAAGATGTCCATTATATATGTAGTATATTCCACATAGCACTGTGACTTCCAGGTATGTCAGTGCAGAGCAGAGGGTGTCACTGAAAGGTATAACAGTTGGCACTGCAGTTATCTGCACATGGCCCTGTCAAAGACAGTACTGTACCTTTGACACTACAAGATGATACTACAGGATCAGTGTGATGGCTCTACAGGAGAATGTGCTGGTCATATCCTGACAGAACTAACCACACATACACATAGCTCATTGACCCCTACATATTGTGGACAGGCAACATGTTTTCATGTGTATTGGTACAGCCCTGCCAATGTGTGCTATGCTGCTATTTTCCTGCAAACATACATGTTATTGTATTTCTGTGGGTATATGGGGGGGCACACCTGTCAACTGTACACATTTGCATAGACTGTGCTGATATTTGCTTTACATTTTGGTTCCCTTTACCCTACTATTGTGCCCTGTCTTGGGGACTAGAGGCATATCAGTAAAGAACACAGGTCAGATTGTAATGGCATACGTTTGAGTTTCAGACGTCTAACCCTTCATAGTCTTACTGCAACTGCGAGTCTTGCTGTGCTATCACTGTGTGAGCCTGTAGGGGGTAATTCAACATTGCCGCAATTTGTGGGGCCTTTACCAGACATTTCTGTGCCTGTGGGGTCCTCGGCAATGGTGGTGGTCTCTGTGGCCCTTCCCTGTGCTGTTCCTGCTGCAGCTGTTTCCACAGGATCATATTGTGTAGCATGGCACATACTATGAACATGTGTGCACATGTGGCTGGAGAGTACTACAAGACTCCACCAGATATGTCAAGGCAGCAGAACTGTGACTTGAGCATCTCAAACACACACTCTATAGCGATCCTGGTCTGTGTGAGTGCCTCATTATGGTATTCTTGTGTGTGTGTGTGTGTGTGTGTGTGTGTGTGTGTGTGTGTGTGTGTGTGTGTGTGTATGTGTGTGTGTGTGTGTGTGCATTTCTGATGGGTGTCATCATCCACGGCTCCACTGCATAGCCAGCATCCCCCACCAGATGGCCATATGGGATGCCTCCACTGGCAAATGCCTGGTACAACTGTGATGAATGCCAGATGTGGGAGTCGTGATAGCTTCCAGGGCTGCCAACACACACATTCATGATAATGCCCTGGGTATTGCACATGACCTGGCAGTTGATGGAGGGGAATCCCTTGTGGTTTATGTAGACCCTACCCTGTTCATCGGATGGTGCTTTGATGTGGCTGTGCATGCAGTCTATGACACCCAGTACCTCTGGGTATTCTGCTACATGGTGGAAGAGATGCATATTGCTGGTCCTCTCCTCATGGGTGTTGGGGAAGTAAATGTGCTCACCGGCATCTGGTAGCATGGCATCCAGGAACTGGTGGAGTACCCTGGATGCAGATGCTTGTGAGACCCCTATGATGTCCCCAGTAGGTCTTTGGAAAGTACCTGTAGCTAGAATTCTTAAGGCTACACATACCTTGGTATCCATTGGGATGGGTTCCCCTCTGTTGGCTCTATGTCTGACTTGAGGCTGGCACAGCTCAGTGATTTGCTGAAGTATGTGTCTGTTCCCCCTGTAGTGCTCTACTATCTCTAGACCATATAGCCCCTGGTAAGTTACTCTTGGTCTGACCACTCTTCTCCTCCTCCTCGGTCTGCGGCAGTTGTCAGCGTTATCCTCCTCTCCACCATCATCTTCTAGCACATACTGATGGATCAAAGCAATGGCAGCCCCTTACATTTTTCCAGTTAAAATTCCCCTGCATGTGTACACCAATGGTGCAGAGTTTGTGGGAAAAAAACAGACTGTAAGGTGTTTCCATAGTTTATACTGTTGTGCTGCAGATGCTGCCTGTATGATTGGCTGACTATGATGCATTCCATTTGCTAGATATGCAATTTGTTCTTGATTGCTTTTACTCTGCTATTTTCCTTTTTTTCCCTTCCCATTTCTTCCCTTTTTATGCTCCGAGGTGGGCCACGCAAACCCGGTGCCCAAATGTAAACAGTCCTGCTATTTCTGGGTTTTTTTTTTGTTTGTTTGTTTTGTTTTAGACCTGGTATGCACTGTGCATACATGTTTAGCTAATCTAAACACTAAGAAATGATCCTCTCTGGACGCGAACACTCTCTTCATTTCATGGAATAAGTCAATACAGCCTCAGACACACCCCCTTGCTTAGCTCTGCTTAGCTAAGCTTATCTGCGTGCCATAGGGCTCCAATGTGCTTGCACCATGCATGACACACCCCCTTTTCATGTCTCTTGCTCCTCCTACTTACACGATCATGATATAGCACCTACATGGTTAGGTGCAGTTTGGCACTTAGAAGACTTTTTTTAAGATTCAGAAAATGTCCCCTCATTTGCATACCGCACTTCCTTAGTCCATAGTTAGTGCACTACTCCAGAGCCTTTCCCCTTAACAACCACTGTCCCCTGGTATTGTTTTGATGCTGCATGCCATAAACTATAATGGCAAAATGCAGATTTTTCCTTAAAATTGAGTTTTCACATTTTTTTTTATTTTTGGCACAATCCCATTTGCATGCTGCTGCCCTATGCTTAAATGGCCGAGATCGGCCAAAAAAAACTTTTATTTTTATAAAAATGAAACATCTTTCCAATGGCCATATATGTGGTCACTGGCATGCCTAAAGATTATAATACATGCTTTTTTTGAGCTGTCATGCCTCCATTTTCATTTTTGCAGAAATGTATTTGGCTAGTAGCAGAATACATTTCTGCAACTAACACTATTCTTGCACGGATGCCTGTCTGCTTGCTGAATTGCTAATTCACCTCATTTGCATGGTTTTCACCAGCAAATGAGGTAATTAGCATTATGCAGTGGTGTCTGTGCAGGAATGGTGTAGGCAGGCTCGTGCACATCAAAACAGTAATTTGCTGGCTTGCTTGATGACCATATTCCATGCAGGAGTAGCTACACTGTTCCTGCACACAGAAATTAGTTTCTTGAATCCTGGGGATAGTTTATTATTTCATCTGTATTTAAATATTGATAGACTAATATGGGAGGGGTACACTGGGAAGAAGAAGAGTTAAAAGCAGTTAGAATGTTCTGATAAAATCCTAATATGTAATATAATTTTAAAGGGAGATGCCCAGCATACTGTTACACAACTATATAATGCTTGCAACTTTACAAACAATACCATCAGTCCTAAGATAATGTCTACTATTAAACAGAAGAGTCACAGACATTATTTCAAGCACAGAGAATGGAGAGAAAAAATGTATGTGCAAAAGAATGAATGTAGTTTTATTTCTAAACTGTTAAAGGTTAAATGGTGACCTGTTTGTTTGTACTTCAAAAGCAGGAACAGGGTTATGTAGGTATTTTAGTCATGATAAAACTTCATTAGTGGATGGGTGTTGTAGATAAAGTAACACATCACCATACATTCACTCATTCAAAACAAAAAGATGGGTAAAGAAACTATCAGTGGTGTATTGTTCCTTGGAAATAAGAATCTAAAATTAACATCCAAACTTCTAGGAGAAAGCTCTGCTACCAGTTGGTTCATATGTAAGTGCTAGGCTAGCTGCCCTTTTAGGTCATTTTAAACCTAGTTAGTTTTTCTTGGTGAGAATCAAATCTTGTACTTTTTGCCTGGGAGGTAAACATTTTAACCATTATGCCAACCCCTAACCCCAAAGATTCCCTATGTCCTACTATACATACTTGTAGATGTTTTCAATAGCGGTCCATGTCACGGCCACTATATCTATCACAGAATGTTAGCAGGTTACTCCAGGCCATGGCATGCATAACACAGCTTATCTGTGTAAATCCTGCCATTACCTGAACACTTGTTTATCAGCTATCATTATGCATGACAAGCATGCGGACAGCCAGCACACTTAGAAATTGTGACAGCATGGCATGACACTGTGTCATACAAAACTGACATTTATCTCCATTGTAAAACAACTGCTACACAGTTAGACTACTGAGAAACTGACAACATAACACAAGCACTGTGACCTGTAGTGGGTTATGTGTGATGTATGCCTCACTACATTGGCCAGCAGACTGGTTACTAATACAATTCACTTTTAGCAAAGATACTAATCTGTTAACTAATGTAGGTTATACCCTGCCTCCCTCTAATCTAGTGCTATTTTTATAGGTACCATATAAGAAGTCTTAATGATGTCCACCCAACGCAACCTATTAGCACTAGATATTTCTAGTATTTAATTTATTTGTCACAAAAATTGCACAGATTATCTGATTTCTGTCCAAGAATACCCAATTTGTAAAAATCTAACAGATTTAACCACAGTAACATTTACAAAGCTTTTCTTCTAGACCTATTTATAACTGATATTGTACATAAATATACAAATGTCTAATACCTCCTTAATACTCTCCGTGTTCATCTACTTATCTTAGCCTTCCTCTCTTTTAAATGATTGACAGTTCCTCCAGTAATTGTAACACCCTGATCCAGAATTGAATCAAATTTAGAACAAGCAAAAATATATGCTCCCTTAACTGGCCAACTTTGTAGCAATCTACAGATACTACACAGGACCAAGCTCTGTTAAACCCCTTACTAAAACCTAACTTGGACAAACATTTCTATATTAAACAAAAACATATAAGGGAACAGCAGTGTTCTTTGATCACCCTGACTCCAAATTCCAGGAACAAAGTTTAGGACAAATGGAAAGGGAAAAAAATGCAGTGAGCCTCCACAAATTTCACATCTTTGGACAATACTGTATAATAAGCATCAGGAAAGCAAAATTCCCAATATTTGAAAAAAAAATCTTGATCTCTTAATCTAGATTTCTTCCAGATTCTCAAAGAAATCTCCTACTTTGATTCATCCTCATCCCAAACTTGCTACTCATCTCAAAACTTTCAACTTCATAGTTTCATAGTTTAAAGTTTAGTGTTACCTACATTTAGGTCCCAAAAATGCAATCTCCTTTTCCCCAAAGATGAACTTCCTGTTTTCTATGCAATCATCCAGTTGTATTTTAAAGCTGTCCTAAGATATTACAGTATGTATGTATAAAGGGAATTTCGCACATAACTAGCATAGTAAGTGTTTTTTTATTTTTGTCCAGCTTTTATTCATTTTAAGTAAACTAAATGTTCTAGCATATTCTTGCATCTATAAACACATTTTGTTCATTCTTATGTGATCCTACTCACCAGGGCTGTGCCTGTAAATGGCCAATTGAGATCAGTGCACTCTTAGTCAAATGATGTCATGTTTAATGTCAGTATTAGATTATGTCTTGTCACTATATCAATGCAAGCATAACCAAATTAACAACTGGTTTCCCATTCAATATACCCCATTTCAACTCAAAACAACTTTAAAAACTTCACCCAACATACTAGAAGATTACAGACATATCAGCTGTAGGTTTTATTTTTGAAAATCTCAGAATAAATCACATGTAATTGATCCTTTTAATTCTATACAAAAGTAAGCACCTGGATTCAGAAACCTTTGCCACGTTGTAGTAAGCAAACCTGCATGATGAGCAGCCACATGCAAGAGTGTCTGATACAGAAAAACAAGCTCCACGTTTTGGCTAGACCCAAGAGTGCAACCATGAGTGATATTTACAATTGCCATACAAAGACATGGTAATGAGTGATATTTTTAATATGAGCCTGTCTGTATATGGTAATGAGGTAGAAGATGATGGTGGAGCAATTCCGAAGTGTATGAAATCACGCAATGGAGCTGTGCTCAGTACAAATTTGAAGACAGTGAAATTCTTGTGTTCAGAGAGACAAAATCACTAAGTAATGTTAGGGGTTGTCACAACATTAGTAAGCGTGCATCTGCAAGAGGATCTATTAGCCACTGCTATGGCCAACAGAGTATAATGTCACCTCTGGAGGTGCTGGGTCATGTGGTCAGAAAGTCCTTCTATGTGGCACATCTTATTACTAAGGGTTTTGCATCCAGGAAGAAAGAGATCATTGTCTCCCTCTACTCTTACCTCATTAGGCCAGTCATCGAGTACAATGTCCCATTTGGCATGTACCTCACTAGACATCTGCAACAACTGGAGTGGCCGCAAAAGTACATCACAAAGAGGATCCTAGGCCTTAAACACTTGCCTTATATGGACAGACTCAAAAAACTCCAGCTATTCTCTGTCTCATATCGCCTACTTAGAGGTGATCTCTGCTTGACTTACAAAGCCATGTCTGACCTGAAATGCTACATCTAAAGACATCCTAATCCCTCCACACCACATGCTCCAGAGACCTCAACCTCATTACTGCAATTAACAGAACATGCTGGAGGGATGGTTTCATAACTCAGAGACTGCCCGTGTTACGGAATAGAATTCCCATACATGTGAAGCAGAGCACCTCGCTGACCCTCTTCAAGAGAAATCTTGATGAGTGGATGGGAAACAGAAAATTCACCCCAGAGATAACTCCAGTGGCTCTACTCGACAGACACACTGGGAACTAAAGTCGGGTGGCACTATGCCAGGGTAATCCTATGGCTAGGCTTGTAAAGGCCCCAGGGCCATTAGCCTAGTACACACCTATGAACCTATGAACTTAGGACATAGTTACTGTAGGGTGAGTCAGGGAGCAGCCAGAAGCAGAAAAATATCATGCCACAAGAAGGCATGTACAGTGCATGCTGTGGTGCTGGCAAAGAGGCAGCAGATTGCACATAGCATCAAAGCACAGCACACAACATTAAAGGAGGTTAGCACAATGCTTAAGATGTTTACCTTCCAGGTACAAGGTGCAGGGTTTGATTCTCACATAGTGTAATTGACTGGGCTTATAATGGCCCACAAAGGCAGTTAGCCTAGTAGTAACCTGTGAACCTATATACTACAGGAAATGTGATACATGTGAAATTAATACCAGGCTATACTTACCTGTGCATAGGCTGGCTACAATGTACAAAGGGCAGAGCACAGTTATCATTTTGCACAGGTGGGGAATGGAACACAGGAGTGGATGTTTTTCACAGGGCACTGTGTGACTGTTGAGGTGTACGAAAGTAAAATGTGTAGTTCTGGGGAATGTCAGTAATGTATGTGATGTACTGTGGTCTATGGTGGTATGAGGGTAGGATTGTAGGGACACATCACAGCAGGAGCTGCAAGCTGTGGCAGTCTACTGGACATGTCCAAGGCATGTATAGTACCCCACCCATGATAGGTTTCTGCACCAGGAGTTGGACTAATGTATTAAATGCCAGTGTGCCACTTACCATTTAGCAATGTCTGCTGACAGATGTACCAGTCTGGCAATAGCCACAACCATGGAGATGACATCTCCTGGGTGTGGACACCTCAACACAAGATGTTACAGTGGAAGTGCTACCACTGTGGAAGTGGGACATTGGTCATCCACTGTCATATTGGCTACCATCTATGGATGTAGCAGTTGACCACCTTTGTGGACAACCACTCACCCCTGACAGGCAAGCCAGAGAAAGAAATTGCTTCTTAAAGTGTGTAATTAAGATTATTCAGGAAATCACACATACTGGATATGTACTTCATAGGTCATTATGCACACCCTGGATCACTCTCACTATCTCCACCATAGTTGTGATGGTACTAGCCTGTGCCTCCACAATGGCCCTGCACATACACTGGGTTGTGGTGACTGACACACCAACTTCAGGCCAGAGGATGTTAATTATGTGTCCAGCAAGTATCTCCAGCAAGTGTCTACCTTCCTGTGATTACCTCTCTACCCATGGGTTCTTGTGGCAGATTCAGTAATTTGCCCACTCGGGGCCAGCACACTTCCCTGATTGATAACATCCCTACTGAGGTGTGGCTAATCTGGATATCCACAGCCGAAGAGACTGAGTGCATAGTCTGTGTTCTGTACTACCTGACTGTGCCAGCTCATCCCCACCATCATTATCAGAGGCTGCAGATTCTCTAACATCAGACAGGGGGCAGTACTACAGTACTGGTGCCAGATAAGGAATCATCTGTGAAACACCAAAGCAAAAATTATCCAGTGTAAGTAGGACCTAGCATCTACAACTATGCATGTGACCATTACAAATACAAAAATTATAACAATTAGTTCTTTATTTGTATACCTTGGGCAGATGGCTGTGAATGTCAAACCCCTGATGTACCTGTATGACATAAGTAAGATAGCTTTAATAAGACTGATATTAACTAATGATTGCAGAGGAATTTCAGGTATTGATATGCAGAAATAGGCCTACATACCTTTGATTGCCTCAGTGGATTGACTTTGGGGATCTGTCTAGCTCACCTCCCACATCCGGCACTGTGCTGTGGGACTTGTAGAGGTGCTACACCCTCTGAGAGAGGCCAGAAACTCCTCTGTCTTCATGAGAGGGAGGGTTGGCATAGTTAAAGACTAAACTTCAGAGATACAAGGTACATGGTTTGATTCTGACCTCTGTTTATTGGCTAGTCTTGTAATATTCTGTGGACAGATAGATTAGTATGAACATATGAACACTTGATGGCTTCCCACCCATTGCCCTAACCTCACATCCTAGGAGTTGTACTCTTTTTTGGGAATCACGTACTGTACCATTGTCTGTGCAGCATGCTATTTCATAAGCACAGTTCTGGCCATCGATTGAATTAATGTTTGTGACAGGTACCACATTGGCTGTGCTGGTCTGCTGCCTGCTGGCCAAAGAGCCATCTCCCATGGAGACATAAGGCCTAGAGTAGTACATCATTCTCTGCATCAGAAAACTTGGGATTATTGGTGGATGTCACAGCAGATTCACATGTATTCTTCTGCTTGCTCTGTCTGCTAGGCATTACACTGTTGCTATGCAAAACAGTGGAATTACCAGCCTTGTTCTTGCATGGATTTTACAAATTGTATTACCACAAGTATCCTCCTTTTCCACATAGCATGCTGTTTATGTTCCTGACAGTTATGTATCTGTAGCCACAATATTTAAGTAGTGTCAGGTACATAAAATTACAGAGTACATTTTTCCCCTCAAAAGAGTCACATACTAGTATAAATGACCAAGGTGATACAAGTGTTGTCAGTGTGCTGACTGATTTTTTAACAGTATACACAGGGATACAGGACTGCTTTGTTACAATCCTCAAAGTGCCATTGTGAACCATCATAGTTCACTAACTATATTTTTTGCTTTTGCCATGCATCATGCAGATGAGGTGCCTATCAATGCCTGTTATTGCACAGCACATGAGACATGCAAGACCTGGTTTGGGTTCATTGCCATATTTCACTGAGATTTTCAAGGTGAGAAATCAAGACTAGGGGAGTAGGGGAGTGCTCCTTTTAAAGTACAGAGGTGGTGTGAGGAGGAGTCAAACATTTTTGTCTGTCTCTTCCATAACAATCATAGCTGGAGACTCTTACAGGATGGCTATTAAAAGCCCTGTTGTAAGACTGAAGCATGAATAGTTTAGCCCAGGATGTCACCCATGCAAGTGGCATTACACGCACGGGGGAACAGTGCCATCACTATTACAGTGACATAAGGTGATGATATAGTGACATCCTAGACATATGGGAAGATGAAGTAAAACAGTGGGCACCATCTATTGTTACACCTATAAGTTATTTTAGCTATACATATAACCTGCCACTCTGTGCCATCCACAAATATTGCACAGTGCTGATTTTATCTCTATAGCCCATGAAGTCATGGAAGTAAAATAGCAGCACCACAAGAGATGGTTGGAATGCCTAAGGGAGTGCTGTGTTGAATATACTGACTTTAGACTGTAAACAGTAGTAGAAATTCATTCCAAAATAGTATACCTTTCATATACCATTGTCAGTTCTGACATAGGTCAAAGGTAGCAGGGAAAACAGCTCTTGTACTACACAAAGAAAGCACCTAACTAGGCATATCCAAGGGTCAGCTTCCAGTGATTTCTCCTGTCCACCTGGTACATCTTGGCATACTGCGGCAATGCAGCAATTGCCTCATGTACGCAGACAACCCTCTCCTCCTACCACCAAACACTACAACCTGTGAGAGATGCACTTAACATAGCCAAACTGGAAGCAAAGCTTTCTCCACCCAAGATTGTGCTAGACAGTCAAGAGGAGAAGGTTAACACCCACACAACATCTCAAACAACACATAGTCCTTCAAAACCCACACCACCAAAACCCACACATAGCAACACAAATCCCACATATGCAGAGGCTCTTAACATTAACCTGCCCAAGCAACAACGACCTCCAAAGTGGAAACACAAACAAACACCACCCCCAAACACAACCAAAGCATCACATAGCTCACAGTACCAGTGTGCCACCCAACAGTAGCCCCTAAGGCAAGACAACGTACCCAACACTTTAGTCATAGGTGACTCTATAGTCAGGCACACTGATGTCCCACTCACCAGGCTGAACAAGGAGAAAATTACTGTTAGTTGCCTGTCAGGTGCCAGGATCTGTCACATAATGCTTGCACGCAAGTCACTTCACAACAAGTACAAATATGACTCTGTCATTGTCCATGTTGGAGTGAATGACTTAAGGCATACCTCCCTGGACTACATGAAAAGAGACATGGAAGAGCTCTTGGTTCATGTAGCCCAGGCAGGTATGACTCTAGCCCTGAGTAGCATCCTACCATCGCCCAGAATGATACCACAGTATAAGGACAAAATGATTGACTTCAATAATTGGCTAAGCTTCTGGTGTCATTCAAAGGGTATCCAGTATCTGTCTGCCTGGGACGACATGATCGACAAACCATGATGCTTTGCAAGAGATGGTTTGCACCTGTCACCCCTGGGGTTCAGGTTACTGGTCAAGGCTCCTGCCACCCCTACACTGCCTTTTTTATGCAAGGTTCAAAGGACAAAACTACCACTGTAATGGGTACAAGTAAGCAAAATCTGAAGGTAATGCTACTCAATGCTAGAATTCTAAACCTCAAGATGCACTCTCTCTCGAGGCTCTCCTAAAAATGTAGAACATCGATATCTGTGCAGTAACTGAGACCTGGTTCAAAGCTCCAGAGAGCACCCCTGTAATACCAGGGTACAACTCATACCACACTTTTCGGCCACTAGATCAGAACTAAATCACTAAAGGTGGAGGAGTTTCCATATTCACCAAGGATATTCACACCTCCAGGCTGGTTGTCCAACACAATGCATCTGAAATTCTCCAGGTGCAACTAACACAAGGTAAGACTGCAATACAAATTGTAGCTTGCTACAGATCCCCCACCATGCCCCAAGATTCTCACTACACCTTTCTAAACATACTGGAAAATATTAAGATAGAACCAAACACCCTAATACTGGTGATTTAAACTACCTGGCCATTGACCGGGAAAACTACTCCTGTACCAACACCTTTGCTCAACGGTTCTTGGAATTCATAAATTTCAACGATGTTGAGCAACTAATCCACAGTCCCACCAGGGATACCAATATTCTAGACCTGGTCATTACCAACATGGGAGATCAATGCTCTACACCAGTGGTCACCCCCTCGTTGATCAGATCAGACCATAAGCTAATCACCCTTGACATCCACATTCCATCCCCACCCCCCTTTAAGAAAACCTCCGTAAAAAACTTCTCCAAAGCCAACTTCATGCTTCTCAAGTCAGAAGTAACAAACTTCATGATACGCACACAGATGGGAACTGGAAGTTCAACTGCTGAATTCTACACTAAGGTGCTGTATGAGCACATTCACTCATGCATGAACTGAGCCATCCCAAATAGAACAAGACGCTGTCCTCTAAAAAAAGGAAGCCAGTCTGGTGGTCCCTTGCCATAAACAAGCTGTACAACAGAAGGAAGAAACTGTTGCAGAAAAGAGGAAGAACCTAGGATTCAAACCCCCCCCACCAGCCTCAGTAGACAGCTGAGATCCCTCATAAAATCTTCCAAAGCTAGTTCTGAAAACAAAATTGCCAAAGATTCCAAAGACAACCACAAAGCATTCTATAGCTATGTCAAGAATCTAAATGGCAATACTCAGATCTGCTCTGAGCTACAGTAGAATGGCACTAGATATACTAATCCCAAGGATATTGCAAATATCCTGGCAGATGGATTCAGTGCCAACTTCACCCCCCTCTCACCCCCTAAAGGACCCATCTCAATACAGAAAGAATGCCAAATTCCAGTAATCATGGCCACTCAGGGAAAAAACTCACTCTCCAAGCCAAGAATACAGCATACATGGGACCAGACGACATCCCAGGCAGTGTACTGTAAGAACTACAAAATGAACTGGCACCTCATCTATGTGTCATGTTTAATCATAGCCTCCCCTCAGGCTTCATGCCCACAGAGTGATGCACAGCTACAGTCATCCCACTCCACAAGGGGGAATCCACTTTGGATCCTAGGAACTACGGTCCCATCAGTCTGATGAGCTTGATCTGCAAGGCCATTGACCATATTATCATGGAACTTATAAACAAAGGCATTGGCAACCTTCAAACACTGGACCCCACCCAGTTTGGGTTTGTGAAGGGCCAATCTTGCCTCCTGAACCTGATCAACTTCTTCAAATCAGTCTCCAGAACCGTGGACGAGGGAAAGGTGGTTCACACAGCCTACTTGGACCTCGCCAAGGCTTTTGACACTATTCCCCACTCTGGAATCATAGATAAACTTACTAAGCTGGGCATTAATCCCTACATCACTTATTGGGTTGCAAACTGGCTTACTGACAGGACACACATTGTAAAAGTAGCTGACTCCAAATCCAGCTCCAGGCAAGTGACAAGTGGTGTACCGCAGGGTTCTGTCCTTTGACCACTCTTGTTTGGCATCTACTTCTCTGAAGCACAGGCCAACACTAAGGGACTCTGGCTTACAAAGTTTGCAGATGACTGCAAGGTGGGAGCCATTATTGAATCCCCAAATGATGTGGATATACTACAAAAGGGCCTTATCGAAACAGATGCTTGGTGCCAGAGCCATGGGTTCAAGCTAAATGCCAAAAAATGTATAGTAGTCCCCTTTGGGAAAAAACCACGTACCTCTGAACTACTACATAGGTGGCAGTACATTAAAAACTGAATGTGTGATAAGAGACCTAAGGACACAGGTGGACAGTGGTCTCACCTTTGATAACCACATAGCCACAATAGTTAGAAAATCCTTCTATGTGGTACACCTCATCACTAAGAGCTTTTCATCCAGAAAAAAAGGAGGTCATTGTCCCTCTGTACTCAACCCTCATTAGACCCATTATAGAATACAATGCCCCATTTGGAATGTACCTCACAAGACATCTGCAACAACTAGAAAGGCTGCAGAAATACCTCACAAAGAGAATCACAGGCCTAAAGCAGATGCCTTATGCTGACCATCTAAAGAAACTCCAGCTGTACTCTGTCGCATATCGCCTACTCAGAGGTGATCTCTGCCTAACATACAAGGCCATGTCAAACCCAGAGTTGTTGGACATGCTACACTTAAAGAAATCCCAGTCCCTCCGAGCCACATACTCCAGGGATCCTAACCTTGTTATCATGATGAATAGAACATGCTGGAGAGATAGGTTCCTGACCCAGAGACCCCCCCCCCCCATACTCTGGAATAGGCTGCCCATACATGTCAGGCAGAGCACCTCAATGGCCCTCTTCAAGTGGAACCTTGACGATTGGATGGGAGATAGGAAATTCACCCCGGGGATCATATCAGTAGCCCTGCTAGATAGGGGTCCAGGAAAGTAAATACTTGTGGGAAGCAATAGCCAGGGGATCATTATGGCTAGGCTTGTATAGGCCCTAGGGCCGATAGCCTAGTACCTACCTATAAACCTATGAACCTATGAATGTTGTTAGTATGTTTTTACATGCTTCCTCTCATATACTTGGACAAGTGGGTCAGGATGTTAAGCCTCTGCTACATTGTGAGGATGCTTGAGGATTCAATTCCTTCCCCTTGTGTCACAATAAAATATTTAAATTGAGGTTTCAGTACTATTATACTACAGCATTAGATGGTGTAAATGTGTAAGAGCAACATTTATGGGTGGGAGGATATCTGTGTCATTGACAATATTTGTCAAAATAGTTGTTTCCTTTGCCTCTAATCTTCTAGTGAAATGTGCCTGAACATCACAATTTATTTGTATCTGTGCTGTGCAATTGTCTCAGACATCAGTGCTGTGTCTCTGTCTAGAGAACACTGCTGGTTTGTCCAAGTAACTTATCACATTAACCCTCTATGTGTCAGAATGCAGGTGATGGTGGCTGTTGGTTCACATTCCCCTCTCAGTTTTGTATGCTAACAGCCTTGTTAAACTGAGAAGTGTTTGTTGGTCCTTCAATTATATTACATTTCAACCATAATATAGTCAAAATACATATCGGCTTCAATTTTTCATTGTATTTGTACTTCTCTCTCTCTTTCCTACCATCTTTGTCTCTATCTTTTCTATTGCATGTGTTGATTTTGTTTATTATTATGTTTCTTTCCATTTATTTCCTATTATATACAGCAGCAACAGAATGATCTGCACCTATCCTGTGGGCAAGGCCTTTCGGCCCCCCACAGGTGGCAGCTGAAGAACGCCCCCGTTAGAAGCTCCTAGAACATCTGGGCCTTTGCCACAATGACCTCCATACCACCTGTCCTACCTGCACCTCCCACTTCAGGTACCTCTGCATTGGATGTATGGACAGTTGTATCCACCAGTAGCAGTGCCAGTAGAGATGACACCTTTGTCACCCAACGGCAGATGGCAGACATTGCTAGTGAAGATTATTGACTGGAGGTTGGATGCCTAAATCAGTCAGACAGGGACCCTCCTTCGACAACTCATTGAGTTGTTTCCCTGTCCATCATCATCTTTACTATCTGAGACAGGGCTCAGTGGTGATGGTACTCACTGGGTAATAGCTGGCAGAGACTGCAGCTACAGAGACCCCATATTATCCCCAGTCTTGGTGTTCCCCTTTCTCTTTTGTCCATACCCACTCCTGTTTTTTATTTCTCTTGTCTTCTCTCCATTGTGCCCCCTTGTTTATCTATCTTCATCACCATTGCGTTTTGCCTCCCTTATTGTTTTAGAATACAACATGTCAATCATGCCTGGCTTCCTCTGCTACCTATCCTAACCCTCTTACATTCCTCTTATATTACTTCCTTCCCTCCTACTTACTTTCTCATTATACATAAAAATGAGTTCCTCTTCTTCAGAAAAATATCTCCCCCCACTTTTCCGACCTCCATCCTGCTCGTTCTTCAGTTTTTTTTACCTTCTGCTTACTTCTCTTTTTCATCTCTTTCCTTTACTCCAGTTCCTAACATTCAATCTGGTCAGCAAACATAGGCAAACACACCTTAGCTATGTCCATATAGGGTTCGCAAATCACTTATATTTTGTGATTGTACTGTGCACTGTAATTGCAAACAGTACCTTCCATGCCCACGTACAACCAGTAAGGAATGGCACAGTTCATTGTTTAACAAGTGCTAAGTACAATCGCCATCATATACTATGGCTTATGTGACATGGCGTTTCCCTAGTAGTGTTGGTGTGAGACAGTGTGCAGAGATAACATCAGATAAAACTGACATGCTTTGGTTAACTGCTTTCTTAGCTCAGCTAGTAAATGAAGTGTTTTGTACAGTATAAAAGGGGAAGATTTTGGGTTCAAGTCTCTTCAGGTTTGTAATGTTTTTTGACAATTGTGTGCAAATATAGAAGCATAACTATTTGTAGTAATGTTACCACAAAAATGAAAAGAATCATAAAACTTTCAAAGGAGACAATGAGCTATTGTTCTACTCAAAGTACAACCCCTTCTGTCCTAAGTCAGTCCAACTTGAATATAAACAAGCTGTCTATATAATCTTCTATAACTAATGGAACTGAACTAATTCCTCTTTCATACTTTTAACAGGTTTAAGTTTACATGCTATTATGCAGTACTTTCCTGTATGTCTTAGGTTTCACAATCAGTTCAGTATTTGTAAGGGCATTAGTGGAAAAATATTAGTCAGTTGCTATACCTTTAGAGTCATCACTGAATTGAACAATGATGTGGTTATCTCCAGGAACATCATTAGGACAATACTGTTTTAAGAAAATTCATATTTTAATTATATGTGTATGTGGACATTTCTGGGAAAAAGGCAACAACTCATTAGAACCTGAACTTTCTGCCAAGTACCACCATTCTTTATATATAAAATAATCTACAGTATTACATTATTCGTAGGTGGTTATATGGCTATTGACTCGAAGATCTTTATTAGCCTTGCAGTGTGTACCTGATATAATACTAGAGAAACCCAATATAAATGATCTTGCCTAAACTTGAGATCTTAGTTAGCAATAACTGCCCATATCTAGGAAGGTCATAGGTGAAATCCCTAGTAGGAATTTATGATTTCCCATCCAGTCATCCAGGCTACGCTTGAACATGGTCATAGAGGAGTCTTGTTTGATGTGAACTGGTAGCCTGTTCCAGAGGAGTAGCAACCTCTGAGAGACAAATCTGTCTCTTCAGCAGATCCTACATATGTCGCAGGCCAGGTTAAGGTCCCAGGAGCAGGTGACCCTTGTCTCATTCGACTTACAGAAATGCAGCATTTTCATTAGGTTTGGGTTCGAGATTTTTCTGTAGGCCAGGCATAAGTCTTCTCTAAGTAGTCTGTATGCTACTGAGTACAGTGACAGTGACTTCAGTTGGTCAATGTATGACATGAGCTGGAGACCCTGGATTTTCTTGGTTAGAAATATCTGAGGTCTCTCAAGTTCCTGCAGGTGCCTGGTAAGGTACATACCAAAGGAAGCATTGTACTCAATTATTGGCATGATGAAGGTCAAGCACAGGGGTGTTATGACATCTTTCAGTCTTGAGGCAATGCTTTTGCTAATGGGGTGTGCGACGTAGAATGCCTTCCTTACCACAGTAGACACATGTTGGTCAAAGTTTTGGCTACAGTCAACTTGCGTTCCCAAGTCTCTCACTACTGAGTTGTTACTTAAGGTATTATTATTTATATGATAGTTTGCAGAGATATTGTTTTCACTGAAGGGGATGATAATGCATTTTTTAGCATTGAGTTTGAGTCTATGGCTTTGGCACCAATTATTGGTTTGTGTAAATCCCTCTTGAAGTATATTGACATCATTTGGGGATTCAATGATTGCTCATAATTTGCAGTTGTCAGCAAACATAGTCAGCCACAAGCCCTCTGTTTTGGCCTGAACTTCTAAGAAGTATATTCCAAAGAATAGGGGGCCCAGCACTGACCCCTATGAAACACCACTGGGGACAGGTCCGCTGACTGAGGTAAAGTCCCCAACTTTGACTGAGTGTGATCTGTCGGTGAGGCAGTTAGCAACCCACCTGATGGCATAAGGACTGATCAACTGGGAGAGTTTATCAATGATGCCCAAATGTGGGATTGTGTTGAAGGCTTTGGCTAAGTCAAGGTAGGTTGTATGCACAGATTTGCATTTGTCTACGGCTCTAGTGACATTTTTGAAGAAGTCCACCAGGTTTAACAGGCATGACCTGCCTTTGGCAAAACCAAATTATGTTGGATCAAGGGTTTGGAGATCACATATATCCTTATTTATAAGGACCATGATGATTCATGCCATGGCCTTAGAGATAAGGCTAGTTAAGCTTATGGGTCTGTAGTTCCCAGGGTCTGTTGCTGTACCCCCTTTATTAAGGGTGATGATGGTTGCTGTTTTCCATTCAGCAGGGACAAAAAGCAGTACTCAGGCTGTAGTTGAAGAGAGTACCTAATGGAGTTGCTAACTCATGTTTTAGGCCATTTAAAATGCAACCTGGGATGCCATCTGGTCCCATAGATGCTGTGCTGTTGGCCTTGGAGAGAGCATTAATGACTTGCTTTTTGGAGATGCAAGGTGAGGGAGATGTAGAGGGAATGCTTTGTGGAATGTTTGGAAGGGGCAGGGTGGGTGAATTTTTTGCCAAACCTGTCGGCTAATTGGTTAGCTATTTTTTGCAGGATCAGTGTGTGCGATGCCATACACGTCTGGGTCCTACCTTTTAGGTTATGGATATAGCTGAAGATTGCATTATGGTTATCCTTATCTATGGTTGCTAATTTTTTTTCAAATTTGCCCTTAGAGGATTTTACAAGTTGTCTTGTTTGTTCAATCAGAGGAGGGTGTTCTTCCATTTCTGGGACCTCTCTTTTGCATTCTTAGACAAGAACTTCTTCCTCTTGTTGTATAACTTATTCATACTAGATGTCCATCAGGGAGGCTTGCTTTTTTTTGAGGATCTCATTTAGATCATATCAGGCACAACTGTGTCAATATATTTGTGTAAGTGCTTGTACAGGGCATTTGTGAATACCTTAGTATAGTTGTTAATGTCATCCATGGGAACAGGAGCTTGGAAATTATTTTTGCCGTCCTTTAGGAGGGTATAATTAGCTTTGGTGAAATTTTTTCAGCCTGATTTCACCTAAAAGGGGTTTGGATGTTATAGTTATTTCAAATGTGACTGATTTGTGATCAGATTTAACCAGTGAGTGTCCTATATTTGTGGTGGTGCAGCGGTGACCCATGTTGTTGAGGACTAGGTCAAGAATATTTGAGCCCGTTATGGGGTTGCATACTATTTGTTCCTGGAAATTAGTGTTAACAAACTCCAGGAACCTTTGTGCAAGCATGTTGGTACTCATGTAAGTTTCCCAGTCAATGGAATGATAGTTAAAATTGCCCATGACTAGAGTGTTTGGTTATAATTGGATTTACTCAAGTAGGTCCAAATAAGCACCGTGGGTACCATGGTCCATTGAAGATGGCCTATAGCTAAAGATGACTTGAAGGGGGACTCTTACCTACAGTTAGTTGAACTTGGAGTAACTCCATGGACTTTTCCTGTCTAACCAGTCTAGAGGTGTATTTATCTTTGATGAAGATAGATACTCCTCCTCCTTTGGTTCTCAGATGAAGGAAGGTGTCTGGTACATTGAACAAGTGATTTGGGAAGGTAACTTTCTTAGAAAATGAGAGATAATTAGATATTTAGAGTGTTAGAAATACCTCTGCTTCTATATTTGCTGTGACATTTTGGAACAAGTCTGCAAGATACATTACTGGTGAATATGCAAATGTCTGTGATGACCTTAATTGGAAGAGGAGGAGGAAGATGATAAATAAAGGAAGGCTATGAATTGGTAGAAAGGATAGGGTACATGGTGTGTTGGATTTTTGGGGGTATACTACTGCTGCTGTTAATGTAGTTCAGGCATTGAGGTGATTAGAAGTTTGCAAACTGAGATGGGTAAAACAGGAATATCACAGAAGAAAGTTAGGGGGTATACAAATAGTTGAACAGAAAAGACAGAGGGCATGAGAATGCATGCTGTAGTAATGTTAGTCAGACTTAGGAAAATAACTATTTGCTATTGTTCAGTGTAAATATGGTTAAAGGATATGGACAGGAAGTGGTGGAATGGAAATTTAAGGTAATGAAATACAATGAGGAAATGTGTGAAGCTGAAGTAAAGACACAGTTATGTGATTTCAGGCATGTGAAAGAGACGTGGCATAAAGGTGAGACAATTGTTAGTTTCCTTAGTGGTTTTGTAATGCCAAGTACAAGCAGATTAAAAGGCTAAACATGTACAGGAAGGAAGAATTGAGATGGGAAGATGGGGGCATGGGTAAGGTGGACTGCATGAGATGAAGAAGTAGAACTGGAGTAATTTACAAAGAAGGAAGGAAGAGGAAACTGAAATGAAAGAGGAGATGAGTAGGCTAAGAGAAAAACAGGTAAAATATAGTGAGGCTTGGGATGAAGTATGGCAAGCCACTAAAAATCTTAGAGAGCCAGGCCCATTCCATGGCTTTCACATGAGATTATTTATGCAGGTAGTGTAAGAAAACCTAGAAAGATAAAAGAGATTGCCAGGAGGAAGCAACCTGTTGGAGATGAAGATAGGAAGATGTAAACAATTTGTGCATGCGTTGGTTTAATGAAGAGAACAGGAGGTATTACTTTAAATAAGGAGTTTATGGTTGGAGGCCTAAGATAAGGAGGGAGAAGACATGTAGATGATTAATTTATTTGGGTGAAGAAAGGAGACTAAAGATGGAGTGCGGTGGATAAAGATCCAGTCTTAGGCCAACTGGCACCTTAGGGGAAAGTTCCATGATGCGCCCCCACTGTCCATCCTACACACACACACACACACACACACACACACACACACACACACACACACACACACACACACACACACACACATACACACACACACACACACACACACACACACACTCATATTTATTTATTTGTCATTTGTTAACTGGGTTAGTCCAGCTGAGCCATAGGTCGATTTTCAGTGGAGACCTGAGGAGAAAAGCTCCAGACAAAAATACAGATGACAAGACTTAACATGTATACATTCAATAAACAACAATCTTGCAGTAATTATATAACATATTTCAAGGCAGGAGAAATGGCATAGTTATGTCATTGCACATATTTACAGTAACAGAGGGTTACAATCAAAGTAAACAGAACAATCTTAAAACTGATTGAACATGAGATGAGATTACAGAGTAAAAATCCGACATTAGGTTCCTACTAGTATGTCATAATATCACAGAGAAACAGTGCTAGATTGGTAATACAAACAAGGTAGTGTTGCTGTTTTTTCAGAGCTAGAGCTAGGGAGGTAGTGAAAAGAAACATGATAGTGTTGTTATATACATCAAGAATATGTAGAAAAAGGCTCTAAGATTTAGAAGTAAAAAGAGCGAGGTAGGGTCCTGGCATGGGTAGGAGGTAGAGTTAAGAAGGTAGGTTTTGAGTTCAATTCTGACGTGGTTTGTACAGTTGATGTTTGTAATATTAGAGTGAAGATTGTTCCAGGCTTGGGACACTGTGCTTTTATAAAGAAGTTTGCCAATGTTTTGTTGGTTTTATAAACATTATGAAGGTTTTGATCAGAGCTGCACAAAGTTTGAGGCAGGGTGTAGAGGGATATGCGAGAGGAGAGGGATGGACAGGCTGAGGATTTATTTAGTAAAGGGTGAGTGAGCTGAAGCTGGGAAAGAAGAAGTTGAGGGACTCAAGCCACTGAAGCTGTTTTAAAGCAAGGCAGTGATGGGATGTGTGTGGTTGATTGCTGGCAAAATGAGCTATGTTGTTATAAGTTTGTTCCAGTTTGGTTATTAAGGTAGACTGTAGAAATGTGAGTATAGGAGAGGCATACAAGTGACAGGGTAGGAGGAAAGCTTGTGCCAGAGCTGGTGTGGTGTTAAAGGCTAGAAATCCTTTGTTTCTATAGAGTACACCCATTTTTGATTTGTTTTTTTTTTTTTGATAGTGTTGTATTTGGAGGTAAAATTTTAATTGGTCATCAATTAGAATACCTAGAAGTTTAGTGTGAGAGTTGGCCTTAATAAGGGTGTTGTCACGTTTTGAGATAGTAAAGGTAGTTCTGTGGTGGGAGAGGTATTTAGGGAGAAAAAGGAGGATCTTGTTTTTTTGAGGGTTAAGGATGAGCTGGTTTTGAAATATCATTCCTAACACAACCAAGTGTGTAATTTTCTTTCTTAGTATCCTCAGTAATGGTGAACATTTAGTTTTTTCTTTATGTTTCTATGCGATTATTGTAGAAAGTTGTATTTTCATTTTTTTTTTTTTGCAATGTTTGAAATATTATTGCTGGAATAACAAAAGCAATAAAAAGTATATTGAAAAAAAAGGATGAGTTGGTTGTCAGTCATCCATTGTTCGACATTGTGAAATGTGTTTTGAGTGATAGACTGGAGGTGAGAGATGTTGTCAGAGCAAGAGATAAGGGTAGCGTCATCTGCATATTGTATCAGGGAGGAGGTGGTGCAGGCAGTGTGCAGGTTGCTGGTGAAGATGTTGAAAAGAAGAGGACCTGGAATAGAACCCCAGGGGACACCAGTCTGGATAGGTAAGAAGGAGGAGCAGGTAGAAAGCCATCTGACTGATTGCAGCCTGCTGGAAAGGTAGTTTGAGAACCAGAGAATAGGCAAGGAGGAGAGGTTGGGGTCAGCTAGTTTAGTTTGTAGTTTAGAGTGAGAGATGCTATCAAAATCTTTTGCGAGGCCCAGGAACAGGCATGACACCAGTAGGTTTTTGTCTCTGTCTTCAGTGACAGTATGTGTAAATGACAAAAGGGCAGTGGATGTGCTATGGTTTGGCCTAAAACCATGCTAAGTAGGGGTCAGAAGGTTATTATCAATTAGATAGTTAAGAAGCTGTTTATGGATACATTTTTTTAGAATTTTAGAGAGTGGTGAGAGAATGGCTATGGGTCTATAGTTAGATGGATCAGTGGAGTTATCTCCTTTATGTAATGGAATGATGTAAAATGATTTCCAGATGTCAGGGACAGTAGATTTTTAGATTGATCTATTTATGAGTATAGAGACAAGGTAGGCTATCGATTGAGCTGCAAATTTGAGAAAGAAGAGAGGAAAGTTATCTGCAGGGGTGGAGCATCAATTTAGTTTCAGTAGCAGACATTTTATGTAATTGATGGTACAGGGTTTAGAGAGAAAGAGGTGGTATGGTAGTGTTGAGTGAGGTGGGTGGAAGGTTATTATTTTGGTCCATAACTGTCAGTTGGCGAATAGATTAAATGAAATGACAATTTAGCAGGGAAGGAGTTTCTTCAGGGGTATTGTTTGGATAGGAGTTTGGGGTGGTAGGTCTTCCAGGATTTAGGATCTTGTTTATGGAGCACCAGAATTTTTTGGGGTTAGAGTTGTGGGTGAATTTGGCCTCATAGTAGAAGTTTTTCTTATCTTTGTTAATATGTTTTTTTTTTGTGAGATTTCTAAGCTCTTTATATTTTTGGAGTAATATATTGGATTTAGTTTTTAGCCAAAGTTTCCAGGTGCTATCACAATTTTTCTTAAGGGTGAGGGTTTCTTTAGAGAGCCAAGGGGTATGGGTTGTTTTTATTCTAACTTTCCTTAGTGGTGCAAGGTTATTTAGGATATCCAGGAAACTAAGTCTGAATTCTAGAACCACATCATTGAGAGGGAGATGTTTGGGTTTGGTCCAGTTTAAAGATGACAGCGTATTATTGAAAGTTTGGACATTGAAGGACGATAGATTGCAATGTTCTATGTAAAGATGGAACTTGGGTATATGAAGGGAATGTCTATGTACAAAGATGGGGAGGTTGTCACTTAGGATGTCAGGCAGAGTGCATGGGTTCGGTATAGGTTTGGATCAGAGGAAAGAATCCAGTCTAGGGTGGGGCTATTATTTTTGTTTTTATTTACACATGTGGGAGTTGTAATGAGTTGGTTAAAGCCATGGAGACTTATGAATAGATCTGGAGAGGTGGTTGATACTTTTTGCCAATCAATATTGACATTTCCCAGGATAGTAATTTTATAAGAGATGTGGTGAGAAATCCAAGAAAGTCTAGGTTCAAGGATAGGAATATTATTTCCAGAAGGAATATAGATGGCTGCAGTAGGAAATTTCTAATATGGGTTTAGGTGACAATTTAGAAGAAGTAGCTCAGCTGGGTAGAAGTTTGGGAGAGCTATTGGTAGGGGGATAGGTTGAGTTGCTCAGAGTATGTAATTGTTACTCCTTTCCCTTTTTTAGTATTCCTATCTAAATGGTAGCTATTGTAGTGGGGGGGGGGGGGGTAAGATTTCAGTGTTTGAGATGTGTGGTTTTAGCCAAATTTCAGATAGGGTACAAATATGTGGAGAGTAGTGGGCTATCCAAGAGTATACATCTGTAATTTTGTTTAGTAGACTTTGTAGGTTAATTGAGTAGATAGTGAGGTGATTGGTAGCTGATGGGGTGAGGGGAAGTTGATGACTTGTGAGTGAAGGTTTGGTGGAGGAATGTGTAGGGATGGGGTGGGCCAGGAATTGGGTGGATGTGCCCATGCAGAAGGAGAGTAGTGATTGGGTTGGGTTTGGAAGGGAAGTTCTAGTAGGTGAATGGTTTGAGTTTGAGTTTTGGTGATGTAGAAGTGTCAGAATAATTTGGGTTTAAGGAATTGTGTGCTGGAGATGTTAAACAGGGTAGAAGAGATTAATTAGGTTAGAAAAACATCTTTGTGGGTTATGGGATGTATGTGTGTGGAAGATGATGGTCCATAGTTCAGTCCTACATGGTAGGCTGTTAGGAAGGATAAATAGAATAGATGAAAGCTTGTGAAGTAGAGTTGAAACATAGTTGAGATAATAGTTTAGAGGAAAAAGGTAGTTGGAAGTGTAAACGAGAGATAGGGGGTATGAATGGTTGTTAGGTTATGGTTGGGGGAAGAGACAGGAGAATGAAAACAGCAGGGAGGAAAAGTATGAAGAAGAGTGATAAGATCAGTCATCTGAGTGCTGAGAATTAGTAGGTGGGCAGGTGATTTGTGGGTAAGGTATACAGGATGGCAGGTTGGAGGGAGGGAGTTTTAGAGTGGGTGGATAAAGGTTTGGTTGGGTACTGGCATGAAGTGGGTGGGCCTATGTTAAGTTGCTGAGAGTATAAAAGTAAGGAGAGTGGAGGTGGGTTAGGGGAGCGGTGTGAGCACAAGAAAAGCAAGGAGGAACGGAGCAGCCTGGCCTGGGTTTCAGCAGAAGGGTCCAGAAACAATCAGAAATGGGTCTAAAGTGAGACCAAGTAAGTAAAATAATACAGTGCCTGTGGATGTACTTCAGTTCATTTAGTAGTTTTAAAGTTTGATGACTATGTTATGGGAAATAAGGATGGCCAAATTGCAGACAAAAAATAGAATATTGCTGGGGAGAGGGGGAACATTTGAAACTGGTTTCAAAGGACAGCAGCTGCTGCCCCTGACAGTGAATTTGTCTTAGTAATAGATGGTTAAGGTACACATTTGTCTATTACGCTTAGGAAAGTAACATACACTATTTGGAGTATCCAAGCACAGACCTATAATTTGCCATATATTAATTATTTAAGTTTCTCTTGCTTAGTATTGTTTTACTGAAGCTTGCAGGTTGCCCATCTTTCAGGAGTAATCTGTGATTTGGGAAACATATATTGAGGGGTGGGAGGACACAGTCAGCACTGGAGAGGAGTCTTTATGGTCTACAAGAAATATAAGTGGAAATAGAGAAAGTTTAAGAAAAACATAGGATCAAAAAGTAAACTTATATCAATAGAAAAAAATGCAATGACTTCAATCCTTAGTGCAAGCAATGGTTAATGACCCTTTAAATAGCTAAGGAAAATGCAGTAGCAGAGGGGTAATAAAACAGTCAACAATCATTCCAGTATAAAACAGCTTCAGTATTCTGATCAGTCTTGAGGCAAGCAAGTGTTAATATTCAGATTCTAGGGGTAAAGCCAGAGGGAACAAGCTACTGTAAAACCGCTCCAGTCCATTGTAATATAGTACAGTTACATTTTAGCATGCAGTGAAGATTCAGAGACACTTATACATGGCAAGGTGCCATTAACGGCCAAGACCATAGCTGCACTGTAATGTCAGCTATGCTAGGCAAACTATACACAGCAAAATGCAGTGCAAGGAAGTCCCAGGGGCCCATATTGGAGAACAAGGAACACAGGTATAATATGCTGAAGAAAATTCAACCAGACTGCAGAGTCACTATTTTTACTACGCAAGTAATAATTCACAGTGCTGGGTACAATTAACTGCAAAAATGGTGGGTCAGCTAAACTAGTAACATATAAACTATAACTATTGAAAAAGTAAGGCGCTTAGAAGTAAGGAGTAAGGAGCATATGATCTAGTGCTTCCCATCCTGATTGACCCACACCATCCAGATTATGTTTTTCTTTTTTGTTTTTTCTTACAGTTCTTCTTACTCCAGTTTTTTCCTCATATAGTCATTCTTTCAATATATTTTAGTAGGGAAGACTGCTCTATGATAACTATGTATCAATCAACTGCATTAAGTAGGCAGTATGGGGGCATTGTGGCCCCCATAAGCCATGAGGATTCTAGATGCTCTGAGGTACATTTTAAGTTTTTTTTTAAACAACCTTCTTTTCATCCAGTGATGGCCTAAACATAAATCATGATTAAGGGAAGAAATTCATTCTTGCTCTTCAGTTCTGTTTTTTCCTGAATCCTTTCACCACAACCTAAATGACCTAAACTACGGTGTAAAAACTGCAGTAACCCAGCTGTCTGGGGACTGTAAGGCCTCCAGATGTCACTGGGATTCTAGATGCTCTAAAGTGCATTTTGCACATTATTTTTAAACAAATGTTTTCATTCAATGATGGCCTGAACAAAAATCATAATTAAGGGAAGAAATTCAGTATTACTCTTCAAATCTGATATTCCCTGAATCATGTGAAAATTACCCTAACTGCACAAAAGTTAATTCCACTAAGGTCAATTGATTGTCACAATGCTAATATTATATAGTCAAAGCCATGATGACCCACTGTGTTGACAAGGACTCAGTTATGCATTAGAATTACTGAGTAATCATGTACTAGAATTATTTGGGTTTGAATAAATACCTAAGTGTGTCATGAAGTATATCTTACTTACATAAATGGTACAAATGTGTACTGATAACACAAAAATATTTAAATTATTGTTTAATTGTACCTTCATGTACTTCATATTCATTCAACCCTGGTTTGAAAAAGGCTCCAAGTTTAGTGATCCACATACTTTCCATATTATTTAATCTGGTATGCCATCCCATCTTGAAATTTCTGTGGAGTTGAATTTTATCAATAATGATAAACTTAAAGGAGGCACCTGTGTGATTTCTACTGTGTTTGTATAAAGCATTTGTTACTCGTCTGTTTCTAATAGAGCTTAAATGTTCACTGATCCTTATTCTAATGGGTCTAGAGGTCTGACCAACATAAAAGGCAGAACAGGTGCAATAGGCCAGATAGATGACCCAATCAGAGCTGCAGTTTCCAAAGATGTTGATGTTGTATACCTTGGGAGTGTTTTTGCTGCTAAATTCTTTTGTTTTGCAAATGTGCTGACATGCACAACAATGTCCACAAGGGTAACAGCCCACCAGTGGGTCACCAAAAAGTGTTGTTTGTATTGTAGAGGGTGGTGTAAAGGAGTACACCATTTTAGAGAGATGTATATAAACAGTACCAGGATGTGATGTTGTTTTGTATAATCACTTTTTGCAAAGGAAATGGAACATTGATAAAGGCTTGTTAAGCCGAAACCGGTCTGTTATTTTCATGGCAGGCAGCTTTTTAGCTACCTTGGAATAAATATCATTATTTATACTCTGCTGTCGTGTGTGCTGGTCCCTCCTTGGTTTTGCTCTTATTGGTTTGGACCGTGCACCACAGTCCACCGTGCGTGCCTCGTTACTCGATAAAAAAATGAAAGCCATGCACTGTATTTCAGTTCTGCCAACTTCCATGCTAACATCAGCCACACATTAAAGTATTCCAAGTTGCTTCTCAGAAATTATATTAATTCTACAAATGCATACTAATCCTGCAAAACCAGAGAGCAACTTTTTAAACTGAGAAAACAAGAGGGGTCAGTTACGTTCTACAGACATCTCTCCAGCAAGTATAGCTGCAATTGATAGCCATACATTGCATTTGGCAAAACTTATTTTAAACACCCCAAAGGGTGTACAGTAGCAAACCTCGACTCTTCCCCCTTAGTCACATTCTCCATTACATTAATACAAACACAGGCAGTATGATGTATATGGGGGGCTAATGCCCCCCCTGCATGCCCCACTACAGGACCAAAAGGCTTGTAAAAGTGTATTGCTAACAGTTGACTTGATGTATATATATATATATATATATATATATATATATATATATATATATATATAGTGGTGGTGCTCTGAGGCAGGAGTCCCATTGCTACATATGGGTATTCCACTCTCATCATCAGTCATTCAAAGCCACTCACAAATCTATGACAATGATGGGTATTTAAAGTAAGTTATTCCTTGTATTTTAGCTTTGTTTAAGGGAAACAGTAATTACACATTAAAGTATTCCAAGTTGTTTCACATAAATCACAATAATCCGGCAAATGCATACCATTCCTGCAAAGTCAAATAGTGATTCCTTAAACTGAGAAAACAAGATGGTCAGTTACATTTTACAGACAGGTCCCACCTCCACCCAGCAGTTATAACTAAACATGGCAGCCATGAATTGTATTTCAGTGTTGTTCCTTGGAAACAGTAGCTACGTATTGAAATATTCCAAGTTCCCCTTACTAAATACAGTAATCCTGTAAACTCAGAAAAATGAACAAAAAAACAATCCTTAATCATATTCCTCCAAAGACAGGCCAGCATTTTAAGTAGAACAACAGTTTTTTTTATCAACAAACATTTTCTGAGGAGAAGCAGAGAACTGCAATATCTGGTACTTTTAACTCACTGTAACCCACAGTTGTTTACCAGGATAAAAAAACAAACAAAAAAAAAAAACATAAAGTACATGCCTCTTAACTGCTTAGCTCAAGAAATCTGGACAAACTAAAAAAATAATTGGGGTGAGGGTGGCTGAATCAGGGACAGATTTTAAATATTGTTCTTATAAATTAGAAAATTGATAGAAGAACATGTCTTGTGTTACCATGCATTTTCTGAAGCATGTGGAGTCTGAAACTACCTCCCCATCTCTTACATACAATATTAACATTTTCTGCTCTATCTAGTTTTTTTTCACTCACTTCACTTTCATTGAATTTCTCATCACAAGATCTGTTATCTGTTTGACAAACTCATCAATGCAACTCTTCAAATGCTCAGACTTTATTATCTACAAATGCATGCATATCCTTTATACTCTAATCACTTCCTTTATATCCTGACACTGTAATCTAACTAGCAGAGATATGTGTAATTGTTAATGTATATTACTTAAAGTCTGTTCATGTATATACTAAATGGCTGTTTAAAAACATTTGTAATATGTTGTAGCTTTTCTTCCTGAGCCTTCACAGAAAAGAGGGTTTTAACTAAACCCAGTCAGACCAACACAGCAAACAAAAGCAAATTAAATAAATAAAATAAAAATATATCAAGGTAACTGACCATTACCTAACCATTGTATAATTTGTTAAATCTGAAATATTTGTTATATAACTATTCAAATAAAGAAGTACAAAATTCTACATTTAGCTACCATATACCCGGTTTCTGCTCCAAACTGTAAATCTAGTAATATACGCTCACTAGAAAACATTATTTGGTCTCCATGTAACCATAAAGCAACAGATAATAATTACTGGTGATGTCAATACTGATTGGCTAAACCCTGATTGGCTAAACCAACAAGTCACGAAGTCAGACATTAGTCATGAAACTTCAGAAAGCAATTTAAAATTTTGTCTTATTAATCATGAACCTATTTGCTTGATATCAACTCATCCAGTAAATGACTAGATAAGACAACAGGAAGAAAAGCATCCTAGACTGAACACTAACAAGTAATCCTAATAATATTATTGAAGCAGGAGTATTAGAGGTCTCTGAGTGATCATAACCCTACATATGTAGTTTGGAAATGCATGCAAATACATAAATAACCTTATAGCAAAGTATAAATTCACTTTTAAGAAAACACATTCAATGGTTTCCTTAGAGAGGAGAACTGGCTTCTACAAAAATAACTAACTAACTAACTAACTAACTAACTAACTAACTAACTAACTAACTAACTAACTAACTAATAAAAACTACCTCTAGATGAAATGGTTACTCGTTTTAACCAAGCATGTTTACATATTTATAACACCTTTGCACCTGAGCGTAAGAAAAATGAAACCCTTCACTGACATTATGGCTAACTAGAGAGACAAAACAACAAATGGATCATAGATATAAAGCTTGGAAAGAGTGGAAAAAAGAACAAACTTTATTAAAACTCATACAGTATAAAACACTGATAAACTGAAACAAAAGACATATAGAGACAAGGGATGTAATTTCCAAAAGTTACAGTCTTCTTAAAATTAAATCCTAAACAATTCTGGAATTTTAATTGCAATTTAAAACCAGGTAGACAACCTCAACTAAAACCATGTTCTGAAAAATCACACTATATCACAGTAAGGGGTTTTATAAAACAGTTCCTTCAGTATATGACCAGCAACAACCAAAATCATCATAGTCCCCTAATGGTCTAGTTACCATCATAAACCGGTCCTTTCAACTTCAGTCTGTTTACGTCATATAAAAATCTTAAAAAAAAAAGCCTACCACACTAGCATCAGATATCTTTTCAGGAAATGTTTTGAAAATAGCAGATGAAGTAGTTGCATCATGTAGCAATACTCATATAAACAGATTAATGGCTTAAAATTATGCACCTACAATGTGGAAAAAAATCATATATTATCTCCCCTCAGTAAAGGTGTCACTTCACGAGATTTTTCCAGCTGCAGACCAATAACTGTCCTATCAGTCCTCTCTAAAATTCTGATAAGATGTGTGCATACACAAATTCTGAAATATTTTATGCGTAATAACTTAATTTCCACAAACCGACATGGATTAGGACTACAACACAGAAACATCCCTACCCACTTTTTACACATGATAAATGAGCAAAGAAACTAAGGTCACTTAGTAGCTACCAAAAGCATTCAATGATGCATCAAATCCATTACTTCTAACAGGACATTTGCAAAGAAACTTTATCTTTATTAACCAACCATCTACTGGCAGAATACCTGCTTTTCGTACCTACTGACTGCAACAGGTGGGTGAAATGTCTGTCAATGGTATAACAGGTTGTTGTTTGTCTTTCGGCTTTTCCCAGTTAGGGGTAGCCACAGTGGAACTCCGGTCCACTAATGATTGGTAGTTGGTTTTTATGGTGTCGAGTTGCCAGCCCAACGCCAAACCTTCAACGAAGGCATGCCCATTCAATGCATGTCTTTCGAATGCCCACTCGACCGCGGGGAGGACATGCAGACTCCACACAGAAGGCACTCCCAACCCAAGCCGAGAATCGAACGGGAGAACCTCTTGCTGTGAGGCAACAACGCTACCGCTGCACCACCGCAGAATGCTGTCACTGGTATAACAGGTATGTTCTACAAAATCAGGCAAAGCTGAGGACTAGCCATTCCCCAGCCATCCACATAGTTTATCTGTGTGTCTGGCAGTAGCAATAAGAAAAATACACATATATATGTATTTACTTCACACTATCATTAAGCTTTTCTTTATACCAGACTCTCCCTTTTGAATTTGTTGACTTGCTCCTCTGTCCAATCCATGACCTACCTGATTCATTGACTAGGTAAGTCATCGACAGGATAAACTGGAGCCTGACAAATGGAATGAAAAAATCAACAGGGCTTCTTATTTACAACATGGCTGTTGCTGTTCTAGCAGGGACACTTTTCTGGTATTTATTTATATATTTATTTTTTGTAGTAAAGAAACACATTTCTTTTCTACAATAAATAAATAAATGAATGAATGAATGAATGAATGAATAAATACATACATGCCAGTAAAGCACCCCTGGTAGAGCAGCGAGAGCAGTGCCCATGGCGGTCATCTAATTGGCCTATGCCTAAGGCTGGTATGATAGGTGGAGAGAGTGGAAATACTCTTACCTGCAGGATGTATGATGATGATGATTTCCAGAAATCAAAAGGGAGGAGAGATCGAAGTAGTAACAAGTGTATAAAAGAAGCAATGGTTGAACAAAAGTTAAGGGAAGGGTTTGAGAAAAAATGTGGAATACATTGGGAGAGAGAGAGAGATATAAGGAATATGGATATGAAGTGAGGAGTCAAGAAGGAATTAAATTGTGGAATGGTATGCAAGAAAGAGAATAAGGATGAAGTAAATGGGCAAGTTGATGTATTGGTAGTTCGACAGGGATTTGACTATTGAAGAAAAAGAATGGCAAGCATCTCCATTTGGAAAGGCGAATTGTTGAGAGAGACAGAATAAGTGGGAAACAAGTGTTTGATAAGGTTATGCAACGTACAAACCAGAGGTAATGCTTTAACTGCTGTAGATAAGTGTTTGGAAACTTTAATTATTGGATATAGGAAGCTGGATGAAGCAAGACATATTTCAGTAAAGGGGGATAGGCGCAGATATATTGAATGGTTGTAAGGTAGGTTGACACATTAACACATCCCCATGGCACATCTGTCTTTGCTTGTTCAACAAATGTGCATGGGGGAGGTGAAGGAACATGGCCCAATAAAATACACTCCAGCAGCAGTATGATGCTGGATCAGCATCCTCTATCTCTTGACCGGCCCCAGGCATGGGCCACATAGAGCCTTGTGGGTTCAGTAAACCTAGTGAATGATGAGAAAAGCTGGTAGCAGCTAATAGTCAGCTGCAGGGGGCCAAAAAATAAGAGGGGAAAAGATGGTAAAAAAGATGGTGTAGTTCATTTAAAGTGGAAACAATAAAAGATAGGCACTGGGTGATGAGATGTAGAAGAAAAGGCCTTGAGAGGAGTGAATACTTTATAAAGGATGGTAAAACTATTGCACAGGCTGGAAGGGGATGAGATAACAAATGGATCTTGGGATAACTTAACTCATGTCTGTACTTTTGGATTTTGTTACAGACCGGATACTTAAGAGACATATGTTTTTTTCATAATATGAGGTACAATTTTATATGGAAGCTTATTTAAGTGGCAATTGCTGCAATACAACTACTGTGCAAAGTTTTTGACTATACAATGCACTTTCATTTTATAAAGGTCTGTTGTTAATAGAGCAAATATAAATGCTTTAAGAAGAGTGTCCTGCCTTTATTCTACTGTGCATTATCTCTAATGGTGGTTGAATGTGTAATTTTCATACATGGCTATCTTTTTACCTTATTTTATAGTGTAATTGCCCTTGCAGGGCTTGTGTCATGGCTCAAAGGTATCCCCTGGTCAAGCCCATCTATATGGTTAGCAAATACATAAATAAATACAATCACTGCATAATACAGTATTCACCTTTTAAATTGTTTTATGTGTCATTCTTCATGGAAGTGTTATTTGTTTCAGCTCTGGTTCCACTTCTCCTTCTCTAAACTGCTCTGTGTAACTGTCATATCATCTGCCTTCTTACATTTCTTTTCATAAGAACTACTGATGTAAAACTGACATTATTTTTGTAATTGCTCTTAGGTCAGGCTAAAGATTTATCTTTATACTTATGAACTTAATCAGCATTTATAATTTATCTTCATTTTCCAACTTCCCTATCATTGCAAGAAAAAAGTAAGATATCATATAACATTATGTAGTAAATTAGCAGTTATACACAGAATATTTTCAGAAATACATTTCTTCAGCAAAGGTAAAGTAAAAAAAATGTACAGGCTATATAGAGTCTCTAGAAGTCGTATAGCTCACAGAAAATTTGTTGGCAAACAACCAATGTCCCTATTCATTTGAATTTGCAAGTAAAAATGAAACTACTAGGAAAAATGGAAAGCACAAAGTTTTGTGTCTGTGAGAATGTTGATATTTCTATATTTCCCTAACAATACCATTTATTCAAGTCTTCTTGCAGACTTTTCTTTAAATATGGCTTGTGCGTTATAAATTTGATTTCACAGAGGACATTTTATTGGCTTCTTCCTGGACAGTATAACAAAAAGCACTCTACACATGCAGCTTGATTAGTAGTATATAATAAAATGGTCACTAGTTTTTCACTTCCCTAGTTATTTAATCATGTCAGATTCTCAAACAAAAAATATTGGCAGAGATCTTCTTTAGCAATATATTCCAAGGCATCCTGCTTTCCAGTAGCAGAAGACATACAAATGGTCTCACATGCTTCATGGAATAGCTCATCTCATGCAGTGGGGGGGCTCTAGGTTTTGTTTCTTGCTGGGGCATGATAGGAGCACAATAGCTAGTTGTTGGGGCACATGTAGAATATCTGAAGACCAATGAAAATACTATATAGAATGCAGAGTGACAATTCACCTACAATCCATTGTTAAATATCAGTGACCATCATTATATTTCTCTGTGAAAAAATAATGAATCCCACATGTTTGATATATTCTGACAATATGTGCAATACATACAAAAAATAAATTTGACATGCTCAAGGATTATGGGTTTGGATGAATGTTAGTATGCCACAGTATAACAAATCAAGTCGGTAGCTAACAGTATAGCAAAGTGAGAGAATGGTACACAAACACATGCCTCAGTAAAAAGCAGAAAAGAATCTCAGCACAATTTTAAGAACAGCAAGTTGTACCTGTTTTGCACTGATCAGAGATTTAGATTTAGTTTAAAACTTATTTAAAATTTTACAGCAAAAAAAAAGACAAACAAACAAAAAAAAACACTCACAGCCATTTGCTAAACAAAGCAAAATACCTTTAACACTGCAAACAAACTTAGCGTGAGCAGCAGTAAACTCCTCTTTCCTTGAAACTCACGTGTAGTAAATATGCATCTAACATTATATTAAACTATAAGAGACATGCTGGAATTCATAATCAAATAACATATAGTACAGCCAATTAAACAAAAGACAGTGGTTTATTGTGGAAGAAGCAACAACTTGGAAGAGTAAAACCTGACAAATTTAATTAAAAAAAATAATCAAGAGCAAACAGAATTTATCTTGGACTTCGTCAGAACAAATTTCATCAAGACTCTACCAACCTTGCTTAAATACTGCAATCAATTAATATATAGCTAAATGTTTAAAGTCACCATCAAAAATTCACCTTGCAGAAAGTATATATATATATATATATATATATATATATATATATATATATATATATTTATAAAATGCAAAATATAGTAAAATACAAATAAAACACAATCAATTGCATGAACTATACAAATACAATATACATTACTTATGAGAAATAAATAGAAAAAATGGATAATTATGCATACAAATTTATACATATATGTATTCTATCAAAAAATAATAAGCACATACAAGTATAAGTAATTAGCAGCTATGTCAAGGATGCAAGAATTTAAGAGACAAATGTGTAATGCATTTACTAACAACCTGGGATAGCCCACGGGATACAAATGTCCCTCTTCAGAAGCAGCTTAGGATTAATGTTATGGTCAGAGTCACACCAAAGAAAATAAAGGCTGAGGTAATGAAACCATATACTAGAGGAAACAGCTCATTAACATCTCATACCAATATTTCATTGCCTGACTGTCTCTCCACAGCTATGATAAGGCATTGTTCACACCTGTCAGTGTGCATGCTGTTTAGAATGATGACAAAGATTTGGATGTATTTAAAAACATTTATAAAAACAAATTACAGCAAAACACTGACAGCCATTTAATGAGCAAAGCAAAACACTCTTACATTGAAGACATTCAGGAAGAGCAACAATAAACCTCTCTTCCTTTTAAATTCATGTTTATTTTTAGACTGGGAAAGCCTGACTAGGAAGGAGCCTATTTTCAGTGGAGGCTGAGTAAAAACACCCCAGACCCATATCTTTGGAACGTGGGAGGAATCCACACAAATACAGGGAGGATATGCAATTACACACCACCCCGTCTGCTGTCTTGTATGTTTCCAAATGCATCCTCATCTACGCAACCTACCTCCCCCACATGTACCTATATCCCTTTCCCAACATTTCACTTTCACCTTACAAAAAAAAATAAATAAATAAGGGCATCTGTCCCCCCCAAAAAAAATAATATCATCCCATACATAGCTTTCCATTTTGCATACACATTTCCACTGGACACACATAATTTGGTCCAATTGGTTTGACAATGCAGTTATGTTGTCCTCACCCCTTTCTCTGGGGTTTGAGAATCCAAATTCATATACAAATTTTGTCAAAGTGCACAGTTGTTGCTGTACATGAAATGGATAGCTATGGGTCTTTCCTACACCATTCCTGCACATCCCTGCCTTTCAATATATTTTCCCCCCTGCTTGCCCCCATTTGATCACTTTTGTATCTCCACTTTTTTCTTTTCATTTTTTAGAGCGGAGCTGAGTGGCACACCAAGGTGCACAGCTACGCTAAGCTCAGCTAAATACAGCTATACTGAGTATGTGTTTCTAACATTGTAAGCCACATGTACAAAATAAATGCCTATGCTATGTCTTGAACCCAAGCCCATCACACCTGCAGCATCCTGCATTAAGCTGCCATGCCAATGAACTCTTAATTAAAACAGGTGGTTTGAACAAAACATAGTAATTGCCAATTACAGTCATTAGGCGTGTTTCAGCGGAGCTGTGCATAATGCCGCACCATGCAAACTGGAATAGAAACTAATGGAAAAAATGGGAGTGCACCTTGGACTCTGGTGCAGTAGTACACCACTAGACAGCCAAATGCATGATAAGGGATGTAACTAAGCCCTGTGATAGTAGGTACATGTGTCCTTTAATCAGCAACAAGTAGAAAGGCTCCTGCTAAGGCATAATTGGCAAAATACATATGCAAATGGGACTCAGGTGCAGAAATACATCCATATAAAGTCATACACATACTGATGGATGTGGTAAATGTGTGTCACAGCCTGTATGTGTGCACATATATCTTGTAAATACACCTACTGGAGCAGTGACTCAGTAACTCAATCTGTTTAATGGCTTGCATACAGTACATTTTGCCACACACAGTCCTCGGTGCAAATCCAGTGTTGTCCTGCATTTTAATTACATTATTGTGAAGGCAGCAATTAATGTATCACTAATACACATTTTATCCACACAAAACATTGCAAATGAAATAATTGCTTTTCAGTGCATGAAGTCTCAGGCCTGCAGGTAGGGACACACTTCACATATCCGTATAGCAGTATTAGATGTCGGCTAGTACTCTGTTGTTGACACAGTTGCCTAACATGCATACCTTAAACACATGTTTTAATTGGAGTGTAAAGGGTACCCTCACCCTGGCACTGCCTCTACAGCAAGGCTGACACAGCTGACACAGATAAACCTACACCTTGTTGTCCTCTAAAGTGCTCACACTGTCTGCCTATGTCTACTACCTTCAGCAGCAGCAGCCTGTGGTATACACAGCTCTATGTAAAGGTTTCTGCTACAGGCCTACCCTCTGTGATGATGTAGTCTCCTCACCCCAGTAGTGTCCATCTCAACAGCTAAGAAAGGGGCCCAGTTCTACATGATGGCCTTATATATTGCACAGTGGATGCATGTCATTGGCTAATGATAATGAATTTCAACTGTTTTGGCTGCAATTAGCAATTCAGAACCACAGATTGGTTTAAAGGTAATCACCTGCTGATGGGGAACGTGTTTAAAAGACAGGCAGCTGGCTATGGGGAGCCATTCTGTATGAGACCTTACTTACACAGAGCATGCCTTTGCAAAATATTACTAGTAGTACACAGTGGTGCAGTGGTAGCATTGTCGTCTCACAGCAAGAGGTTCTCTGGTTTGATTCTCAGCTAGTGTCTTCTGTGTGGAGTCTGCATGTCTTCCCTGCATTCGTGTGAATTTTCTACGGGTACTATGGTTTCCTCCCACATTACAAAGACATGGGTCTGGAGCATTTCTCCCTGGGCCTCTGCTGAAAATTGGCTTTGTTCCAAGTTGGACTTTCCCAGTAAACAAATGTTAAATAAAATAAATAAATTTCAAAAGAGTAGTACTGCACTCCACCAGGTATGTAACTGTTTTTTGTGTATAACAGGATGCAAATAGGAGGATACAGGTATAGAGAATAGGGATTACAACAGTACACCTGTCTTACACCTGTGGTAATGACATGTCATTGATATCCTGCTATATCTACAGGGGATATATGTTGTATTGTCTATTGTCACTGTGGCACACTGCTGTTGTTGGACTATCCCTTCATAGTGGTTGTAATAGCACATTGCTATTTATCTGACATGGGTCTTATGAAATATCATTGGGTGGTTGGCCTTAGAGGCCACACCACCATAGACTGGAGTGTTGGGTGTATGATCATACAATGCAATGTCTCATGGCACACAGGAAAATACTACGCAACTGATACTGTCTTGGTTAGAGCCACACATATTTTATGCTATCACACTCTGGGGTATGACATGTGTAAGCAAGAAGTGGATAGTGCTGGCCATTTTGCCCTTGCTGTATCTGTACATTGTAGACATCCACATATCTGATCCTGTAAAGTGTTCCCCTTGTGTTGTCTTTCAGGAATAATGTACCACAGATGACACCCACCCTTCTCAGATGCAGAGAATGAGATAATCTTGCAAGGACTAAGGCAGCATCATGACATCCTGCTGTCCAGGGGGAGACATAATAAGAAACAGCAGGCTGCATTGTGGTTAGTCCTTGTCCATGATGTTAAATCCATGGGCCAGCAAGGCAGGACATATGAGCAGATTTGACACCGGGCAACCTATATGATTAATGCTGCACGTAGACGTGCAGCAGATATAGCCAGAGATTATGCTGTCTCTGGTGGAGACCCTGCAGTGGAACAACAACTCTCAGTCACTGAGCAATTCCTGGTGTACTTAGGCAGATGTGATAGCACCCAGGCATCTATCACAACATACATCATGTAGGTGGGTGCCACAGTTTCCACAGCCGAGAAGCATGCTGGTAAGCTTACTGTGATCAGTAGTGTAATACTGTAGTAGTCAGTGTGTCAGGCTGTAGATAATTTTATGTGGGCATCAGGTCTCTGTTCTTTGGAGGAGGTGTAACTTCAGGTATACAGTCATATGCAGATTGGGACCAATACAACAAATAACACAGTAGCTACTGTAAATGTGAGATATATGGATGTATTACCTTGTTGTTCTGCAATATACAGTAGTAGTACTGACATTGCCTCACCCTCAGTATTTCACAGGATGGGTATTTATTGCCCAAGGACATGGCCCTGCCCCTGGTAAGTATGACACTTGTTTTGTTAAGGCACGATTATAGTCTAGTATGCTGAAGGACCAGGATAATGCCCTATGTCCATGTAATTATGTGTGTAAACAGAGAAGGATGTTTTTAAATGCCAGTCTGGAAGAGGTACAAAAGGTTTTGAGAGGGCTTGTCACAGGAGTGTAGTTCAACAAACAGATACACTTTGGTGGTTACAGGTAAGCGAGGATAAGGCTCCTGGTTTACATGTGGCAAGGAATTTAAAATGCCTTTTAAAATACAACAGGTTGAAGGCAAATACATTAGATGATGAAATGTGCATTTCCATATAATTGTGGAAAGAGTTGTACTGGGTTTTATGTGTTGTTTTTTAAATTATGCTGTCATACTGAGTAAGTAAAAGGTAAATATTCCTGGTCATGTTTGACTTGATTTCCTTTAAATGAAGGTTATAAAGGTCCTGTGTTGAATTTGAATTGTGTTCTGAGGTTATGCTTTGTTGGATGAAGGTGGAGAAGGACGTTGTTTGACTGCTAATCCAGTTGTGGGTCTTCATTGTCATGCATCGTCGATGCTTTTCATACACAATACTGCAGGTATTAATGCACTGCTTTTATCATTCTCCTTGCAGGTGACCATGGGGGTTGGAGTCCCCTACACAACCTGATGTCAGTGTCTCCTCTGACACTGATGATTATGGTGGCCACAGTGAGGCACAGGTGGGGGTGTTGGGGGTTGAATCTGTCCCAGAGGTAGATATCACTCTTCTGCCCCCATCTGTATGCCACACATACCCATCCCTGGAGGTCACAGATATTGGATAGTCAGAGGATGGAGACCTTGTACAGGAAAGTGTGGCAACTATGGATCCAGTGATTGTAGACACTGGCCATAGCCAGAGATCTGCCGAGGTCTCACACAGGTAGATTGACATGGGTGTTTGTAGAAGACCTGCTGTCAATCCTCCACCTGTTGCATGTGCCACACCATGGGTCACCTGGTGGATGTTTTGGGCCATCATGGATGCACAGTCACCTGAATGGAACACCAGGTGTATGCTTAGGGTTATGGATGCTGCACAGTCTGACATCTGTGACAGCCTCCACTGCATTGGGGACATCCTGAATCTGTTCACTGATGCAGTGGACAGACGGTGGGCTGAGACAGTGTCTGTCCTGGACCGCACATTGTGCTGGAATGTGTGGTTGGAGTTGAGTGTTGGACCAGTGGATGTAGGTCAGCAACATCATCTGCTGTAAGTCCACATGGCCATGCACACTCACACTTTCGTAGTGGCAGTACATACAGCACTGCAGAGGGGAGTGTGCTGTCCACACCACAATTCGGCAGGTCATGGGCTTGTGGACATTGGTGGTCCTGTGGGGGATATGATTCCAGCAGACAGCAGTCACCATCAGGTAATAGCACTGCATCTGATCTTGGGCATGGAGGTGCCAGTGCAACTCCTGGCAGATCCAGTTCCTGTGTTCGGGACCAGAGACAATGAATTGTCAACTCTACCATGTATGATCCAAAGCTGTGGAACATGCACATGTGTAGGGCTAGCATTGCACTTGACTGTGTACATGCACACACTCACATGCCACTGTCAAATGCAGGTCACCTACAGACACACACAGCACATCTCCATGCTCCATCTTACATGCTCCCCCTGACTCAGACACATATACTGTCCACTATTTGGGTCAGCCTAAGCCTCCTGCATCCCCACACAACACCTTGTACAAATGATGATACCTGTGCTACACCTCTGTCATCCTTGACATTGATGCAGGGAAATTAAGCTATAGGTCTGATGCACAAGGTGACTATATTATTTAACATGTACTTGTGTAATGCAATGTTCGTTCACCATGCCACTTGTAGTGGTTAATGAGAGATACAGTATGCTAGCATTTGTCATGAGTAGGCCACATACATTTGTGTACCTTATGTGGGCCTTAGGCTGTATGCTGTTGAAGTGGCTGTATAGTTGTACATTGACAGGTGTGTCATGGGCCTGTTTACATTACTATTACAAGAGTGTGTTGGGATAACCTATGGATACAGCACAGGATGGTATACAGTTATAGTGCTGTACCCTGCTGATGACATATTTTCACTGTGCTGACATGCCATCCTGTGCTGTATCCATAGGTTATCCCAACACACTCCTGTGCTGTTAACGTTACTATTACAGGAGTGTGCTGAGATAACCTATGGATACAGCACAGGATGGCATGTCAGCACAGTGGACATATGTCGTCAGCAAGATACAGAACTATAACTGCATGGTTTCATAGGTTCATATGTGTATAACAGGCTAACAAGGACAATGTTGGCATTCAGCATACTCATCCATCCCTAATCTGTGAGAAGGTCTGCTAGCCTTCATAAGTGCCACCAGGGGTTTGATGGAGATGACGCATCTATGTATATCCTGTGTCCAGTACCAACACTTGCCCAGCAAAAGTTATGATTGTTGTGTTCTGCATCCAAATGTGTATTCTGCACATGATGTGTATCATAGCAGATGTGTGTGTGACATGCATGGGGATCCTGTTTCATGTAGGGTGTACTGCCTGTGTTATATACCTGCCCCACCAGCCTGTACTATGTACACCACACTGATGTTGTTGTTGTGTAGCACAAGTGACACATGTGTTATTCCTGTCATGGGTGCATGGGAGGTACACAGTGGAAATTGACACCTCCCTGCATGGAGCCATACACACCCCCTCCAAAGCATTTTAGAGGCAGACTATACATGTACGGTCCTGACATGGACTCCATAGGATATGTTCTCTGCAATGTGCATTGGTGTACCTTGGAACTTGTGTGGCTGATACAGTTGTACAATATGCCTGTGTAGTGACATGGCAAGGGGTCCATTGCACATAATGACAGCTGTGATGACTGCCACATTCAGCATACAGTGCCAGTCTGGGATGTACATTCCAAACCTGTTGGTGTTGGTTGTACAATAGTGAATGCATCCACATCTTTCTGACCAGTGACAGTCGAAGGCTACAGTACTCTCTGTGTTCAATTCATATGTTCCATGGTGCCATAACATGTTGCAAAACACTGTAACAGGTTCACACTAATTTGTGCCATTAATGTTGCAAAACACATGT